>NW_014332865.1:1576958-1658166 GCF_000341935.2 Cephus cinctus
AATTGAGTAGAAATGTTTGGTGGCAGCAGACAGGGAAGATGTTGTTGAAGGGAAAAAGAGGAAGATTATTAAAAAGAAAGAGTGAAGAAGAAAGATGGTTATGACTGAGGGAACAAGAGGAGAAGAAGATGCGTAAAGCGTATGCACGAAGACCAGATTATTCTGGAGGAACGAGAAAAGAGAACAATGAGAAAAGTAGGAAAAGTAGGAAGTATGAGGGAGCGAAATGGGCCCCACCCCGCCCATTTCCGTGAGGTCCTGCCTCTCCTGAAGGGAGCTACGACCCCTCCGAGGCCCCATAGGGGACCTAAGTCTAGCTGCACTAACAGGGTGACTACTCTTATATGACTACTTGAATTAATATGCTCGACCCGACCAAAGGAATAGGACAAGTAAGACAAGCACAATGGAAAGTGAGAGGGAATAGAATGAAACGAGAAGACAGAAGGGAAGATAGTAATAAAGAATTTAAGATGTAGAAAAGTAAGGAATATAAAAGTAGAGAAGAAATGAAGAAAGAGATAAATCAGAAAGTAAAGAATGACAGATAAAGGAATATGAATGTAAAGAAGAAATAAATATAGAAAGAGAAGAATGTTGAAAATGAATAAGAGTAATGATTCCAAGAGACCAGTATAGGAGACCGGCTCGAGGAAGAATGAACGCTCGGAGTCCGGGCGCTGCCTCCTGCCGCTGCCCCCCCACTCTCCGCCTTCGCCAACTCTCAGAGTCCTGCCGCGACGAATTTGCGCGCATACAATTTTGGGCAACTTCCAGTAATTTCTAAATATGCTTGGCCTGAATTTCCGATTTCTGAGTGTTAATAGTTTACTTTATTGATTTAATTAATTATTTTAATGTTACAAACACTTCATTTATTAATATTTCAATTTGAATGTAATTTATTTTCGATATTCTACAATTTCAATTCAAATTTTATCTACTCCGTATATTCTGCGAGATTTTTATTAGCTTCAATTTTATATTTTGAATAAATTTTGAAAGTAAATCAAGATCCAATAATATTTAGTAAAAATTGAGGTTCTACACGAGTGTCAAGTTGGCACTTTCTTAAAAATGTCTTAAAAATGTTTCAACAATAAGCTTTTTCAATAATTCTTGAGAAGTTCTATATTTCCCGGTCTCGTTCTAAGAGTTGCTTTGGAAACCAGCGGTGAGTAGCGGAGAACCTCTGCCCGCCAAGCTACGCGTTCGTGTTCACGTTTAGCTCGACTACGACGGGATTTGCATTGTCGACGGAGGCGATGATCACAGAATCCTACTTCCACACTTGCCGCTACGATTTAGCGCTATGCTTTCGGTATTGGCGGTATCGGCTAAAACCGTAGCGTTGTGCTTCTCCCTACTCATCTCTGCCTATACAATCAGGATTGGAAGTTCACACTAGATGGCGATGTACCTTGCGAGACGGGGTCGTTTATGTAACTGAGCGCGAGGACGAAGTTATACACCGAATTCGAACAGTGTTGGACGAAATTCTTATACTTACTTAGATTTTATTATGAAAACATGCTAACAGGATTCTGCGCCAAGGTCGTCTGCGTAACACATAACCACGTATATCGTTTAAAAAATTTCGTATGTACCTTCCAATTAAAACTGCATTTTAAAACTGCATTATCATAGCAACAAACCAAATGTCTGACAGCGCACTCTAACGTTGGTAATATGTAACTGAATCAACGTGAAACTAAAGTAAAACAGTTCGGAGACTGATTCGACGTGAACTCTGACGTTTATGTAACGTACTAGGTTCTTAGCATAGTTGTTTTTGGTAGCTGGACGTACGTACATTTTAAAATTATTTATTCCATTAATTATTCGATTATTCATACGATTACTTGGTTGTTAAAGTCCCGAAAGGAGTTTTCATTCCGAACATTACACAATCCCATTATGTTCCACATTGTTCAAGGACAAGCAAAAGAACTGATTTTCTGTTTTATATAATCTCAAGTTTTCTAATAAACATTATAAAGAATATCGACTATTGTTTTGGGAGTTGAAATACTAATTTACGTAGCCAGAAAGATATTAATTCTTCCTTCCTATTCGTTACTTAATTTGGTAGTCAAATACAAAACGTTTCAATAAAACTTTTTACGGCACGTGGAAGACGTTCCTTACGATAAGCCGCTTAAGCGCTTGAACATTTTTTTTTCCAGGTCACAGTCTAATTTATCTCTTTCTTTAAATATTCCCAAGAGATCAATTTTCCAAGATATAGTATATACTGCATAAACTGTTCAGAATACTTTAAGGAATTTCCCCTCTGAGACTCTTCACTGTTTCTCTACGTAATTTAAAATTAGCACATAACTAATACATGGACTGTCGGGCCCAGATAAATTTCTCACAACGATCAGACATTGATTTTATTTAAACTAATATTCTACATTGTCTCCCCCGAAATTGGTATATAAAGTTTACCATACTGATAGATAGACCAGTGCATAGTTTCGAAGAGCTTTGTTATACAGAATATAGCAAATTCGTTGGTGGTCAAGTCAAACGGCAAAATTGCACGAGCATTCTAATCCTCTAATCAACGAGTACAATTTATAGCCTGTACTTATATAACTCAACGAAACAGTATACTACCCCCATTTCTATTGTTAACAGTACAATCATGTACTGAAAATCAAGAAAATAGTCATGTAACCTATTGCGCATGGATGCACGAGCGATTTTCCATTTCCTTTTCAATTTACTTCCATGTATTTCTATTGCATTTACGATTTCCGTTTTAATATATTTAAAATACATAGAAAATCTTATTTCATGGCAAACCTAATAAAGTTCTATTTATTCTATGTCACTATATCTAGGATATTATTCATGTATTTGGCTGTGCATAACATATGTGTTTGTCATACACAAGACATCCATATCTCATCTAATCATGATCCAAAACACTTGACTCCAGCATGTTAAACCACTAGAGCAATTGAGCTTCGATTAATTGATCGAATAATGCGTCTAACCAAAGTACCTCTGTAAGCCAGTGGTACTCATTGGGATTGGTCCATTGGGAGGCTGTTATATACATCCATAGGTATAATGAATTTAAATGAGAGTGTATTGCTATTTATTTGTCATGAAACATAATGTAATTATTAATTAATAATTATTAGAAAAGCTTATATGACGCAATATTATTTAAGTATCTTATACCTAAATATCGTTTTTATTTATAATTTCGAGTTTAACTGTTTTTATACTACAAATCTTTTTTTTCTCGATGTACCATTCACGCTCGGATAAAAAATTCGTGATTCTCACTGCCACCCCATAGCGAACAGAAATTTATCCTTCTGTAAAAGATAGGTAGAAACATGAGATACTCGCGTGCACAGGGCGCGTTAGTAAGCACGCGATTTACGTCGGACAGTACTGCAGCTTAATAAATTGAAAGTACTTCGAAATTCTACGCGAGAACTAGAGAAATCGTTTTCCCACGCAACGTGCAATGTTTTCTACTAAGTAAGAGGATTTTCAGGTATCTCCCGCCAGATGTCGGTAGTGCTCGAGACTCCTGACGTGTTCCGTTAACTCTCAACTGTCATTATTTTTACCGGAGGGAAATTTATTTTTATCACGTAGAATTACGAGCTGTTATGATCGTGATACTTTTACCTTGGACTTTGTTTTTTTTTTGTGATTCTCGATAAAGATTTCTAAACTACTTTATGCGATTCCCTACCGTGTTAGGTATAACGAGAGCTGTTATTATAAGGTGGCAAGTGCGATTAAAGCGAACCTCTACGATGTTATGCTATACTTGCATTAGCATATTACCTTGATCCAGTGCAGTTTATAATATCGCAGGCATCAGCGTCGAAGACAAAGGCAGGTGCTTCTTTATAGAGGAAATTCCTTTGATGGACAAACACGCGCATAATATACAACAGTATAGTCGTTTACATGATATTCCTTTTAAGGTTAGCATATTAGATTGCTGCGTTCTTTTGCGAGGAGTAATTTTTTATCGTTCTACTTTATTTTCCGATTTTGTACACAAGTTTTACGAAGATTATTAAAAAAAGACTTGTACTTCGTGAACTAACGCTGATTTTGTATTTGCATTTCTTTATGAGGTATTATGAGAACTTAGAATTTTACACGGAGCGATGAAACATTGTTAACCACGTGGAAGACTTCGGTAACTTTTTTTTTTTTGTTACAAGAATGAATTATTACATCACACTTTGCTTATATGCTAAAACTAACGCTTTTATGCCGCAGTAAAGCCGCTTACCTATAATCCCTTGCGGCTGAAGTTTATCGTGCAGTAAGCTATGCTGCTAACCAATGATAACCTCCCATACTCGGACTCCTTATGTCATTCTAGCATTCGATTCGTTAACTTGATAAGCATTTCCAAAATCTACAATTAATTCGACATAAAACAGAGAAAAATTGTCGAATTTTATCCAATGTAATCTAACTCGATTACCTCGTTATCAAGTGTCACAAAAATGGGATATCTAGTAACGGGAATTAAAATTAAAAAGTTCGTTACTAATTGAAAAGCAACCATGAAAGATAAAAATGACATTCCTTTTTTTCTAGATGGGTTAGCCCTGTTATTATATTTTGAAGGGTGGGCTTAATTTGGATTCGATCAAGACTATACACTGAAGTACGGAAATCGTCGGAAAAGGGCGATTAAGGGTAGCTTTACCGTGGCGCATCGTGATAATAAATTACCAGTGATTTCGTTATGATTGGATGGGAACTGGCTGTTTTGAAAGTGGCACTTTCATTAGCCTCTCGTCGAGGAAAAGGTGGGCACTAGGTCCGCGCCTGGCATCAATCAATCTTTCCTGAGGAAAGAGCAAAAAATCAATATCCAACCTGCGAATGACGTGCTCTTTTCTTTACCATCCACCATTCTACAGCCAGTTGTCCCAGACCATCCTACAACCTTCGCACCTAATTGCTATCCCCCGAGGCACGACATCCAGCATTGCTGGCATTGCCGCTGCCGTGGCCGCATGTCTACTGGGCTACAAAAGCGGATCAAAAGCTTCGCAACCCCTGGGATTCCTCCCGTGGACAGAGGGACATTTTTAAATAAATTGGCACGAGCGTCATCGCTGTGACAATGTTTGCCAGATCGTCTGGTGTTGAGCGATATTGACAACAGAAATGCGCCCCCATATAGGGGATGGTTCAAAGGGATGCTTGTACGCGTACAAGCAATAATTTTCACTCTGCAGATATACGTAAAAATATTCAGGCTGTATATACATATTTCTATTCCAGCCACACGGCATCCCTTATGCGTAACTAAATATTATCACATTAAAAAAAAAGTATGAATCTCAAGGATTCGCTTCGAAATAAATTATTAATCGGCAGCTTATTAATTCCTTACTTTTTAAAAATAATATCGACGTTATCACAACATTCGTCGAGTACTTATCTCTACTTTCGTCATTGGTCCAGAGATAAACTGATTGGCAGGTTGGTGAAAGGGGTCGTGTTGGGAGATCATTTTAGAAAAAAAGATAAATCCATCCCTTTAGAAATATTTTTAGGATCCTTTGGTCCGTCGACTATAGATATCACAAGAGAGGGTGGCTCTCAAAATGAAAGGGGATGAAGATTTGATGCGTCGTTCCATATAAGCTACTCAGTTATTCTCAATAAGGAATTAAATTATACGAGGGCAGGTTCCGTCTTCGAAAGAGGCGACGACGTCGAGCGTCGCATCGTGTTACGTCACATATAGGCCTTCACTGTCTAGGGATTTTCTTGAGCGGATAAGGAGTATAGCTTGTATGTGTGTGTATATAGACACGATGGCCAGGGACGAAGCTTTGAATAGGAGGCTTGAAAAGGGGCCACTGCAACTTATACAGATACGTATCCCCGACACCTTTGTCATGGAAAGTCAATTACCTTTCTACAGACTAGAAAAATTCTTCCCGATAAGAGGAGGAACGCGACTCCTCCTGGGAATCAATTCCATTCCCTTTTTTCGTCCCTTTTGGGAATTCCGTAGAGTCAGCGAGCTTCGAAGGCGAATATATTCTTTCTTACAACCCTTACCATCTTTCCTTTCTGTTCCACCTTTTATTCCACGCTTACCGTATTCTCGTCTTCCATCCTTTCATCTTCGTAATCCCTTTGGCTTTCGTCGCTTCTCCCTTTGGCCCATTTATCTGCAGCATTCGCACGATACGACCCTAACGATCTATCAATGGTAACGATCGAGTATGGTACCAGGCCACCCTTTAACGATGTTGTATCACAGAGAGCCGATCGCCATGGGGATGATTCCCTTCGTGGATATTTTCGTTGATCCGTATGTGTATATATGTATATAGGGTGACAAAACTAAAACGTATTCGGTCGAGAAAATAGGCGTAACGAGATAACAAGTAAATATTTGTACCATACAGATCCAGTTATCCTCGGGACTTTCCCGAACCTCATTCGAATTGGAAAGATGAAAAAAATTGGTATGCCCTTTTGCCCTAAGCCCGGGGCGAGAGTGCGATTGACGTAACGAAGTTCAGCGTTAACGATGCTTACCCAGAGCGGACAGAGACGTAGGGCTCTTATTTACAACCCCGGGTCACGGTAGATCTAGCAGTGTTAACCTGCTCGTAGGTAGCGGGGCTTAATCAGCCGAGCTAACTTTTATAGGGGTGTAAATTCTAGTCCCGTCTGACGGCAGGATCTATGCGCTCCGCGCGGCGTATCGCTTATTTCGTCTGTTTATCAACCACAGCGAAATCTGCTGCAACCGGCGGACAATCTACCGAGAAATTAGTCGAAATTTATGTCTCGATTGCGAGTCTAGCCGCAATGCACTTCCGTTATCTCTACATAATTCTCGTGTGTGATTATCGTACGTTGACTTGAGAATCTTTCGATTTGAATTTATTTTTCGATATTTTATGCAATTCTGGGGCTTGGTCTATACTGGAAATATTTTTTGTTTATTTGTTATATAGTGTTTATATATTTTTATATTTATCGCGTGTGCGAATGTGGATGGTAAAGGGTGGATTCGTATTATCAAATGTTTTAATACTGACAATTTGACCAATTAGAAATCTAATTTTTAGTATTTGAGGATCTCTACGGTTTATTGGACTCCTCTGGGAACCTGGCCTAACTCTACTGTACGGTATGGCTGCTGGGAATTTCGTCATTTGGGATATTGGGATTCGGCCACAGTGTCCCACAGGACCGATAGGTTCAGGTTCCTTCAATGTAATATTTCATCATAAAGGATGAACAATGCCGCATTTTAGCCAGATATGTTATATCGCGCAATAAACATTGTTGCCAAATTAATAGGTTCAATTCGAAACAAGTCATTAATAATGCAATTTTCATATGTCGTATAAAGAACGAGTATTCGATGCTTCTCCACAGGTCTGACGCGCATATTCACCTGTGCACGGAATCCTGAAAACTGTCGTATATGATAATGAAATGTGAAAAAAAAATCAACTACTTAAAACCACACAAGTTTTTACGAAAAGACGTCTCCATATAAAAGTTTCGATCTCTCACAAGTTTATTGATGTTTCCACTCGGGTTAACCATAGAATAACGAAGCCATGTAACTTGATTCGATTCCGTCTCGTTTATTCGGTATAATATTTTCCGTACGTCGAGAAACTGGATTCATAGTCGTGGAAAATTTCTAGGTTTTCTTTTCGATTTTATTCGATCGCAAAGCATCGAGTCACTCTTATGCAGGATAATTTTGACTCATGTCCTTTGTCGGTTTCTCTTGTACTGCTTCCTGCACTGATTAAGTGTATGTCGGACGACTCGAAGTGTTGCAAATTTCTGAAAATTTGGTCGCTGATTTTAAATTATTGAATAGCAAGTGAATTGATAATACTAGTCAAAATTTGGATTTTGGTAATTGAAGAAAGTGACTGATGCCAAATATTAGATTGACGTGAAAATTTTCAATTAGAGGACTTTATAAATTTTATTCAAATGTCAAAATTTCGTAAAGGCTACGTAATTAAGTAATATCAAATAATTTGTTTATTTATTAATTTTTGAAAAATTATGAGTACCCATCGATGATCGAACTTGATTCCAACGTATACTGCTAAGTTAGGGTACTAACCATTCAAAGGGTTCTTACAAGAGAAAGGATATATCCTTGTATTTTATCGGTATGACGAATTTCTCTGATCGATGTAATTCCTAAAAGTATCACAGGTGTTCGGAGACGCTTTCTAACAAGTTTGCTATACATATCTGAGAATTGCGAGGATATAAAATCTTATTGGTTTTCGTAACTGCAAAGTGTACCTCGCGCAAATGCCACTTTGAGATATTGCATCTCCCCAATTGACACGTATGTAGCGATTACCATCGACGTTAGGTGAAGTATCGTCAAGGATACTTTAAACGGATACGATAGATTTTCAAAGATTACGTTTCGATATACGAATTTGGATATATTTGCGTGTCGAAGAAAATTCTAAAGAACCCCATAAAATTCTTTGGCGATAAAAATTGATAAGAGGTTTGATTAAAATATTTCATGATTATAATTATGCTTATAATAAATAAATAAGAAAGTAGTGATATTTCCATTTTTTTTTTTTTTTTGAAAAATTTATATAAATATATTTAAATGTTTATCAAGCTGTTTTATCACGTTTTAGTTTCTTTAACGTTTTATACGAGACACCGGATACTAAATTGTTAAGGGTAATTTCTTCGAGATAATTTCATCATCTTCGTAACTTCCCAAGAGCCATCTGGATTAAATTAACCGCTTATTCGTGTTTCACGAGATGACGCAAATTCGAACTGACGCAATTAGCACCGCAATTGCGCAAGCCTCCGTAACGAGAGAAGATCAGAGCCAAAATTTTCGTACGACGTAAATTTTACGTTTCGTCACACGGAAACATGAATATTTACGCGCTGCCGTAGGGATAGATATGGATCGCTTTGGCAAGCGGCGCTTCGCCGCGAAAAATGACGGGTTTAAAATTCATGATGCTTTCCGGCGCCAAAAGCGGTGCAGTTTGTAATTTCCAGTCCGGTTAGATTTTCACCCATCAACGTTAACGAAAGCATAATCGTTGAATTGTCGTTCGCGGTTCTTGGCTTCTGGCGACGTCGAGGATGCGCCACCCCTTCCCCCCGGCCAAATCCAGAGATCCCCAGTGGTCCTCGCGCTAATCCATACGGATGCTGCGACAGCATGACATCGTTTTCCATTTGTTTCTCGAAGTTGAAAAAGTCATAACTTTTTTTTTTTAATATATAACAGTAGAATAAAGGAGAACGAATATTTGCCATTCTGCGATTAGCGCGGAGTATGGGGATATGCGAGCATCGGTGAGTTTCGACAGAAAAAGAAATAATAAAAAGGAACAACTAAACGGCTCAATTCCCTGTACCGTTTTAACTTTAATTTCCGTCAAAGAGAAAAGGCGGATTATTCAAATAGTTGGAATTTTGATAATACGATTATTGCCATGGTAACGCACAACGTTTCATATAACGGTCATTGAAGTCCGTACGAAATTGGAATTAATATCTATGCTGATTTTTAATTTTTATTTCGTTCTAATTTTCCGGCAGAACATATTTTGCCCCAAGAAATTATAATTAAATGTACCGTCATCGTGTATCGAATCAATGTAGAGATTGTGGCAAACGTGTTCATTAAATGTATGTATTATATATATTTCACGGGATGAAAAATAATTGCCTCTTGCCATTTTCAGAAAGTTTTTCGTTATTACTCGTGCCGGTGAACGTGGCTGGGTTGCTTTGTGACGAAACAATATTTCTTCAGGTAACGAAAAAGAAACTGGCGTGCCTGTACGCAATCAAGAAAATCAGAATCGCGGCAGGAGATGTCACGCAATCATCTGCTGAGTTAAAGTTTTCCCTTTTCTCGTTATGCACTGATGAGAGAAAAAGTCGCAGTTTATCATTACGCCGTATTACACTTTCGAAAGAAAAAGATGCCTTTTTGAAACTTGTTTCGAATTCAAAGTAATTATTACAAATTTACTTAATATCTAATGTATGTATATGCTATAGAGAATGATTTTTATATCGAAGCAAGATACCCCACATATGCGTATTGTGTAATAAATGTTATAATGAATTTAATTTATAATTAAAAAATTTAATTATATTTAAAAAAAGTAACGTATTCTTGTTTAAATTATTCAATTAAATAATCCGGAATATTATGTATCACATTTCATAATTTTGATCAATCAAACATATAATTGATCCATTATCGATACACTGTCCCGATAATTGATCAATTTACGAATGGAATATTTCAGCGAGTGCTATCGTAGGGGTTTCGTTTATAATGCGGTCAATTTGATTCAAAATAAAAAAAATAATGGATACTTTTAAACAATGAATTATATAACGAATGTCAAAATTTGGCGATAAATTAAATAAATCGTAATCTATACGTAAAACTGGACCAGCGAAATTTTACATTGTGAGATATGAAAACGTAATTACGTTTTTGCAGGCTGATTAATCCAGGCAATTAAAAGCAGATGTCCTGCCGATTTCCCGTTATCTCTATTTTCAGTGTATCAAGCAGTTGCAATCTCTGTAAAATCCTGGGCTATTCTAAATGCGTGGACGAGGGGGGAAGCGAGGAAGAGGTGAAGGGTCCAAAAGTTAAGCTTAGATCACTTATCTTAATAAAAGCGAAATCCCAGGAAGATACCACTAGTTTATGTGGGTTAAGATGTTTCGTAGAGTTACCTTATTTTTCGGAGAAATCACGGATTTACGCGAATGGCGTAGGTAAAGAATTTCCAAAGGGATAAAAATCAGTACTTATCATCCCAGCTTATCCTAGGATATGGCTACACATTTCGCGTCAATATAAAACCTCTTGGAATATCTTAGGTATAACTTACCGATCCAAATTCACTTAAAAATTGCAAGATTTCATAAAATCATGAGACAACATAAATTAAATGTCAGTCATTAAATTTCATCCTAATAGTTGATACCTTTCGTGACGTCACAAACAGAATCGCATCATCGTTTCGCGATGATTGACAAGCTGCCGTAGTGATCTTGCGACCGTGTTGGTATACCTGCGAAAGTCCAAAAAAAAGGTGGTAGTTGTATCGTAAAATTATAGGGGTGGTTTTGTCGAGGGACAGTTCGGTCGCGTCAGACCTTCGGCTTTATGTGGGTTAATTTATAGAGGCACGTCGTCGAGGAAAGAAAGCGAATAAAAATATAACAGAAGGGTGAAATAAGCTGGCTGACTGGCGAGGATGGGGTGGAAAACCAAAGAAAAGAAGAGGATATAATAATAATGAAGAGCGGTATAAACGCGTGAAACGTAATTCCACTTTTACCGAAAAAATGCAGACAGTCATTCATCCCGCGGCATAATAGCACTCTACCTCTTACGGTCACTGTAATTTACGCGAATTTGCTCGTTCGCTTTTTTTTTTTTTCTTTTTTTTTATAAATTTTTTCAGCTCATTTTTATTCCAATTAACAAGCCTGGTTCACTGAAAATGTAACGTCAGAAAAATGTATTTCATCTCCTTATCAATTAGCTCGAAATATTTAATGCCTTATCTCGTTACGCTTTTGAATATATGCTAACTCTAATGTTTACACTGATAGTTCTTCCCATTTAACAGACATTCGTAGAATTCCAGAGTGACACGTGAGAATAAACGTCATCAACTTACTCCAAGTGACAGTTCATTATTCGATATTATATATTCTGATATTAATAAATTACCAGCAATCTGTCTTCCAGTTTCCAAGCGTTGTAACGCGACGTTTTTCCAGTGACATATATGTATACACGGGATGGCAGTTTAGTTGAACATTTCAAATATGCGTAGGTAGATAAACACTGGAGAATACCTACCTAGCCAAGGAAAGGGTGGGAGGGAAGGGTCACTGAACGTCGTAAATGAAAATGATGAAAATCCTCTCGAGAACGTCGTGATGGTTTGTCTGTGTGAAGTGGCTTATGGATGAACGAACTTTATCCCCGTTTCTGAATATCCTCGAAGCGTATATGGAGAACAGGAAATGCGGCCCAGAGCAAAATTACGAGTATCCTCTTAGCCATTGCTGCTATAGGCCGTTCGTAACGCTCGTGAAGTTCCGAGCTTCTCTCATAGATGGCAGTAGAGTGGAGGTAGAGGGATCCCTTTAGAATGGGGATCTGTGAACCGTCCCCTTTTAAACCCCCGTATATAATATCAGTCGACCGATTCTTATAAGGTCCCCGTAACTTACGCTCCAGGATGGCTGAAATTTTTCGTTCGAGTACCCGGGTTAGAAATGTGGCTTGCGAATTTATATTTTTCCTGGATGGACTTTAGCCTTCATCCTGAATAACTCGAATCGTTCCATTATGCATTTGACCAATATCCATAAATATTTGTATGTTATAATTTTTGAAATTTCATCAGCTATGTTATACAGTATTATACATCTTTTTTCGATAAACCGCCTCGAGCTTTTTATTTTTTATTTTTCAATACGTGCGAGATCATTCTCAAGAGTGGCATGAGAGCTGTTCGAAGGTAGCGTGAAAGAGCTGCTTTTGAACACGTCATTGTAGACTTAATGGGGCGAAAAACTCTTTATTTGCGGAAAGACTGATAATTCAATAAAAAAGTGATAACAATGGAGTCAACCAGTCTTATTACATTAGCCAATCCCCTTTCGTTTTCACGCGCTCTCTTTTCCAAGCAATATTTGGACATTCGGGTTCGTCTATTTTTAGAAGGTATACGATATCGATTCGCGATTAAATTTCGGGCACGTTTTCTCGCAAATTCTCAATATCTTAGCCGCGAAGAAAATTGCTTCTTTTACGTGACAAGAACTTGGAGATTCGTATTAGCGCGATATCATATGAAGCAACTCGAAGGAGTACATATTAATTTATACCTTACAAAATACCATCACGAACGATATTACCAAAGTACAAAATTTTTTTACACGGCTGATCAATGCCTTCTCTGTCAATGATATTGTAAAATTCTTCTTTTAATAATTATATACATATGTTAAGGTATTTTTGCTCGCGACTGTACAGTAGTTTTGTATCATATTGGCCATTTATCAACTAGTCGAACACGATATTTTAATTAAGAGAATTGCATCCGTAGCAATCAATTTCTACGCAATTGCTGTAGAAACTTAGTGAAACACGTTCAATTAATTGAATCCGGTAATAATTGGGTTGATGCTAATTATCGGCATTTACTTTGTATCTTGTCGATGTCATTGCTGAACCCAATATACCAAATTGGTCCTATTGCCTATTTCGTTTGTCACGTTTCAATCGGTTCAATCGATTTGTAAAATTGTGAAAAAACACCAAAATTTCTATTTGCCATTAACCCGTGGAACAGAGGTAAATTCTTACATAATCTAGGCCATACCTGTTCTATCCTCTACGTAGCCTTACGTAACAGGATAGTCCGCACTTATGCTAACGTAAGCATTACGCAAATCCCTTGGCCTTCTTTTTCGCCTCTATGGCTTGGCGATTATGTGACTCGAGTCCTGATCTTTTTCTAGATTACCGAACGATGCTTTTTAAATCCATGGGAGAAAAAAGCCGAACCACTACGGGGCTTGACCTTCCATGAAATTCCGAAGGGTTTGAGGAAAGACGTGACAGGTTTCTCGGATTTTCTGTTACATCCGGATTCTTACTACTGGACGCCATATTGGTTAAATTGGCCTTCCTCCGTATTTAACGTGAAACTGTGTCGCTTTCGATAAAAAAAATTTTTTTTATCATTCGGTACCATACCGCTTTTTCTATTGCTACATGTATCTTCGTCATCTGTCAAACAGCTTGATTGTTCTCGCCAAAAAAAGATAAATATTTTATATGCAGATGTTAAACCGGGAATTTCCACGCAATTTTATCTCCATTTAAAATGCATTGAGTCGGAATGTCTCAGGCACTCCCACGCACCTACTCAAGGGATTAATTGCGAATGATTATTTTAAAAGGTAAAATTATTGCAGGTTCGTCTTATACGAATTTAGCCTCTTTTTTTTTTCGACTTTCCAGTGACTTACTTATTTAAAGATTATTTCGGGATAATGGCCATCAGTACTGTAAACAAGCGGAAGTAAGAATTGGTAAATGTTGACTCACTGTCGCTGTAACATTTGAAGCTCATAAAAGACGTCTTTCGATAATTTAAATGAGAGCTTTTTAAACGTCACGTGGCACTTCACTCTGGCCCATTTCCCACCGTATTGTTGTCTTAAGTTCTGCCTTGTTTATCTTTCTAAAAATGAAATAAGTCGCGGTACGTGCTTTGTTCTTGAGCAGTCTGTGAAATTCTGATTAAATGTCAGAATTAATTTCGCTTGAGGCTTCTCGGGTCTGTAATAATTTGGGATTACGTATAACGAGTTAAGCATGTCTAGTTTGACAGATTATCGATAATTATATAAATATAAATATATATATATATATACTCCATAAAAATTTTTATTAAATTAATACACATTTTGTGGGAAGGAAATCGAGTATCGATATAAGAACATATCTACGGGTACACCTCGTCATAAAATTAATTTCATGTTTGTAATATTATTAATTTCGAAAATATCGTCCTTCGTGAACGTTAAGTGGATGTAAAAAAATAAGAATATTAAAAATATAGTATTCCATACCAAGAAACGAATTAATAACCTGATTTCGTAAAAATTACCGGAAAGAAAAAAAAAATTTAATCTAATGCATAGTACACGTATGCAATCGATCGTATTCGAGTACACGACTGTATTTTTTTAAGTATCAGGAGCGTGATTATGAAAAATTGTCAACGATATACAATGACGAAATGAAAATATTCATATTTAAAGTGTCTCTGGGTAAACGTAAGGGACGTTTTGAAAGGCGAAAACTAACTATAGCCAAGCATTTTTGTGCGCAGCAGCCGTAAATTATAAAAAATTCTCAGTAAGTTCATGTAGTTCGTAAAACAAACCTCGTGCAGTTTATGGACGGTATATACATATATGTCACACGTCCCGCGACTGTACATTGTTAATGAAATGACGTAAATGAGAGCCTGGATTCATCTAAAATTCCTACGAGACACCGAGTCCGTATTGAAACGGTCGTAATTGCTGGAGCTTCATTTTATATGCTCTTTATTCACGGCTACAAGTACTTTCTGACTCGCGATCACTTCCCATAGTGAAGTAAAAGTAAACTTGCAAGCTGAAAAGAAAGACATTCATAAATATCATATGTAAGCCAGAGGCAGGATATTCGCGAAATTGTACGTTACTGTGCATAACGTAAAACCAGACACATTGATAAACGTGTCTGAATAATATACATATATAAATAATAAAAATAATATAGCATCACTATATATATATACATCTAGAGACATATTAATATCCCATATCATATATATTGAAGTGCACTGCGTTTAATTAATAAAAGTATTCTTGTTCAGCTTGACGAAAAGAAAAGGAGACTTTTTCTCATGCTCGACATTTTTAAGCCAATATGTCACACTGGGCGGCCATGATTGATTAGTCGAGAAAAAGTGCCGTTTGATTCTTATCCTTCGTTCGGATAAATGCGGAAGGGTGGGTTAGGTCGACGATGACGAAATAACAGCGGGTAATTAAGAATTATATGTGCCTCAAGGAGAAGCACCCGAGCCGCGAGGATAGTATAACTTGATAGTTAAATTTAATTGACGGCAATTAAATGTAATTGTGTTGCGAATTGATAGCATCAGTGGTGGAAACGGGGAAGCACTCTATGCCCGATCACAAGGCACGAATTTCCAATTGATGAAATAGATATTGCGGCTAGGTGCATGCGCCTTGCTATACACGTGATCGAATGCTTCTAATACGTTCTCTGTAGTTTCAGCTTTCGTTATTTAAATCTATATACCAGCCAAGTGTGGCAATTGCGAATTAAACTTGATTGGCGTCATTAATTCAGTGACCGGTGCTGTGTACGCACAGTTGAACTTTATCGTTTGATTAAACGTATGATTTTAATGCCAGATTTTAATGCGATGCACTAATTCGATAAAAACAGCACGTTTTATAATCAATCCAAGCACGGTCTTCACGACGTACCATATGTTCCAAAGGAAACTGACTATAAAGAGCTTAAACACGCTAGTCCATATACCTCTTATATATACGTGCAACATGCCAAAAGTACAGCCGCAATGCTATGGTCAAACATACGTATGTTACATATCAATGGATCATTGGGTCAGTAGTGAAAACAATATGATCAATATAGATATATATTTTAAACATCTAGAAATTTTTCTGATATTAAATAGTTCATGATAATATTCCCAAACTACAAGTCCGACAATCAATCGTACTAATCTACCGGTTCCTTCCACGTGATTGTTATTTAAATAGCAATAAGTTTGTGCCGGTAAAAGGCAGTTGTTCTTTTTGTGTTTCTACAAGTAAATTTTACTGAGCTTTACAGTCGTAATTTTGTACAGTCTACAGAGCCATTCAGTCCGAAGGTACTAATTAAATTTGTTAATTGTCACTCGACAATAATTACTTCAATTGTTTTAAGCAAAATCAAAATTAACATCATTCGCGTACTGTACTAGCAAAGTGGCATCAATACAAATTTTTATATTTAAATATTACATATATTCCATATCAAAGGTGGTAGACACTGTCGAGACTCGAACCATAGGAAGATTCGATCGATCAACCGAGACAATCCGTGACATTTCCTATTTTGATTAATGGATCGTTTTTGCCAGTATTTCCTGGCACTGTAGTACTGATCTCCTTGTGCGGTATCTATTGTTTATGAATAATGCAGACACTCGTATCAATTAATTTCATGCGATCAGGTGATAATATGTCAGGACTGTCTCCTGTTAGCGGTAGCCTTAGCCGATATGCATTACCAAAAGCACGACGAGGGAGCTACCGATATGTAAATATTGCAGCTTTACCTTCCTGCCAGATGATAAGTAATATCCTGGAAACATCACATGTGAACACGCCATAAAATGAAAATCGTCCCTTTGATCATTTGTAAAGATCGGATTATGCTGTGCTGACTATTGACTCGCGCTAATGTATATTCAAGAATATCCATAAATATTGTGTATACTGGATTTAGTATGTATATCGTACAGGACGATATATAGGAACGATAAATTTCTTTAGCCTCGCCGAATCGTTAACGTTCTTATTAGGTATTCCAACAAAAATTTTGGTCAATCGGCAGAATGGAATTTTTGTACACTGGTGGTCGTCGCTATAAATTGTGTTTTTTTTTAAAGCTCTCGTATTCTTTCAAGATCGATGCGCGTGCAAATGTCTGTGACTAGTCATTGGATGCAACGGATGTACATACGTAGGTATGTAACGTATCAATCAGTGCTGAAGGATGCTGCGCGCAGGGAAATGACAATCCAATCGGGATGGCGTCTAGACTGGAAATGGCGTGAGACGACAGTATCCAAACGATATATCAGAGAAGACTGTGCGATCTCTTGCGCGAATACACTGATGCCTTTGGGAAGAAAGAGCACCGCGTCCCAATTCTGAAGAGCCGGGATGAAAATGAGCAGAGGAGTCAAGCGAGCCGTGACGCTGGATTCTACGTCAAATGGTAAGTACGTCGATCGATGATTCTACATCTTCAGGATTTTCAGGGAAGACACCGAGCATCGGGATAGAAATTGTGTTGAGTGAGAAATCGATTTTACGGAGCCAATGAATCTTCGAAGGATACCCAATCGAGATACTGTTCCTGAGCAACGTTAATCTGGATAAAGCTTAGGATGCGTATCAATTTATATTCTTTATTTTCTATGTTGTTCTTGTTATTAATAATTTTGTGTTTCTGTTTTACACATACAGCACTCACTCCTGGATGGTTATTCAAGGAGGAGGCAGGTCCTTTAAAATTTTAAAAGTCTCTCAGACATGCTGGCAAACCTGGGCTCTTGCACTATAGAGATTATCCCGACTTCCATTGGTGTAACGTAAAGCGGATCGGACGTATACCTGTATATACATATAGACTATAGGGGTGAAATAGACACATATGGATATACGAGATTTATTCTTGGGGGGAGGATTTTCATAATTTAACATCTTGGGTCTTGTGACCTATACTGATTTCTCAAAATCATTCAAATACTGGTGATTCGTTATAAGTTTATTATATTTGTACAGTTGAATTGTATATCGTATTGAATTGAACAACTTTCTTTTTTTCATCGGGCTCTAGGGAAAACTTTATTGGGCAAATTTTTTAGGGACTAGCTTAAAATACGAGCTTATTCCCATTTCGAGAGAAAAAATGTATATTCATGTTTTTACTATGAAATTGACAAAGTTTGTCAAATTTCTTGCTGCATGCCATTCGACATGGTAAAATTAAATTTGAATTTTTGTTTTAAAGTAAAACGATTCGGGCTGATTATAATCGTAACTGAGTAGGCTGCACATATTTTATTTGCAATAGTAACGCTATGTGGCTTGCAGAAATGTGCGAATAAAATGTAATAATCCATTTGTTATAATTTATCGTTCCGATAGCCATAGGGTATGATTTTCGTACTTGCGGATTTATTTTAAATAATGTTTTAGTAATTGATATCCGGAAAATACATTTTTATAAAAATCTTGAAATACATTTTTTTTTCTCTTTCTCATGCGAATACACGTAATCCTGTATATATTCTCTAATCGAAACTTCAATAGGCCGTTGCGGTTACGATTAATATATGTCCATTTATTTGTATACCTTACTTTACTAGTTGCTTGTATAGCCCAGTGAACTTCTATGTATCCCATAGGAAAATGGGTATCCCACAATAATTCATGATTATTTAATATCAATTTGTGATTTTGTTATCCGCGCGAGAGGTATAGATATTCGTATATCGTAGTATACAATCCTTACAGAATATACAACAGCATTGTACTTTATACGGGTAAAATAGTTATTTACCATAGAGTAAAGGATTTTATTTCGAAAATGGTTCAAGTTTGGCAATTTTATTTATACGAGAAACTTGATCTGTACGTAGCAATGCGAAAACTGTAATAAAAGCAGTGCACACGAAATTCTCTACAATACTAAAATTTCCGCGCTAGTTGATCGTAACGTTACGATCTTTTTATTATTTTTTTTATGGGTTTTCCAATTGTAACATATATTTTTTCCACATGGCGCCATAAATGCATTTTTTCAAAAGCTGAACAGTCTGATTTTTATTTATAATAATTATACCTACAGTTCACGGAATATAGCAGCAGTATATGATTAATATACAAAATCAATGACAACTCGTAAAGTTTTTTAGAAGCTATCCAGTGTTATTCCTACTTTTACTATTATTATTTTACTATTTGAGTAGCTACTTCAGTGGGTTTCCGTGTTATTGTAAATTGGTACGTTTATATTATGTACCGTAAACGGTGGTTACGTGAAAAGTCGCTTAATACAAAGTGGGTTACGTTTAACTATGTTTATAACGTGTACTTATACCCTACATTGGTACTTGCAGGTCTTTATTCGATTAGGGCGAAAATGACGCAAAGTAGGTTTCCCATCGTTAAATTCTGAATTTTCAGGCAAAAGAAGACCTTGTTAATACAAATTTCTTGACTTTCGAAATTTCTCAACAGTACTCTCAGTCCATAAATAGAACCAATCGATCTTTATTTTTAACATTTTAAAAATATTTATGAATCGCAGCTCTTAACGTATAATTGATGTACTGAATATTTTTAATTTCATCGAATCGCGGTGAAATTTTAATTGCAGTAAACAATGCAATCCAATAGGAAAACAGTATCCCGGCTTAAAAGCAAAGAATGTTCGTACCATATCAAATTTTCCAATCAAAAATCTTCTTTGCACACCCGTTATACGTGTCGATGAATTTTATACAATTTAATGATATCCAAGAGGGAATTGGGGCTGACGAAAAACGTAGCTGTGATTACCAATAAATATTTTTAATTCCACTCGTACGCGCCTTGTCCTCGTAGCTGGGCTGTTATGAAAGTCTCAATGATTTTGTCGGTGTGAACTTTTGTAATAAAAACAGGTAGGTTTGATTCATTTCACGGGCACGAGTCTCTCTTTTACGAGGGAGCTTAATATAGTTCTTATTGGCTCGAAGCTGGGACGTGCGCCGGCAAGACAAAAGGGTGAGAAAAAGGTGCGGAAGTGGATTAAATATGACCGACCAGCCGTCGCCCGACCACCACCGGTCATTAATAGGCCCACTGATAATTGAAGGCAGTTTCTGCCTCTTAATCCTTCTGCCCCTTTTAATCTATTTACCCGACGGCCCTTCGAGTAATGTCGCGTTCACGTTATTCCCGAAAATCCGAAAAAATGAGATCGACAGCAAAAAAAAAAGTCAGCATACAGCAATTCTCACCGAACGACATATTTTGGGTGTTTATTAATACCCACGACCAAATACAATAATCGAATATTTTTACCCTAGCGCACATTGTTGATCCAAGTTATTTTTATTTTGAATGCACGTGGCAGTCACGTTATATTTTACTTTTACTTGGACTGCGGAGGAATGAAATATAAAAATAGGAAAATTAAATTCGCAGCCGTACACACGGTATACCGTTTATTTGGTATGCCCCGTGCACTATATACGTAACCGGCGGAAATCGTGCACGCTTGGTATTTCACTCTTGTCAAACTTTTCTATTACTACGTTCATAGGTTATTTCAGGGTTTCCTTTGTCATTCTATAGATTCCAGTCTTGCGAGGAATTCGCCACGGAAGTATTGTATTTTCTCTGTCTCAAAGTTCAAACGAATTTTCCAGGCCCTTGCAAACGCTCGATTTCCCGCGGTGTTTGAAGTGATTGCCATTGACGACGGCAACGACTAGCGTCTTCGGGAAATGTCGTTTTCAAGCGAGATTTATCGAGGAACAAGAAATTCAAAGGGAAGAGGTTGGAAATTTTGACGTCAAGAAAAGCTCCCAACAATATTTATGCAAGTACTTACGTTACAGATACACGTAGTATTACTTGAACATACAGCTACACGTAGTCAGAAGACCACAGTTCAACTTTAAAGTAAATAAATATTGTACTACGTTAAGTATACTTATTTTTTATTAAAAAAAAAAAAGAAAATAAAATTCTCATATTTTTCTCCGAATCCGTAAAACTTTGGAGTCTGATAATATAAAGATAAGAATTCCGTATAGAAATGCCAAGAAATTGTAAAATATCACGGTATTAAGAACTTCATCAAAAATTATATTTATCCTGGAATTCGAATGCTCCATTGATAACACATAGAAGAAATAAAGATATGAAAAGCCACTTCAATGAATTCAGGAGCATTGTCTATGCTTGTAATATGCTAGTATGTTTTAGGAATAGTAATCACATTCATCTATAGGGTGGTACATGTACGTTTCCTCTTTTACGGTAAAACGATTACCTCGATCTCCACCCTTCCACTTTAAGTACTTTCAGGGGTATGCAGAACCAACTGCAGATACTGTTGCGACGAGTTAATGAACTGCTTTATTAAATTAACGGCCTAATACCGGCGTGTGTGCATGCGTAACACGTACTCACCTAATATCTACGTGTACGAGATACGTAGGTACTCAATAAAACCAAATGAAATTCCTACCGATAACTACCAGCCCGTTAATACCATCGGAATCGGTATTGCTTTACTAATCGTCTCTTTTTTTTTACAGTCCACTAACGAACCATATGGATTTACTTTAAATTTGCATGGAAACGCGGCTCAAAGAAGAGCCGATCAGAGTGTTTATTTAGCTTCGTGTATTGACAAGCATTCAAAGCGTAGTCGGAACAAATGAGACAAAGGAAAACTGTTATCTTCTCAGCATCCCTTTGATCTACGTTGCCAGCCACGTTTACGTGGATGAAATGAACGTGCTACGAGTTACTTTATATGCTGTAGAAATATTGCGTGGATTTAACATTTATCAAAGTAGATTTCCACGTGAAATAATTATGAGATCTGATTTTTTAATTCGATCTGACTTACGGTACTTGGGTAATAGTTGGAAATTCATTAATATACTTAATCGATCGTACGTGATGAATATTAATCAATTTAAATACGTATGGTAAAGTCGGACGTGAAGTGAGAGAAAATTATTTATAATAATTATACTAATATAGTTCTTTAACTTCGTTGTTATTATATTCTATTTTTTATTAAAGGATAATATGATTTTTTAATTTTATGCGGAAAATTTCTTTAATACTCGATTTTAATTTCAGCATGGATATGATGGTATATTAATCGATTCACGTGATCTTCACCTTCGTGATTATAATTTCATTGTTCAGATTTTGTCGCTCGACTGCTTGGATGCTGGCTATTGATAATGTAATTATTTGGTTCATCCTGCGGTTTGCTTCACATCGCCTGCAGGCTGAAACCAAAGTTCATATTAAATTAGGATTCTCATTAAAATCCAATTATGTTTACCGATCTGTTCGAAATTTCGAAGGGACTCCTTTCATCGTTGTTACGAGAAAAGTCGAAGAATATTTCAATTATAAAATAATTTGCTTCTCAAGAATCTCAATGGTGTCCATTAATCTTGAATAATTTTTGCATATTCATTTTTAATTTCAATTAACCCAGAAATACGGTAATTGGTCTCTTTCAATTTTCAGCGTGACTTTATTATTTTATAGATACTGTTTCGTGTATGTGTTTTCGGAAAAGTGTCAAAGCGTACCGGCTCCATTTCGCTGGGATATATGACAGGCGAACCAAATACTATTTTTTACATTTCCAGTCAGCGAAATGTATATCACCGTATTGCCGATATGTACACAGTAGAGTAAAACGAGTATAGTGTTCTGTACTGCAACATCGTGAACATCCAGTAGCTGTATCGATTTTTCACTATAAGAATATCGATAGGACGGTCGAACGATTTTTCCAGGAAAAATCATAAAATGGGAATCTAAACATAATAAATATATAGAAACTTTGGAAAAACACTCTGCAGAGTTGGCGTTATATAAATTTGACATATTAGCAAAATTTGGTTGATCTTTAGTCATCAGTCTAATACTCTTGATATTTCAGTTTGCTAATAAAATTATTAACATTACATTATAAAATTGTAGGTGATTTCAAAGTTATTCTGAACGATAAGTAAAATAATATTGCCGAGTAACAGATGAAGAAAATAAGAAAATTGCGAAAAATGTATAAACCGTGAAAACATCCTTGTTAAAGTGAAAGTACCAAGTCAGTTTCTGAAAACGATCTCGATGAATTCACATAGAGGACTTGCAATCTTTATACATATATATAACATGTATATCTATATATGTAGAATATACATATGTATACCTAAGTATGTAGAAACCATATCCGGAAGATTCAACCGAACGGAGCATCGTGTGAGCAAAGTATACATTGATAGGAAAATCCGATAATTCTCGTTACCCCAACGTCCCATTCGACGAGCATGGGAAAAATAAAAGGTTCCGATCGATGGAGCGATTGATTACCTTCACGGAAATCGAAGAATATGTGGATCTTCAAAGTTTTGCGGATGGGGTATTCCGCTACAGAAGGACAAGACGGAAATACATTAATTTCGAAGACTCATGTCATATAGATAATAAAAAATATATCTTTTTTATTTGCCATGTCAACGAGAGCGTGCATTGTAATTGACGTCATCGTTCTGCATAGTCGATACAATCGCGTGTCCCGCAATCGTCTTTACCTATTACATTAGGCCGTATAACCCTATCTCGTATAACGTGTATATTTATCAAGCTACAATAGGTACTTCGATGCAAAGGAAACGTATAACATTTTGTGTATAGGATGTTTAAAAAAAAATCTATCAACAAATTTTTTGCGTATCCTCAATTCATCTAGCCATTGGGGACTAAAAGTCATGCTGTTGAATGATTGAAGGAAGAATGGATCAGTCGTTGTCTGTTCCGCGTTCATAGCAGCGTAAATCCATCAACGTTAGATTACTGCCACGCGTAGAATATAGTGAATAGATGCACATAACACGAGAAGAAAAACAACATAGGAAGCTGGTTTGTTATTGCCTCTGATGATAACATACAGCCAACCCGACAGTATTAATCTGACAAATACCAGTGGCACGAGCGTCCATACTTGGCAGCTACCTAGACGTTTCGCAAAGTAAATTCCATTATACGAAGTAAGACGAGATCACGAAGGATCTTTTTCCCATTCGGCCTGGGTGGCCCGGGCGACGGTCTCGAACGACATATCCGATGTCCCAAGGATCGTTTTCTCGCTCGCCGATTTCAGGTGGAAAGGGTTCAGAAGGGTTCAAGAGATGGGATATACCTGCGTCTCTACTTTCCTTCCCCATTTGTTTTTCTTCTTATTTTACATCCCTTTTCTTCTATCTTTCTCGTCTTCGACTTGGATATCATGAGCAAAGCATATAGGAGAGGAGGACTGGATGGGTCGGCACTCCTGGAGCAAGGTAAATGCTCGAGGGAGGAGTGAAAGAAAACAGTGTACCTCTTCCACGCTCGCTCTCTTAGCCTCGAGGGCGACGTAAAAGAAAAATAGCTCGAGATAAGAACGGGAAATGTGGGGTAGTGAAACGTTATTTTTTATGAATTTAATACATCGCTCGGATATACCGCGATAATGCAACGTGAAAAATCTCTTCAGCGAGGTTGCCAAGAGACGCGTGCTTTCCTTCTGGCACTTTCCTCTTGCCAATCCCTCTGTCTCTCTTCGGTCCATCCCCGCTTACTCCGTACCTCCTTCCCCCTTGTTTCTTCTATATAATTTTACTTATTCTACATTTTGCGCTCACCCGACGTCTCCTGCCCCTGGAACCAGCGGGGTTACAATTCTCTTGTGTGCCAATGCACCGTGAACGTGTCTGCCGTCTCTTTCATAATTTTCCATAAGACCACGTCTGCACACTCATTGTTAATTTTCCGTGACAAGCAACGTACAGAATTAAAATCTGTTATTTACTTTGCAATCCAAGTAATTTTCAATGCCGCTAC
This sequence comes from Cephus cinctus, assembly GCF_000341935.2. Classification (NCBI taxonomy): domain Eukaryota; kingdom Metazoa; phylum Arthropoda; class Insecta; order Hymenoptera; family Cephidae; genus Cephus; species Cephus cinctus. The sequence continues at coordinate 1,602,057 of NW_014332865.1, forward strand.
CTACAGTCTGATCATGATAATTTTGCAACCATAAAAATACCTGCAATGACGTGAAAAGTGGAATCTGGCTTTTTTTCATCAAATTTATGAATATTTCCTATTACTCGATATTTTTTTATTCCTCCTAGCCTTCAGACTTCTAAGTTACGCAATGTAGATTCTTTGATGTTGTTACAGATATTTAATAGCTTCGTTATATAGATTTTAGCGACTTGCCTGGACCACCCTCATTATAATTTATGTTAAACTCACTCCGTAAGGGAGCGCTCAGGGGATAGGAATTTTCGAAAAAAATTTAGAGTCTTGATTGTACTTTCGATGGAAGTCTTAATTAGCTTGATCGATAGGATGAAAAACAAGCTGATAACAGGTGTATTAAATTATTCTGTACTTGAGCTTCGTTAAACAGGGTCTGTTATTTTAATTAATTCGAATATAGTAAGTATTGCCTGTAAGTTACGGAGAAAAATTTTCATCCTTGACTGTATACATATATATGATTGTGCTAAATGGACAGAGGGTGGTTGGCGTCAGGTTGGTGTGGGTAGTTTTGAAATAAATGGACATTACACGGCAGGGACATATTTCTGACAATCCGCGACTCTTTTATATGCAAATGCACCGAAATCTCACCCTCCGCCGAACAGTCCTTCTCCACTGGCTGCACTACAGGTGGAAACAATTTTATAAAAATAACCGTTTCGCTTGTTGCATTTAAGGCTCGTGCAAAAGAGAGCGACAAGAGTCATTCCCACGAGAGTAATCGCGTATACCTCTATATATACCAGGCATTGTGCTACCTCGAATTCCTATTATACAAAGTGTTACGCAATTTCGAAATAATGGACTTGCCTCTTTCTCGATACAGTCTTCGCAGAATTATTCTTAGGCGTACGAAAATGCCGGTCTTGATCGTTACATGAAAATCGTCAAATAGGAAGTGGGTATTATAAAGCGTTTAACAACAAATGAATAAAGTGACGTGACGATTGCGAACCAGATTTATCGAATAATCACCGTAATAATGTGAGGCAAAAACTACAATGCTGCACACCGTGGCAGAGTAACGATACAAGACGTTTAACTTTTGAAATAAATTAAGAATAACGAAAATTCTTCGTATTCCTGCGAAGAAAAAAAAATTGTCGCTCGTTGATATTCTAACTCAGCCGTTTGGATGCCGTAATAAAACCGTAGATGTTGCGATTGAGTTACTACGAGGGCCATTGGTAGGGTAAGAATAATTAAATTAAATTCCTATCGAATATTCACGTGGTAAGGATCATACGTATACCCCACTGGCCAATGTTTATCTAATATATAATGGAGGTCCATGGAAACACGCTTCTCCATAGATCTTAAAGTTATGCCAGGAACCCAGTACTGTAACACACTTCTCGAGATGGAATGAGAACGTAGACCCAGCTAGACAACCATGCGAATGCACACAGTCTCGCTACGAGTGAGAAATGCGGTTATGGAACGTGTAGTAAATAACACGAGTAGCATCTGCAGGGATGGCTTACCTTTCGTATCCTCTATGACCAGGAACTCACCATAAATCGTATCCATTCACGATCCAAGATATCCTGCCTTCAGATTAGTATACCAGTGAATATATTTGCTTCCTATAGAAGCAATATCAAAATCCGAAAGCATGCCAACATTTTATTGGCATCGAGAATGAATATTTTTTTTATCATATGAAAACCTCCATTTAATGATTATGGGTATGAAAATTTTTTCGAAATAATTCAATATCGAAACATAACGATTCAAGGAAACTGGGAATACGTCACAAGGTTGTCAGATGAAACTTTAGAATTTTTCAGCATTTGATCGATTGGACGTAATCTTGCGATCAAAAGGAAAAGTGGACGGCATGTTACGTCAGCATGGTCATGGAAACGTAATCCTTTATCAATAATGTAAGCGTCCCTGGTTGGTTGTATATTGGCTCGTTGTGCTGCTCCGCGGGAGGGTGAATTCAGGATGAATTAGGGTTGAACGGGGATGACCTAGGGGAGGACTCACCATCTTAAGGATATCGAAACTCGATCCTTTCATTCAGGATTCTTCCAACATCACCTGTCCTCGTACTTACCCTAGCTAACCGAACCACTCTTCGGGGTTTACGACAGTGTAATACCCGGTCCAGGGATCTCGACAGTCTCTCCGAATTAGAACCTTACCTAGGAAGGACCAAGAAGAAGCAGGGATGAAGGTTACGAAGGACAGGGTAAGTTCGAGTTGAGACGATAAGCCGATAAGTCTCATGCGTCGTAAAGGCGACCAAAGTTACTTAATAGGAATCGGTTTGGGTATAAAAGAAACTGAAACTACGGAATTGGTCCGCACAGCATCTATTTTCTATAGGCTAGTACACGATCGAGGGGATAACATCTATACTATACTACTTACTGTACCCATATTTACTTATTTTCATTATCTGCTTGTACTACTCTTCCAACAATTTCAATTTGCTATCACGACGGCTCTATTGATTTTCGGTACCTTCACACGTGCCTATGCTATGTATGTTATCACTGATTGCTCATTGTGGTATGGAGGATATTTCGAGGATCTCAGAAGTAACTTTTCTTACGTAAGATATTATCAAAGTTCTCAATGTCTCTTAGATAGTATACCTACGGCTAAAGACAATAGGAACATTGTCTTTGATATAGCTATTGAAGTCATATTGAAATTGTGCGAGAATTTTTATATAAGTTCTACCATTGTTATTGCTTCTGACAATAGATACCAATGAGAAGTATTGCCGAACTTATACATATAGGAGGTTACGTATCAGTGATTGAATCCGTAATATATTATTTTTTCAAAATTATTACTATACATATAATAACTTCATTATATATATATTGATAGATTCGTAAGAAATCCATGTTCTATCTTATCTTAAATTCTTAATTAATATTTACTTAAAAATTTGAAATATTCTTTGAAATATTTGAATTATATTTTACTCATAAATATGTCTAAACTATGGATCATTCTCGTTTCATTATTTGCTATGGCTATTCATTGCATTCACAGATGTACCTTCAGGCGAATCTTCAATGCAACCAAATGCAAGAGACATGCAAATTCACACATGGCGTACGAAGAAAATATTCTGAATATAATTCCATCTCAATGGGCTGTAACGTTGCTGTTTAGAAACAATATGCATATTGCGAATTTTTTCAAGTTCGATACATCTACGAATGTGGGTATTCAGGCGTGAAATGCAACCATCGAATCGCGAATTCGATTTTTCGCACGAGAGCACATAGTCAATGTATAGAAATTAGAAAAAAAAAAACTGTTGTCTGCGGTGTTAAATAGAAAAAGAGTTATTATATTTTCATAAAAATACTCGTGAATAATTTTATTACTTTATATCTCATAATCGACGTTTCCCAGGCTACAATATATTTTTTCGTTATAGCAATAAACATTTAATAATCTTTTTATTTATTATATACATATATATAACAATAGAAACATATTCGTTTCATATAGCTGGTAGAAATTTCAGTTGAATAGTCTCATACCGCAGTTCGATGTTACTACCGTGTAATTATATAGCTATTATATATATATATATAGCTCTATGTTTAATAATCAATTAATATTGTTTTACAGGATCGTACACAGGTTAGAGAATTACTGTACGAATAACTGCTGCTTAATTCCTCCAGCTTCAACTATTGGGACTAATTGAAAACGTGCTTGGAAAGGCTTTGGCACAAATCTGTAAGCCAAGTCACGTGTTTTGCTGTCTAAATATGAATTTTATGCAACATGATACTGTTAGTTGTGAATGAATATTTTATCGGAAATACATACGTTTCAGACAACTAGGAATAGTGAACCAGGAACAAACTTTGAAATGTATTGAGCGCAGGAGACACCGTCACTGTTACGTTACGTATTATTAAATTATCTTCCGTTTGCTCAATCAGCTTGTATCCATTCTGTATGGAAACATTGTAAATTAAGTCAATCGATGAAATTTCATAATGTTAGTAATTATTAATTGAAACTGTCCGTAAATTAATATTTACTTCTGTGTGTCTCAGAGAATGTGGATATATTTAAATTACTGTCTCAAACATTAATTTACGATTGAAATCGTATATTGCATTTTAATGACTTTATTGAGAATCGCATACGTTAAAAATTGAATTACTGGTTAAAATGACATTAAGGATGAAATACAGCTGTTAGTTATTTCTGTTAGTTATCCTCATTGCATATATTATTGATGGCTATTAAAAATGTGAAATAAATTTTTACCGACAAATTGTATTAAGATTGCTGATATACAAAATAATGCATTAAATTAATCCGCCGTAGAGTCGTTTCCTCGTGAAATATTAAATTGACCTATTTTCGTAAAATACATTTCATCTTCCTTTCGGAAACTTATCTTTTTAATTCATAAGTATAACGCGGACATACCCTGGCGTTCTCTTGGGGCTTGGCAATAACGGAAAAACTTGTAACCCTATGAGATAGGACTCTAGTGCCTCTTCTTGGGAATTGTTTTCATGATCAATTACACGTCGTAGCGAAAAAGAGTAAGTTTGAAAAGAAAATTATGGGTTAATAAGAGAGTCCGAATTTTGGCAATGATTATGGTGGCAGCAACGGAGTCTTGTATGATGCTAATACGTACTGTATGGAATGTATAGTTTATGAATTCACAGAACTGTACACCGTATATATAAGGATATTTCAGAGTCTTGTATGATGCTGATACGTACTGTATGGAATGTATAGTTTATGAATTCACAGAACTGTATACCGTATATATAAGGATATTTCAAGAGTGGCAAAGATTGCCAACCATAACAGTGAGTAAATTGCTGCCAACCTAACGTAGACTAATGTACCAAGCGACTATTAAAGTAAGAGGCCAATTTACTTTACCCCCTCGGTAACGAGGGTGTGAAAACAGCAAGCACACAGCTTTCTTTTTTTTTTCACCATCCTTTAATAAAACATTTCAATGGTTGAATATCTATGTAACCGATGGTCGCCGAATATTCGACTTGAATGAAAATCTTGTCGCCGACTGTCATCCTAGCGTTGACAATTTTTATTTTAGAAATACTTTCAAGTAACATTCAGACGAAATTATTGGAACGTGTCTGGTTGAGAGATGAAAAAATTTATTTTATTTTCTGAATTGCCTGAATTCGAAAATATTATTTGTATTGTTTCTGGGAAAAAAAAAAAAGAAAAACGCCTAGATATGGAATCTGTGTATATACGTACATAGTAAATGATTCATCAATGAGAAGTTGCATCAATTTGAATATAGTTACGAAGAAAATTTTATGTATGTCAAATTTTAATACTTTTTTCTTCTTATCTTCGTTATCGCCAGTGTTATCTACGACGTACAACCTATTTTCCGAGGTCGGTGGATACTTATATTTTTCTTACTTAACCTAAGCTTTATCGAACGAACTTTCAGCGCGTGCAATATTTTATCCCCGTCCCTTAACACATTTTCGTTAACTTCTAGGTAAGTTAATTACAGCTGATAACTACCATTAATTTTAAACGAGGAATCATTTTCATCATTAAGTAACTAACCGCAATTGTTAATGGGTCATTTCTGTAAATGCTGCCGCTATATTAAACGAGTGGCAATTGCCCCAATATTATCCCACAGAGAGTACCATTATACAAGGTTGTTGTGATAATAGCAATTACGATATAGTACCAGAAATTATAAATATATTACCCGACACATAAACACAAACAAAAAGATATATTTTCTCATTACTATAAATCAAATTAAAATTCGAACGTTCTATTTTATCGAAAGTGCATTCGGCATTAATAATTCATCACCAGAACATTTATATCCCTAATTATAATCTACGTCCATGATTAATGCAGTATAAAAATATATTTTGAAATAAAAATTATCCAAAAAGTGTACAAGGTACTGGTTTGATATCAAAGCATTAACATGTTTTATACATGGTATAGATTTATACATGGCGAAAAAAATATTCAAAATATTTAATCAACTTTCGTAACGTCATACGATATACGCAAGTTCGAACTTTGCTATACAGGTAATCCGATAAGACTTCCTGCCAAGTAATCTACATATCGCTAATAACAATTTCTACAGCCACAGTAGAAATGTAAAATCCTTCGGAGCCCTTTGCTCATTGAATCGAAACGTGATAAAGCCAGTAATATACGTAATACTTTTTTGTTTTCAGACATTCAAAAGATACTTGATAACCGATGGCTGAAAAAACAAAGAAATTCAGCGAAGCAAAGGGTTAATTATATTAACACAGAATACTTTTAGAGATTCGCAAACAGAAAGCTACGAACTGATTATATTAGTGAATAAGATGGAGCGAGAGAGAATTTCGAAAGGCGAATGGGAAACACAAACTGAAAGGATCAAAGGGACCGAGGAAAGAAATATGGTACGGGAAAGTGAAAGGGGAACGTTTAAAGTAACGAAGCAGGTCGATCTTGAGAAAGCTTGTGAGAATGTGAAGCAACGTGAGGAAGATAATCCTGAGAAATTTACAGTGGCGAAGGAGCAAGATCGAGCAGTAAAATGCATCGAAGGAACATCGACCCCTAATAGTAAGCATATAGTCCTAGTCCAGGCCGTTTAAATAAATTTAAATTTCCCGCCATATGCGTAACAACGAGTCACCCTATATGTATCCAACTGGAAAATACGTTTAGACGCGAATATTCGGAAGCAGAAGCATCTCCAGCTGCTAAGAAGAGACGCCATCGAAATTCGACAGCTTCAAGAGGCGTTACGTGCCGCTCGTGTAGCCAAGGTGTTGCAGAAGCAATTGGAGGAAAAAGAGTGCATGCGAGAGAGGGCAAAGTGCATAGAGAGAGAGGAAGCAAAGGTCATTAGAGATTGGTACCAGAGCGAAGAGTTCCAAAGGAAACAAGAGCAGGAGTACTTGGCGAAGAGACTGAAGTACAGGGAAGATCTTCAGAACCAACTGGTGAACAATTACTGGATGAGACAACAGAGAGACGAAGAGCGTCAGCGGGAACGTAAATTGGTCGATGAGGTAAATGAAGTCCTCGAAGAAGAAAATCAAAAGGTGAGAGAAGAGAAGAGAGCAACGGCCGTTCACTTGATGGGGGAGCGAGATGCTTTTTTCAAGGCCAAAGAAATGTGGAAGGAAAAGGAAAAGACACGTCTACAGGATGAGTACGTTCGTATAGGGCGCGTGGCTGCTGAAAAGGAAGAAGAGGAGAAGAAGCGTGCGAGAGTGAAGGTAAGATTTTTTGTCGGCATCTGGTGCTCAGTGCGCGAGGTATCTAGGTGTACAGTGCATGTGAAAAATAATTATTTTTTTTCAGACCAACACAGACACCGCGAAGCAGGAATCGATAGAGCGTATGGCTAGACAAACTCTTGACGATGTGTACAGGAAGAGAGAACGCGAAGAATTCGCTAAAGAGCTCTACGAGGAGAAAATGAGGACCGAGGAAGCAAATTGGCAGAAGAACAAATGGTTGGAAAAGGAACGTGTGAAAATGGAGTTGCTGGCGGACATGGAAATGCAGAAGGAATTGATAGAGGAACGTAGGAACTATGATGCAGCCATGGACAGGAGCTATGCTAGACAGTTGGCTGAGGAGTACGAAGCTGCCCTGAAGAAGGATAACAGGGAGAATGAAGCCCGACGTGAAAAAAGTATATTAAATTATAGGAGCCAATAGATTTTAAAAGACGTTTAACATTCATGTACTTCAGATGTTCGCTACGGCATGGAACTGAAGGCAGCGATAGCCGAGCGAAGGGCCCTTCACGCTGTTGAGATCTTACGAAAACAAGCATGCACGAGGCACGACCAGGAACTCGACAACTTCAGGAGGAAGGAAATAGCCAATGAACGTGCTCGAATGCTGCTTGAGTACGCACCGGATCTCAAGGGGTTCCTTAAGCCTGGAATAATACTGAACGGAAGAGATGATAGCGGCACGTGTATGGCAGAATGTTGAAAATAAGCTGTATACAAAAAAATTATATTCGCGAAGAACATCTGACGAATTTTTCTTGCTATTCATCATCTGTGGGCGTGTAGAATATTTGGACTTTTTTTTCTTAAATTTATTAAGTATTGGATAGATATTTGAGTACTTGGAGGAAAGGTTGAATTCGATAACAGTGAACTATCGTTTGGGAGTTATCGCGAGAAATCGGCCTCTGGGACAGTTGGAGCTGGTGGAGGCCTATTTGTCATGACTATCAGATATCCGTTATCCTTCTTATCAGAGAAATAGCCAGTGGGGATCGATGGGTCCTCTATAATGGAGCATTAGGCAGGTAAACGTTGTGGAATTGCGACTTGATGCGTGCCGTGGGATCTTTTTAACCGTTCGTCTGTCTTGCGTTGCAATCGACTGACTCCAAATCGATCAAGGACTTCTGTAGAATGATCCGACCTTTTTTTTTCATCCCTTACTATCACCCTACCGAATATGTAAAATATCAGTAAAAGTACTTTGGATCGGAATATACCACTTTGTATCGAATCGATGTCCCCTGAAATGGCATTCTAATATAAAAAATTGTGTTAGACCCTAACCGTTTATATGGTATTCGAACAACTGCGTGTTGTATTAAAAAAAAATGGTGTACTATTCATACAAATATAACCAGGTATATCAATCAACGAATATTGCATTGAAACCTGTGCGAGATAACGAGATGATATAAATGCATCTGTATAATATAAAATATTACTGCATCAATTTATAATATTGACATAAAAGGTGATTATAAAATGAAATATTTCTATTTAAAATATTTTAATACAGTTCTAATAGACATATTAAAAGGTGCTGAGGCAGTAAACGAATTCAATATAAGTCGTGTAAAAAAATATCCCGTACCCAGAAATTAAAAGAATTCCATGCAAATATTATGCAAACATCTCGTTCGATTCGCTTTCGCAAACGAAACGTATTAAAAGAGCATAAAAGAACGCTAATATCGAAAATATCAGAACTTTGAAATACAATTAAAATGTGTTTCTCTTCCCACCTGAGAATATGGACGTAGTCAGTGATAATACCCACAATAAAAGTACTCCAATACCATACCCACAAAGTACATTAGACCACCGTGCCATTAAAATTCACAGTGCCAATAACCAGCTAATTCATATATCTCACCCTAAAACATTAATCGCGTGCATTAACTAACCACTGCACATCGTCATAAATATATTATTAAGCTAAATTCAGAAAGCAGAATTCTAGAATTAGTAATCTTTACCGTAAAGCCGTTTGACGTTACGACAGGATTTACCTTGTAATTGGACGGAAGTCAGGTGCGTAATTTGCGGAAGTAACGTCAGCCAGACATCGACGTCACAGAGAGAGTGGAAATACCAAGGTTGAATATGATAACGCGAGAAAATCAAAGGTAGCAGTGTACATCCACATAAGATACGCGTATACACATTATCAAAGTGAGTAGCTTAAACGGAGTAAAGTTGACACATGCGAATTCGAAAAGTAGTGAAAATATAATTGTAAGTAATAAAGTAGCGAAACAGAGACATAAAGAGAAGAGAGAAAGTGAGAAGGAAAGAAGGGGGGCTTATAACACTGAAGCAGGTGGTACATTGCTGCTATTGCAACACGTGCATAGAACCATTGCAGCTTCGATACAGACCTCACAATCAAGCGGCTTATCGTATGTTCTGTGTATACATATATATATATACAAACACACTATACATATACACCACAGCAGCTAGTACATAGGTATTTATTCTATGCAGTACACAAAGCTTCGTAATATTGGCTGCTGCTCAAATTCAGCTCGTGCAATTTCGACCAGTGGCAGTTCCATTTCGTTGACGGGGTCTTGTCAACGACGTGTCACTGTAAAGTGGACCCCGGGCTTCGTACTGTGCGTATGGTCAAAACCACGAAGCGAATAACGCCATACCGGATATCGAAGGGAAACAACTGTTAAAAAAAAATCATTGTTACACTTCCCCATGTTAAAGGCTTTCGATCGATGTTTCCGTTTTATCCTTCCGTCTGTATATTACAAATGGTTATAACGTGTATACGTATATACATATACGTTTTCCCAGGATCAAACGTAATACCCAGCTTTGCTACGTTACAATATTAACGAGAACGTCGAACCAGTCGAATTGTTTCTGGAGGAGAATTAAAGACTCGTAGGAACGAGCACTCTTGTCGAATATTAATAATGTTCCCGGAGCGTATTATAGGATTTTAGTATGTACCAAAGTTTGCCAATATTCTTGGTAATAGTCGCCAAGGAAACTTTAGACAATACAAGAAAGACAAAGTCATATGTGGAATATGTATGAGGTTACGTGCATCTCGGTAACAATAAAAGTGGAACGTTCGAGATCTTTTCTGAGACTAAAAAAGTACTCTGTGACTGGTTCAAAGATGGCCTTCCACCAACCTCAATCTATATACATATACGTATATATAGAACGTTGTCTCCGAATCGATACATACTATTTTTCTCTTATCCTCTTACGTTCGGTTCGCAACGCGTTCTATGGACGGGGACGCATCTAGTTATTCCATAGTACGTCATAGCTCGATGTCTATATGATATCGGAAGGGGGTCCACAAGGTAAAAATATTAGTGCACCAGGAGTCGAGAACTCTGGTGAATATATGAGCTTGAAATACGATTGGCGGAGTTGAAAGAAAAATGAAAAGAGCTTTTGGTAAAGGGGTAAATAGAAATAGTGGAGGATTCAGTATCCCTGTGTATACTGCAAGGGTGCAGCGAGTAGATAGTAGATACCTGAGTATGGTGGTTATATGGATGCGAGGGGGCAAGTAGGGTGAAACTTGGGAGCCCATCGACAGAATGATAAATTGAGAGACAGCAATCACACTTTGCTCCGTTCCTTCAGCCAGCTATCCTAGCGGCGTCCTCTCACCGGCTCAGACGTTGAAAAATAGAGACGCTACCGTAACCGAGTGAAATCCCCACGATTTCGTAGCGAATCCTTCGGCAAACCGCTACCACCAGAGGCGCTGCTGTCTCTATTCCAATATTCTTTAATCTTACGTACTGCGGGGCGTTGAAGAGAGGCGAACGATACTATTGACTGTTGTACAAACTTCTTCATATATATATATATATATATTCTCTTTGGAGAATTCAGAACTCCTTTGTCTAGCTGTGACGATCTTTGAGGAATAATAAAATAAAGAAGACTCCCGCTATCCTTTGTTCTCGTTTACTACCGTAGGGAAATTTCCTTTTTTATTTTACACGATGAAAATTTTCCTTTGCTCTTCCCCATCCGACCTAGACTCCATACGTACCCTTTAATTTTCTTGAATTTCACCGACTCCCGTTATACGTCCGCGTTCAGCCTCCTGTGTCTCTCCGAAATGGAAGCAAGGATCGAAAGCTTTGGAAAAGACTCGCGCGAGGAGCTCTATTGTTAGCAGCTTTCCACCCAATTATAGTAAGGTGGTGGGGTTAGTTGAGGTACCTCGGATGGAATGGAATGGGTCTGGACCAGGTTCAAGACGAAAAGGAGAAGAGAGCCCCGTGCGCGCCATTACCCCCGTGCAAGTGGAAAACAGGCAGCCACCGTGAGCCATGAATGCATTATAGCGAATAAATGCCAAGAGTTTGAGTTATGATTCGGTGAGAAGGAAAGGTTAAGCGAATGAATAATGACTTCATAATGGAGATTAATACGGGGCTGGACAATGCCGATGTTCGAGTTAGCAACCTCCCAAATGTACACGTCATCTACGTGGCCATCTAGTCAACAATGTATCAACCCTTACTTCACTGGGCGATACAATTTTTCCTACAACTATTTCTGTTTAACCCTTCCCTATTTACGTTATTAGTGTACTTTACCATCACACGTGCTCAGCCTATTGTACTTCTCTTTTGTTAATGCTGCTGTGTATAAACGTAACAATGGTAATTTGCATCGCATGGAAGTAGCACGGTTTACCGTAGCTTTTATTATACTATAAACAGTATACTCGTTAATGAGGAATTGTTGTTACGTTACAGTGAGATATATATTTTCACGTGGTAACTGGATTTACTAATGAAATTGTTAACAGAGATCGAATGAAGTTTTCGTTTGATGGAATCACTGTATTTAACAATTCGTTGTACAGTCGGAAATTTTACGTGCGATTCGGTTTGGTTCAATTTGTTTATTCTTTATTTGTATCCGACAGCCATGTTAGTTTTATAGGTAATGATGCTATGTCACGTTGATGGACCTGGAGAAGGCTCATAGGAATTCGCGGATCAATTGATCAGCATGACGTCACCGCGTCTTTTTCAAAATCTATCGAGATTCAGGAGGATAAAACGTGCGAGCGACACAGCCTTTTAGAATTTCACGGGCAATCTCGCGGAAAACTCCGGGCGCGCTACGGCAATCTGAATATCCCAGGAAAATTACTGAACACTATTTTCCAGAAGTGTCAGACTAAAACGCTGTGGCATGTTGGAATTTTCAATTATTTCGGCACCCCCCGCTACCTATTCGCTTCGGCACTGTCTCTTCTAGTCCCTCTTGTCTACCCTTCTTCCGCCACGTTCCCTTTTACCCGGATAGCATCACCCTATTCGATAGCTCCCCATCGGCGTCGCGACGTCGCACTAGATTTCCTACGCGTCGCACACTGAATTTTAATACAGACTGTTTTTATAGATATTATTTTTCTTCGCTTTATACGCATCGCGCTGGACTTACGTATAATTGGATATTGTTTTCAATTGCCGTTACGAGCGATTTTTCCATTTAAATCGTAAACATCAATTCAGACATTTTATCACGGTTATGCAATCGGACGCGAATTTCGAAATTTTATTTAAACTGGAATTGTAAGATTTTCTTTCGTCAACTGGGTATACGCTGTCTGGGGTATTCATTAACGGATAAAATTTACTCGTTTCTTGAGGTACTTGTCCTTCGATAAAATGAAAATTATACCGACGTTTTCGAGGAATTTCCAATTACTTGTACACTTGAACACGAAACGTACCGGTTGCAAATTCGAAAATTTTCACTAAATTGGAAACGAGCGAATCTTGATGCTGCTCAATGTTTGCAACTCGAGTACAATCCGCTCGGTCCTTTGTCAGTCGAAGGCTTTTACTCGACGTCTTGGAGCAAATGATAAGAGAGGATCTACCGGGAATGAATAGATAGTTACGTATACCTAGTCCATCTGCTAGTCTTGAATTCTGCAAACATTTGATTTCTGTCAAGTAAGTTTCTCAAATTGTCATCGCCTCCTGTAATTTCACACAGCAGAATATTACGAGAGAAATGTTTACTCGAGAAGATTTTGACAATTAAAATTTCTCAAATTAGAAATTTCACAACTCTCAGAATACGCATTATCATCGTACTTAAAGTTTAGTGATAAAATACATTACGGATCTAATGAAATCGATCGTGCTCATTCTAAAAAGACGTTGCGTTATTTAAGATCTTTTTAACCCTACAAAATTACGTCCCCATACGCTATTCGGTGGTAGTATACAAAAATTCTCTCGCACAATTCTACGTAATAATTTCCATACGAAATTAATGAAATTCACAGAAAAACATTTCATTCGTTTCATCTCGTGTCGCCTACAGAAATGCGTGGGTCTTTAAATTATAGGTATAATATTCAGTGTGAATGTGGACCATAAAAATTCCTCTAAACTCCCGAGATCCATTCTCTCTCCTTTATTCAAACAAGCCTAAAATCATACAATCTTGCAACAAAAACAACTTACTCCATTTCAAATTTCTCAAACATACCGATTCTCAAATATGATAAATAATTTCACATTTATGCCGGCCATGTTAAATACGCAAATATCATTGCGTAATATTCTATCAGTACTAGGTACTCGTCGTTAGTCAGTCTGAATGATCTTTTCTGGCAACGGTGGAGGATGACAGGTACCTTCTCATCTGACGCGATAACGTCGCAATCTTGCGAGCTGCCCATCGACGCCACGAAGTAAAAGCCACGTTGTCGCAGTTTAGGAACGCTGGCAACGAGCCACAGGTCTTTTTACAGAAATGTCTCCAGCACCCCAGTGTCTCATGTATCACCATTGTCACGACCCCGTTGCGATATGAATCATCAAAAAAAAAAAAATATCAAACCCATTTAACAAAACTGCATATACATTGAGACGTCGCACTGACTTTTCAAGCAAATACACGCTATCCCACCATATGAGTTCGCCCACAATGCTGTAGTCACATGCTTTTATTTTCTTAACATTTTTACCTACTATTTTCTCCATTGGTCCATGCATACGTGGAGGCATCACTTGCTTGAATAATAATTTATAGGAAGAAGGATTAAAAAAAATTGTGTTAAGAACCTCAAAAAAAAGTGCAATACTGTTGACGGACAAAAACGATGAATGATTATGTATTCAAAGTTCAATTAATTTAAGGGTTGCCACAGGGTGCTTCCTTCCAATTTTTTTTATTTCCTTTATCGTATTTCCCAATCGACTACCAGTTCTTTGCTCGCTCCAATGATCCATGAAGTACTTTTATTTCCATGGAAATAAGTATCAAGCCTGTGTACGTATAACTACCGCAGTCTTACCAATACTTTTCTTTTTTCATTTTATTGTCTTCTGGGGAATACAAAATGTATCCGATTAAATGGCCGTTATCGGCTTCGAGGGTGGCTGGGTTGGCTATAAGAATAAAGGCGGACTTAGAAGATGGTATAGATTACGTAAATCTTTTCCCGTCTGGAGGCTTTACTTCTTCATGGAAACGAAACAAATAATTACAATGTAATTAGTCTGCTCATTGTCCAACATCTTTCCCCGTCGGCTGTAAATTCTAATTATTAATAATTCCTTCCCACGGGAATTGAGCCTTTTGGCTTCGTCCGCTGTGGCGCTGAGTACCTCGTAATGTTATACGAACAACAGTAAAGTCTCCAGGCATTCTGACGTCGTAAAAGCAAACTGGATTGTCCCTTTATCCTACCTGCTCAGGTTGGCTCTCACTGGTGTATATATATATATATACACACAATGACTACACGCTTCAATACGCCAATATTGCAAAATCGCAACATACGTAGTTTTAATACTTTATTGGATTATACGTAGTAATACGATGGGTAGTTCCGAATGAAACTACCGGTAGTAATAGGGCCGTACACGATTCTTGTCGTACCTCTTTATTGTCAAAGAACTCTTACTGTTTCCGAGAATTAGTTTATCGATTCGGTCTCCTAAGTAATTGCTGTAGAAAAATTCGCTTTTCTCACTTCAGCAAAGCAATTTCCAGTAGAGCGTTGAAACAAATGAAGGACGAGGTCGGTAAGGAACCGAAAAAAGCGAGCGTAAGGGAAAATAGGACTGGTGAGAAATTGAGAGAAACTTTCGAAATGTCCTTGAATACAAATTCGAGTCTACGGTATTTTTCACTTTCCCTAAGATCCCCCTTTTCGAGCAGTAATACCGTAGAAGTTTACCAGTTGGATTTTTACGCAGACAGTTGATCAAGAGGAAAAAAAACTAGAAACTCCCTAGAATAAAATTGATCGCAGGATTCTATAATTTAGAGAATTTGCATATAAACTAGTCTTTTTTTTCGGTAATAATTTGTCAATGCTTTTGTTTTTTAATAAAATCTTTTACTTAGATCACGTTGATGCGAGCGCCCGTGTAAAGGACGGCTGACTATACCGATCTTCGACTACTGCGGTTCTGACTATACTTTACTGGCTGACTCGCTACGACTGTTTCTACTGTCTAATCTGATAGGCGACGGGACTTAACAAAGTTAACGAGACGCGACGACCTGTACCTGATATGGGTTCGATTCGATACACGATTCGTTGAACCCCTATTCTTGATAATGGACAGGGCCGTGATTATAGTGGTCAGACAATTAATGACGAGCCTTTGAAATTTATACCAAGCTGTATGCGAGTAAGGGTTACGACATGTTGAAGAGATAAGCGGTATCATTTTACTGGTTTATTATCGATTGGAAATAACGACATTTTTTTTTTCAATTTTTTTACTTGAAAAACTGTACAGCGTCGATTCTAGAGAGTTTACTGCGTAAGCTTGGTACTTTTATGACGGAAATCATAAAAAGGCGTTCCATGTATATTTCTGTTCCATAAATATTATTGATACATGGGCACGAGAGGTTTGCATATCGATTTATTGATATTGATTTGATATTACGTGTATGGTATACAGGAATATCAATAACGATATAGTGAATATCATACTACGCAACATTTTTTGAGCTTGAAATTATTACGGGTCAAATGATAGGGATTTGGGAATAATATCGATTGATTTTTCGTTACGCAAGAGTATACAGCAGGTCGAAAGAAAATCGTAATTTTCTGTCATTCGATAGCAATCGTACATTCAAGTCATGTGAAATTATTCATAATTGAATTTCAAAGAAAAATAGTTTTTCGAATGATCGGTCCATTCAAATTTTCGGAATAACCAACTACGATACCGTTACATGTAACAGAGATTATAAATTCTAAAGTAACCCGATAGGCTAACTCCAGGGAATCTATAGATTCCTCCCTTTTCGATTAAACGTTATATTTGTGATCGGTACTGTTATACACATACAAGTACAGGCGTAAGCGTTACGTGTACACGAGTCTCTGGAACGTGATACGCGGTGTATCGCATGGATCTTCGTACGGCTTACCACAGAAAATGTGTTTGCACATGTACCATCGACGCGGCGCTTGGTAAAAGCTTAAAAAGAGAAAAGGAAAAAAAGAATCTTAAAGCCTAATGACAACAGACCGGGTAGACTTTATCTTATTGACATGACAGAATAAAAGTAAACTTGCAAGCACTGAGCTTGCTCTACCTGTTAAAAGGGGCTTTGCAATAGATGCAATTAATCTTCGTGAATGCACAGTGATTATCTTATACATAATAAAAGACCTAGTGAAATTTCGCAAAGGGCAGTGCCAGTTTCAAAGGCAGGGTTAGAAACAAATGTAAATTTGAAACGACGAATTTTATACTTGCATATGAAAATAAAGGCGATGAATCGCAGGGTCAATTTTTCTGAGTGAATCGAAAAAAATAATAAAATCGATTATCGTAAGATGTACCGATACCTTGGTTTGTTGCTAGAGTGAAAGAAGTTTAAAAGATTGGAAAAAAAATTTTTGATTCTCCGATATGAGTGATCTGACAACGTTTATCAATTTGTTCCTTGATCTATGATTTGTCTTTCTTCTTTTTTAATCCTATTATCCGTTTTTTTTTCCCTCTGACGACAAAACTCAGCCTATTCGGTCTCCGACGGAACGAGCGAACACGGTACAGACGTTACACCAAAGTTTTGTGTAATCGCGGAGAAGTTCCTAAGCTTTGGACATTTGTAGCCGAACGGACAGGATTGTATAAGATGAGATTTCAATTTCTTGGCTTTGGTCGTGGATACTTTGAATCCTATGCTTTTTTTTTTTCTTACTTTTTCTTTGCGTCACTTTTACAAGTTTCTTCTTTTCGTTTTTTTATTTTACCATTCTCCCTCTCACGCCCCCCCCCCCTCTGCCCCTTTTTTCTTTCGCGCTCTCTCGTCTTCCCTCATTCTTTAAGAAATTTCGTCTTCCCTCGTTTTCCGAATTATTCTAGCTGCCGACCTCGCGTACCTTATCCTACTGCGTCTCGTTCAGGCTTCGAAATGCCAAATGAAGGCAATAAAATTTATTCACTCAATAACGACCACTTAAAACTCCCAGCGAGCTATCTTGAACCCGTTACCGTAAAATTTCCAGTTGGAATTTCTGCATCTTTTGCCCGTTAAGTATATCCCCCTTCTGGATCCTATTATTCGCATCTCGCGGAGCCCTTTTCAAAAGGGGTAAAAGTATGTCAATCGGCGATAACATTCGCAGGGATGCTAAGGGAGAGTCCTCGTTTTATAGACTTTAAGCTCTTAGAAAATTGAATATCTTTTTTCATCTCTCCTTGTATTCAACCAAGAAATAGTCTGTGATATAATTTTATGTGTTTGCAAAAAAATTGTCTTTGTTAAGTAATACCTTGAATAATAAGTATTCTGTATCGTTGTTTAATACTTTTTTAATTCAAGAACTCCCTCGATAACTCACTCCCTACTGTTTGAGAGGAAATACTCGAATGAGAAGTATACCGGGTGAGAAAACATCCTGACATTCCTTAAACAAATCGACGAGGCTCGGTTTGTATTTTTTTAAGAATCTCAGAAATGAAATAAATTACGTCCGCCCTCCGTAAGAATGACGTTCTTGAGTTTCTATTGTTCCTCTTTTTCTTCTGATTGCTTTGGATTTCACTCGCGTAATGAGAAACGTCACGCGTATCTCTGCTGTCGAACGATTTATGGAATTGAAATAAAGTAAATAAATTCACCGAAAAACATTTTCATTTTAGCATTTCAATCTTCTCCTTTCTCCAGAACGAGAGAATCGTATTGAACTGAATTATTATTAAGTAAAACGAAGAAATAATAAATCATAGAAAATATTGATATTGCACATATTGCCAGTGAATGCTTACAAGGGTTTTTATAATATCAGGATAAAACAGATTTTAATCCATTCGTTCGGACATTTGAAAAAAAAGTAATCCTTACTATATGCACAGTAGGTACACTTAGCTTGATTAAAAAAAAAAGTGTCCAGGAAAATCCTTTTCTACGGAAGGAAATGTCTTACACTTTAATTACATGCATTTTAGACATTAAAATTTCTTAAATTCCCAAAAACTCATGTACAACTGTATACAATGGGTAAAGTAACATGTTTTATATAATATATTAAAAACATATAGATCATATGTAATTATATTAAAAATTACATTTTCCCATAGGTATAGATTATTAAAAAATTTTAGAATTGCGTCAATCTAAGTGAAACGAGAATTATCAATATCACTAATTATATGATTATAATTAATATTTACTTAATCAGTATTTCAAATACGAAAAGGAATGTAAAGTACAAGATGGTAGAAACTCGTGAGTGACAGTGAATTAATATGTCTCGAAAGGTTCATAACGGTACAGTTTACATCATTTGCTGGGATCAAAAAGGAAACTCGTATCCGAACTTTCCAACGAGACTCGTTTCCACGAAGATACCCAAGATCACCATTTCCCATTATAGGAAGCTCGATGAAAATTTCAAAGTGAAGGTAGAGCACCGTAAAACAAGGTGGCACAAGTGGTCCGCCTGTATACCAAGATACCTAAGGAGTAAAAAGCATCAGCGTCTGAGAACGTTACCACGCAAAAGTAGGTTTCACTCCCTGGCATCTAACCACTCTCTCCGAGACACCAAAGAAAACCACGTTGTTTTTCACGTAAGAGACTGCGTCGGCCAGACGGCCCATTTAACGGCAAATACGTCACCTCGTAAACGGCGTCTAAGAAGAGGAGATCCAATTTGTAAAAACTGAAAAGACGAAGCACTGCGCGAACCGAAATTTTCCAAAATTCACGTCATATCGGTAAAGTAGCTCTCTCGAATTTCACTAAATTAAAAGGGGTTGTTCGGGTGTTTTCAAATTTTCAAATTTCTAACACAAAAATATCTTTCGTATGAATTTTCGTAAAAGGCGTCGAAACTGAGAAAGCATTTTTAGATTGAATTGCATAAACTCTATATCGGGTGTACCGATCTGCAAGGAAAGAGTAAGGGTCGTTTCTATCCGAAGAATAGACGGTCCCGTCGACTAAGTAAACGTGACGGTTGCACTGACGGGATTTTCCTTTATTTCGAAACAATGATCCCCATGATGGAGTATTACCCTGAAAAGCGGAGGGGGGGTGGTAGTGTACCCTGTCGATACATCAATGTCAGAACACATTCATGGGCTTTGTCTGCATGACAAGTTTGCCTCTGGTGTGGTCCCATTATCCACCCTCTCGAATCTTCGTGTTCACCTTGCAGGAATATGGATGCTCGTCAAAATCGACCCCGATTTCAAACTTGTATCAAACCTCTGTTATTTGTATTTATCGACAGGTGCTTAACGTAAAGATCCAAGCCAGCAGACCGAAACGTCTTATCCTCTTCCTTGATGTTCCTTCTGGGTTCCTTTCGGGAATTTTGACATCCTTTGTAACCGATAGCATTGCGCGATATAAAGTGACGTCGAGAAAATCAGTGACAATGAGAATAGTATACGAGGAGATAAAATGAACGATTGGACGGTTTTTTATCTTGTAAACAACATATAGACAGATTGTGTACTTTCGTTATGAGGTTATCAGCTAATTGCATTAACTAACTAAATGGATTAGCTGTACGTTATATTTATTTGATTAAGGAAGACTATCGTGTGTGCGCGTAAGAGCCTGGGAGTAGCCGTGACCAAGGGTTGGAGTTTTGAGGGTTGGTCAGAGGTAGGCGAGGAGTCTTCACAGGGGTGAGGTCAATATGTATTATTCATGTTGTAGAAGGCTGGTCGATGCACGGCCAACCGGATTGAATTTGCATTTCAAGACGTATCGGAAGCAGCTTGGCATCCAAATCAGCGATAGTCTTTGTCTTCTGGTCCTGACCAAAACTGGAACTTGACTGCGTAGCCAAAATGCGAGGGTTCCCAGTTGGAGCAAACTGCCCCTTTTGCATAACGCAGTAGGACTATTTGTAGGGAGACAAAGATACGTATCTTCGGTTAAATCGAATACATAATTTATCAAAATAATGGAAAACGTCAGTTTTACGGAAGTTTAAATATCTTTGGGTTATATAATACTTTGTTTTGGATTACGGAAAAAAATTTTTAAACAATTTTTCATATCTACAAATAATAGCTCGCAGCTTATAATGAGGACGTCTAATAGGGAGGGGGAAGAAAAAAATTATATAAATATACAACATTTTTTGTCATAATCAAAGTTATGATACGAGCGCGTCAAGACGTTAGAAGATAGAAGACGAAACGATCCGAAATCTGTGAAATCCTTCGAGGCCATGGACGAAAAGTATTATGGTCACTAGTGGCGCGAAAGCTTAGACGTTCGGAGGATTGTGAAGAGATGGTTTCACGCACTTAAGCCAAGGGTGGCTCGTGTTTACGTGCTAGCTGACCGATCCGAAGCTCGCTGAGCGACTAGGAGCGAAAGTCCCCTCGAGCGAATATCGAAAAAGCTTGGGGAAAGCACGTTATTTCTTGTTGAGAGAAACAAACATGAAAACTGAGCTTGAGCTTTTCTGTTCTTAAAGTGGACGTGCATTCGAATGGAGGATCTCCTTAGAACCTAGTCCATTTGAAAATATTGATTTTCAATGCTACTGACAACTTTTGAGAATTCAACTTTTTTTTATATTTCTTTCGTGCTCAAATACTTCGCGATTGTTGCTTGCGAATAGTTCTCGGTGATTGGTGAAAAATTGTAAGATTGCATCAAATTTATTAGGCGTAGTAATTCCTAAACTTTATGCTAGTATGCACTACGAATTCGTCGAAGGATAACTTCCATTTTCGTGATTTGGGGTTAGTTTATGATTAGGCAGTGATTTCAAATTCGCTACTTGCGATGCTTAACGAAGTTACGGTCTGCCGCACTTGTATGTGCACAGTCATAATCTTGTACCACAGGTTTCGGTCGCGGCCCAACCGATTCTGCTATCACGTATAGCTAGAGGAAAATTTTGCCAATGCAACGTCCGGTGGGATTGACGCATCATGTTTGCAGCGAATAGTAAAATAAGTGATAACTAAGGATTTGAAAGTGAAGCAGAATGGATTGATTAAATATTCGTAATACTTTCCGTGCACCGTCAATATATTGTCAAAAAAAATTAATTAATAAGAAAATGAGAAAATATTGTATCACCAGGTACATAGCATCTGGTAGGATCTAGAGTTTACAGCAGCTACCACCGTACCCGCACTTGTAATTTAAGTAAATATGACTCTCATAACTATTCTCATCACGTGACTCCATACACCGTGTCATAACACGAAAGCTCCACGAGCTTTTACCTTCTCGGGATAAACCAAGGCACCCTCGTATCTTGTTTTTTCATTCATTGTCTCACAGAAAAAATCTCATTAAATTTGAGATTTCGCAAAAATAATAATTCTGGGACATGGTATTTCTTAACTTGAAATATTTTAAGTACCTAATCATAAACTTCATTTTTCGTTTTCGTGACGGGCAACAGTCACAGAATATTTGCGAACACGTGACACTGATTATTAAAATGACAATAAATAAGGAGGAAGAAAATTTTGCAAAATAATTATTTCGCATCGAAAATGGCTCGCGCGATACGAAATAAGAATGTAAAATCGAAGAATTGTCAGAAGACACTGAATGATAAAAAAAAAGAATTTCCATGCCAACCGTTAACGGCGTTTAAAGCTCAATAAAAAATTCCTTCATAAAAGCACAAGCAGAAAATGATAACAGAAAACAGACTGACAAAATTTACGAGATAAGAGAACATAAGTCTCCACATAAGAGAACGAGTTGAGATTTGTGCAAGCATCGATTTGGCTGCTCAGCCTCTTTGACAAAGGAAAAGAAAGTTCACGACACGAGAGAAAGGGCCAAGTCGTAAGACGCAAATCGTAAGATCTCACAGACACAGTCTGAACAGTGATCGAGACTCGCTAGCTCATATATATATATATATATATATATAAACCATATAAATACATAGGTATACATAAGCGCAGTGGACCGCAACGGAGATAAACGAAACGCCACCAAGTCCATCCCATTTCAGAAGGGCAGCAGGAAGGAAGGAAGGGGAGATCCGAACCAGTAGCCCATTCAACCACGTAGAGACACGTAACTGTATACCTATTTATATACAAAGTCATCTATATACATAAACGTAACTACATACTTCTCACGGACCTATCGCTTCATATAGTTCCTCTACACGTGATTTTTTGTCGATCATATATGTATATACTATATATACCGTGTGTCTTCCTATACACGACCACCTTCCACAGGGCCTCCTTTCGTTATTGCCATAGTTCAGCGATCGCGCGAGTTACGGCCGACCACTGAACTATGGCCTATACTTTTAACTTTAGCCATATTTTCTGATTGGTACGGAAGGAGTCACGTTGATCGTAAAAGTGCCCATTGGAAACGACCGAACAACGGGACACGAAATATCGAAACCTACTTGGCTATGGGAATAGACGAGAATAGTGGTATATTTAGAGTTCACCCTGTTGTTTTTTTTCAAATTTATTTTCCCTTTATATCCACGCGATATTACAAAGTCAGTCGGTATCCCGCGATAGTAGTGAAATTTGTGTAAAAAAATAAATGGCAAGTGTTCACAATGCTTCGCGGGTTACTTTGATAGTTGGAGACAGATTGAAGACAAGTGAAGTGGAAGGCTTTGTTTTATCGCGAGTGATATATACTACGAATTATCCTTGGATTTAAAGCTTCTACTCCGCCGTCGCGATCCTCCCTGCCGCGATACGCCGCGCAATACCGGGAACATTTATTCGGCGAGGACAGGGCCGTCCCTTCTGGCGACGGGTAAACATTTGTTGGCTCAAATTTTTTGAAAGATACATATATACTTCTGTGCGATGCGTATTGTACTAGGGTGAAAAATTTTTTTTATTTTTCATAAAGTTAGCTTGCCTTTTTTTTTCTCCCTCGATATAGACAAATAGCACAGTTTTCTTTTAATTTTACGCGGTTCGTTTTTAAGGTGATAATACAAAGTTGTTTCTAACGAACTTCACGAGGCACGAAATAACAATTACTGTCTACGCTTGTGGGAAGTGAATGTGGGGTTGCTACGACACTGTAATTAAAGTTGGTGCAACCCTCGCTTAGTGGGGAAGCAAAAAGGCACGTGACGTCGATAGGATCTGGATGATGGCTGTGTATGTAGTATATGCTGTATGTTATGTACAGTATATGCTGTATACATTTACTGTTTTAGGGTGCCTTTAAACGTCGTGGTAGATCAAACGATATTTGGTATCGTATATTCTCGATAATTTTCAAGCGGATAGTATTGGCTATTTGACGTACAGTCGAAAGCAGTTGTGACGGCCCTGGTAGCTGGAAAAGTGATTCCAAACCATGCGAAAGCCCTCCTGCCGCCAGATTCATTCGGTAACCTCGCATATTTAAACGGACTCCGTTCGGAGCCTATGATGCTGTCAGGTTCCTGTGCATATCTAACGTTTCCCCTGTGAATTATGTTGGCAACTGCCGTGCACGTTAGTTTGGGGGGTGGACTTTAAAGCTGTGGAGAAAACGTCACGAGCAGTTAGGTAATATTTTTAAAAAGATAATATATCAAATAGTTGTGTAGATTCGAATCGTTTTTAAAATACTTCTCGACGTTTTTTCACAATACAGCGTCCTTTGGTATGAATTAATAGGGTTTTGAGTTTATTATTATAATTTTGAAAATTCACATCATTCAATTATATCATTGAATCGTGACTAGCAGAATGGAACTATACTGAACCCATTTTACTGTGGGCTGTTATAAATAATTTTTTTACAACTTTCAAAAATATTTCGATGTCCCGATAAATATAAAAATATATGAATAACGATTAATGGAAATAATGAGAATTTCTATTTCCCCAATTCGAAATATCTTTTTCCTCTTGTTACTTAACGACAACGAACACTGGAGAATTGACAGATTCGTGTTTCCGTCTAGCAAAATTTTGAACGAGATCAATTGGATAGAGAAAATATGGTTGCAGAGTGTAGTCGCAAGAATTTGACCAATTTCGTGAAATTCAACGTCGCCAGGGTGAAATCGTAAGGTCTCGGTGGGCCTTGGTGTTGCAGTATACATCATCCCCCCGTATAAAGGGGTGCGTCAAAGCAATGTGGCGCCACCCTTAGCAACTCAATAACACGAGACCCGGCCTCGTGGGTTTACCCGGTACGGAAAAGACAAGCTGAGGGAAGTTTCGACGGTAAGGTGTCAGAATTACGGGATATTTGTACCTCGTAACTGCGGCACGGCTGGCGACAGCCCATAGGGCCTGATACTAACCTAAACCCAACCTTCAAATATCCTGAACCAAAACTCAAGCTGCGTCAAGTTGAACTATTGCCGATTAGGAAAGTTTTGCAAAGGCTATATTCGACATCGACAAAGTATTTTGGTACTTCTTAAATATTACCATACACGCATTTAATATTTCTACGTTTAATATTTTTGATGGAATATAACTGAGACTGATAGGCATGTTTCTAATTTAACGAAAGGCAATCATTATTTGAATACCCTACGGTATTGGTGGCTTCTGCTGACGTTTTCGTTCGGAAGAATGATTAGTCGATAGTCCTATCTAAATTGGATAGGTGGAATTTTTATTCGTGTCCTATGGGACTCTACCTAATGTCGATAGCAATCAACCATTAACGATAATAATAGACAATTTTATTACTTTCGAGTCCGCACGGAAGTATCGATTCTTATAATTTAAATTGACAGTCAAAATATTTTCTTACGCGAACCATTAAATATTTTAAATAACGGTAAATAAGTTATATATAAAATCGGCTGAACTAGGTAATCTAATATGTGAGTATATATATATTTTTTTTAAGAATAGTTTTTTTATTTGAAAATAAAATTCTATCTGCTCTACCTACGTGCATACCACTGTCGTGATATGTTATCCGTGATTCCCCTAATGTCCCATAAGAGTCGTTACCATATGTCTTTGAAATTTCCACGCGAGCTTTAGTGCACCCACGTCGACGCTCAAACTTTTTAAGTATGGTAAGTAACGAGCGTTCGACAATTTCATGGAAACGAGCTCAAGAGCCAACTCAAGAGCTCTCTTGTTGGGGATGTAGCAGCATGAGAAAATACGTTAAAATCGATGAGTGTCTCAACGTGGAAACGTATACAATAGATGACGAAACGTGGTTTCTCATAAAATGGTTTTCCGGTCGCAAACTCGTAAACCGCCAACGACTTGTTTTACGATGAAACGATATTAATTTTCTACTTGAGTAGGAATAAAGCTCGTTTTTAACCAAAAATGAAAACTGACGATCATCGTAAAAGTAGTATGGGTTTTACCTAGTTACTGTATGCAATCTAAATCAAAGGGATGCTCCGCCTTGAAAAATATTTCTTGTTAGTGTATGTTTTCTGTATCTATAATTAAATTTAATTCAGGTATACGAGTGAGTTATGTCATCTTCGTTGGAAGAGCTTACAAAGTTAAAATCGTTGCTTGCATGTTATATATCGCATAATAAGGTTCGTCTATGGTTCAGGTTTTCTTGTTCATTATCATTGCAGGATACTACTACGGGTTTAGTAAGACCATTTTACTTAGCCTTAATTAAAGCAACAAGCTCACCCACTTGCTCAGTCGTTCATTCACCTGTATGCTGGTAGCATCGCTCGTTTCGAGACTTGAGAAATAATGCGGTTTTCGACGATTTACGTAAAGTTTTCTCAAAGTTTCAAACCCGATAAACTTATTTGAGCTTTAAGTTCGCAGTACGTCCAGTTGGTACTGAAATTGCTGATGAGTCTTAAAATTGATTTTCTGCATCTTCGATAGAAATTTGTAATACGTCGAATTGCGACGAAAACGTTATTTGGTCGTATTCATTGAACGTTGGTTTAAATAGTTGGTATCATTGAAGTGAATGTACTTACCTAAAACATTTTGTGAGTTTTGAACGAGCTTGGTAAACTGTACTACCAATATTTGTATATTACATACGTTTAGGAAATTGATTTGTGGCTTTTTTCCAAAAAGAGCTCATGCTTATCGACCATAAAGTTATCGGAGGGTCTGAATTTTTCTTCAATTTCTACATTTCAGTTCAAAGAATGCCATTTTCATCGAACGACGTGATAGACGTGTGCGGACCGTGCGTTATCCTTGATCCGATAAAGGGAAATAAGAAAGTTTGAGATATTTTATATAAAATTTGAAAAATATTTTATTATCGTTATATTCATACGTGGAAATATAATACTACTGTGTATACTATGTATAGACGTTTATTTGATATTTGTACTTAATATTTAACGAATCACTGTGTTAATTAATATTATTCTTTCTTTTTGGTTACATATTCCTATTTACTTGTCATTTGGAATTTCGAAATCTGCTGTTTGATCAATTTTCATCATACACATTATTTAAGGGATTGTAAAGCCACTTGAAATATTTGATTATCAAGTATGTGCAATTCATTATTATCGTTTATTTTCATAACTGAAAATATCGTATAATCCCCAATGGAATCTCGCAGGCGTTTTATCTCTTTCCCACAAGCCTGAATCTCCTACCAAGAAGGGTCGAGCTGCGAAAACATCAATTTCGAGGAAAATCTCGATTTTCATAAAACTCGCCACGACATCGAAACTAATTTTCTCCCCTGGAATCGTTCCCTTTTCCCGTCCACCCTATAAATCCTAATTGAACGTCTGATTTATCGACACGAAAACAAAGGAAAATAAGGAAGAGAAAGACAGAGAAATTATATTCCACCAAAATTGTCCCGAACTGTGAAAATTGACATTTCCGGATTGATAAGATAATTAAACACAGTCGTGCTAACGTTATTGTAAAATTTCATATGAAACACGTTACAATATATTATACACTGTAACGTATCTTCTCTTAACTCGACACCGATAGTGAAAAATCCGAGAACTATCTTCGATAACTAACCTACGTTAACTTCGGCCGTCCACCCTTCGCACATGCATCCGCAAGCCAGGCGGGCGCCAGCCAATTCTTTTTTCACCGGGAACTGACGAGCAGGTATGAATTGGGAGTTGGGCTGGGGAACAGGCCCAATTCCGCTAAAACGAGAGCTCTGATGGAACCTATCAGACAATGCGATAACTTAACGGATCCTGTCGATTTTTGGGGACGCGTAAAATCGAGAAACGCAACCGTAGGTGCTGATCTTTGGGGTCGCGTGAAATCAGCAAACGCAACTGGATGCACGAACGGGAGCGGACGGTTACGGAAATGCACGGCCGCTCAGGCTGCTAGGTTGAGATAGAGAGGGTCGTAATAAGAGTCAGGCAAGTAGTGCGAGAGACAGAGAACAACGAATCGAGAACGTAACAGAACGAATCTGAAATATCAAATCGAAATCCCTTCACCAATTAATACATTGGGAGACTCACCGGAGCTGGTGCAGCTGATCCGTGAAGGCCGAGAACCGCATCCAGAGGACACTCTAATGGGCACTGCACTAGGGCACAGCACTGCACTTCCGGAACGCTCACAGAAAATCCATAGAATTTCCCGGATATCGCGAGAGCAACGCGAGAACTACACGAGCGAGAACTGGCTATACCGTATCGAAACACAGCTAGAAAAACTATCAACAGATAGCACGGGAGCGCGAGCCAGCTCGTGACACCTCGATCGGTGTCCCGAGACAGACTGCTTTGACAATAGCCAAATTTGAGAACTAATTCTGATTGGTCGAGATCTTTGTAGCCGATTCGAGTACCTCGATCTCATCTAAACCATAACGAAATCTTCCGAGAGCATTGGCGTAACTATACGAA
Source organism: Cephus cinctus (assembly GCF_000341935.2). Lineage (NCBI taxonomy): Eukaryota > Metazoa > Arthropoda > Insecta > Hymenoptera > Cephidae > Cephus > Cephus cinctus. The sequence continues at coordinate 1,630,653 of NW_014332865.1, forward strand.
TCAATCAGAGGGCTTAGCTGCTGACCAGGGTGGCGACCCGAAGGGAACCAGAAATCGAAAACGTTATCTGTATCGGTAGCCGGAGTCGCCTTGTGACCGTGAATCGAAAAATCACGTCACAACACATCTGATGTAGATAAACTATTCAATAATTAACTATGACATCGCAAACAATATATCCCAAATGGGCTTAAAAATTGTATAACACTTAACCTTGTACAACGATTAACCTAATTTTCAACCGGCATATTTTTCAATATCGCGATACTCAGAAAATATTTCAAGAGATGCATTTCACATAAAAGCACAATGCATTATGTCATATACAGTACAGACTGAGCAACGTCCCAAGGCAATCTATCTTACTTCCGTGTATTTCTACCAGTGCATTGTCGTCCATCTCTAGATTACGAGTAAACAAGTAACCTACACTGTAGTACAACGTACAATATAATTTCCTACGTTCAATTTTAATCGGGTATTATTAACTGCGCATATTACAAATCTCAACAATATGCAGTATCCATGTTACTCAGGACGTTAAATAAAATTTAGTTATTTCTCCGTCACGTACGCAGACTTCTATTCGCATGTTTATTATTGTATATATATATATATATTCATAAGCTATTTACACTCAATGTCCTGTCGTCACGAGACACCCTTTATACCATATTTCTTTAAGTACACTGTATATGTAAGCATGAGATATTTTCCCATCAAAACGTACCTGCGTGCATTAACCATAAGCAGGAAAATGGTGCGATATACGCAGAATATCGTTCAAAGTGAGCGGATTTATGTCATGTATGTCTATATATATATATAAATACGTAAAAGCACATGCGCATATCCATGAACGCGCGCGCACAACGACAACCGGCAATTCTTCACCAAGGGGCAATTTCTTTCGCTGACAAATTATCCCTGGAGAAATGCGTGCCCGTAAATTCAGCGCATTAGTAGTGAGAGGCGCAAACCGGGGAAAGAGGGTGGTTGTCGCAAAGGGAGTTCCTTCAACCACCACCAGCCTAACATTCCCTGCCTATATCTTCACGCCTATTTCACTTTTTTTTTAAATGCATTCTCTCTCTCTCTTTATTTATCTCTGCGATCAATTGCAATTACTTGGCCTCTAGAGGTTTCGTCTTTATTCACTTGTCAATGGTATATCAAACAAATACGATATCCCTTGACAGAATCCTCGAATTTTATTTATTTTATTGTCAACGGTATTTATACCTGGTTTAAATTATTTAATGTTATTAGGGAAGCGCCAATCAGTAATTTATTTCTTTTATATGAAAATTTTAATATTTCTTCTTTTGTATCTAGTCTTCATTTTTATGTATACCGCAATTATACGATGTGTGACTGATAACAGATATTACGACAGCACGCGATAAGATCATATATGACGTATACGAATTGTTATAACGTATCATTGTGCTTTAGGTGAATACTGTAAATTCTACGTTAAAGTTTTCATTATTTTTTTAATGACGCACTTACAACACTTACTTTAATGACGCTTTTACATACATAATTACTAATGGAATTGAAATTGATTATCGAATGATAAGGAATTTTTACAGTTTACAACGTTTATTAGTACATAGGTATATACATAGTACATGAATGATACAGCCTTCGTTTACATTATTTATACAAAGTCCGTGTAAAAATACAGCAGCCCCATTTTGTATAGACTTGAGTACGCGACATTATAACCCGATCTTGCTTTACATAAATCTGATTTCTATTTATGTATTTTATACTATATACCGCAGCGCCCTGTTTGTCACGGGAACCGCACGTTTCTTTTATATTTTCTGATCTCGCGCCGAATCACTCAAAGCAACTGCGACCTCTCGTCGTTTTACATACATAATTAACGCAGGCAAATTACATCCACCCAAAATATACATCCCATTTTTTCTCTCCCGCAAGTTAAAATTTTCCGATACGTCATTCCCTCTCACATTCCATCCAGACAAATCATACGTGGTTATCACTAACGTTATTTTAAGTGAAAACTTTTATGTTTTGAAATTGCCAAATTTCGCACGTCAAATTTTTAACTGTCATTCGCTCGATACTTTATGTAAAAATTAAATCTTAATTTTTGTCCACTGTGAATAGTGATAAATTAATAGTAGCTCGAAGTGTTAATTAAAGGATATAACGATCACGCTGAATTAACAGTAACGAAAAATGTTCTGTGATAATTGTCAATAGCGAATGAAATTTTGAGGATTTCAAGGCACTAAGAGAATTTTTCAGGGAACAGACTCGCGTATACGTACGTATAACGTTACATAGAGGGAGAGAAATATGATGCACGTAACAGTGAAACTTTATAAAAGAAAAGACAAAGAAAACTTTACCACGTTATTCGCTTTTATTATTTTCAGTGGTAGATGACGTTTAATGTAATCAAATTCAATAAAGTCTGACACTGTCACGAAGTATACAGTGCGCGACCTGATTGCACAGGTTGAACTTTACCAGGGATTAAAAAAAGAGGCAACAGCAAAAATATGGAAGTAACGCTTTATACTCTATATTGGCAATTTAAAGGGAATCTATAACGACTACTGTAAATTTTCATCCAGGTTGCACATATGACTATGCAAATATGCACTCATTAATCGAGTATTTTATTACCTGGCCAACGGTACCAATAGACTGTCGGCCACGGTTCCAGTAAAACCAATGCACCATTACGTAAGCGTACCACCTAAAGCAACTATTATAGTATGGTCACGATCGACAGTGACAATCCACTCGCAGTGTTAGGAAAATTCGAATTAAAAAAAAAATAATACTTTAAAAGTCGACATCGTTAAGGATTTATAAGAAACAGTCGACGGCAGATTTTTTTTTTCAAAAAACAAAAAAATTAAATTCATGGATATCGCCATCCTTGCATATAGATAAATTACAGTGGAAGACTCATTGTAAAATATATTTATATACAGTATATCGATGGAAAAAAATTAACAATTAATTATAAATATTTTAATAATCACGAACAGTCCCGTCAGCCAGTTCTTTTCTGGAATTCCTCAAGGTTAATAATATTAATTAAAGAACGTTACGACGCACGCAGCATATGTATATATATATATAATATAAAAGTGTAAATCAATGGAGGATTTTTTTTCTTAAAATTAAAATCACATCCCATTTAGGGTTAAGTACTAAGTCGTATCTACGCGTATAGTACACTAGTCACGAAACGAGCCAACATTCACATGGTGTATAATATCTTGTTCCTCAGGCGTGATTGTAATTACGTTCGCCCCGTAATTAGAAGGATTGGATCAGCTAAATACTAAAGCTTAAAGTTAAGTTCAACCGGAAGCCTTACGGCAAAAAGGCCCGTCAGGCATATCCAAGCGTATCGTTAGCACTTGAACATGCTTGACGAAGTTCTAGTCGAACTTTGGCGTTGCGTAGGATCCTTAACTGAGGATCGTGTTTGAACGCTACACGTCCAATTTTCGTGGGACTAGATAAAATTGGGGAATAGGGAAAATCAGCAAAGAAAAATTTACGAGTAAATAGGTATTTACGATTTTAGAGAAATGACTGGTAGAAAGAAAGCACTGGTATTTTTGTTCTCCAAATGATTGCTTCAAAATATGCAAGTAATAAAATATTCTGGAAAATTATGATAAAGGACACTGGCAAAATTAATATTTTGCATTTCTCCAATTTCAATTCTCTCATTTGTCATTATATATAATGGATAACAGAAAAGTGGACGGAATTTACGAAATGCATGTACCTATGTATCTATGCTCGTGTAATTATGCACGTATGCAATTATCATTGGAATGCATGTACACTCGGTATGTGAAGTTCGCATACGTAGCGAATCCATACGGTACAGTTGTTTATGAAATGGTAAAATAAAATAGCCAGATTAAAAGCATTAAGGAAATCGCGATAACACTGGGAAATTTGAATTTTTACATTTTTCCATTCATAATTTTTTTTGGAAAATTTTCTACTACCGCTATCTAATCACGAATGCAATCAAGTGCAGTTTCATTGAACGATCTACCTGTCTGCCTACATGCATAATATAGCTGTACAGTAGAGAAAAGATGGTAAGATTTTACCTAGAATACTATACTTTATAACGTTAAGACCTTACCGCAATTTCCAGCACTCTACTGTATTTACCGTATATGCAGTTTCCCGGAAGGTATACACAGTTCGATACGTAAAAAGTTTTGTCGATGGTGGTACAGATTATGGCTCTTTCCACTTTCCTTACAAGTGTTACAAATATAGCAAGCTGAATAACTTTTTCTTTTTCTTTTCATTCCCTCTCCGTTGTCCTAAGCGGTGGACAAAAGGAATATCGCGAAAGGATAATAGGAGTAACACGTGGCTGGCGTTATCCTGTACTGATTTTTTTCCTCCGCGCTATTCGTTTAACCGGATATTACGTTATCAAGAAACCAAGAAGAAGCCGTATAACGGAAGCATCCCATTTAAGTACCAAGCAAAAGAATTTACATGATGCAACAAGAATCTCGAGCAATTGCAGGTCACTGTGTAACAATGAGATTATAGCAAGTTGCTGAATCTACAATAGCAGTGGGAGATAAAAATGAATCCGGGTTAACTTTAAATGTTTAACGAAAAGAAGGTGCAAAATGTACAGGGTGTAAAAAATTTTGTTTAAATGTCTGATGAATTTTATTGAGCGAACGCCAGAATAACAGTCATCTAGTCGTGTTAGTCGTCATGAATTTCATCATAAATTTTCAGATACGGCAAACGAGGTACACGGTGTTAGAGGGATGCTGGTCTCGGAGCTGGTTTATGTATAGGGATGACGAGGGAGAGCGAGGGGTGGAACCCTAAAGTTTCTTCTACCTACCCGTTAAAGGGTGCCGCATTTTACAGGAAAGTAATAAAAACTTACACCCCTAAAATCGCCTATCCCGTCGCCCAATTCCGTAGGCTATCGGCCATAATTCGAGCATAAATGATGTGGCGCTTGGAATCTGTTTTGACAACAAATTCGGCGCACGGGGTTAGAAGTACGGAGGGCTTGGAAAAAAAAAGACGAGAAAACCGGTAGAAAATACGAATAATGGATTTTTCAAGGGAAACTCCGGATCTTGGCTTTAAGCGATCGTGGGAGGGGAAAGCTCCGAGAACATTTCAAATAGTCACTCACGGTAAAAAAAAAAAAATACATGGAAACGAGAAAAATAATGTAAAGATACAAGAGTGAAAACTTCGAAAATCAGAAATCTACGCGAATTTATTACTTTTTTTGTTGCTAGCTTTTCAATAGGAGTAGTCAGCTATAAATGTAGAATTGATCAATCACACTAAAAAAAAAATTCCTATTGTGTCCACTTAATATAATAACGTAAATACCTATTTCCAGCAGGAATGTGTAGACTTGAAACGTGAATTTAGGCTTTTACCATTTTCTATTTTTTATTCGATTTTAACCCTCTTTATAAATGTGTTCGTTGTGCACTGATGATGAATTTTTCCAAATTTCAATTCAAATAACAAACTAGATGGTATTTTACTTGCGGAACGAAGCAATTAATTTTTTTTACAAATTATTATTTTTTTTTTTTCATTTGCATTCCTGAAAATTTCAAGCCAATAGCCAGACACGCTTTGTTTTTATCGCCAAGGGCCCAACTGGGTAAAGAGTTTGATATCTATGTAGATACCGGTTACGATAATGGAAAATCATCGTGGCGAATGGGAAAACACGTTATTTTTAGATTATTTACAATTTCACAAAAATATATAGATAACCTCGACGCGATAATCTAGCACGTTAAGTTCGTTACTATTTACTTTTACTGCGGTATACGGCATCTCTTTAAATTGCATATTTACATGCAAATCCAGAACACCAATGGTCGAACATGACGTTGACTACGATTAGGAATTCCTATTCATATAGGAATTATTTAGATAGTGTTCGGGGAACGCTCTAGACAGCCTGTAAATCGGATCGTCGATAGAACGCGGACGTGTATCCGATATACGTGAATCGTAAAATATATCATCGTCATCGATAATCAATAATATCGACATACGTCAAATTTACATATGGATACTCCCAACGATTAAAAATCGTATGTACGTATGTATATTATTCTTGATCAGTCAGATCTAATCAAATGGTGTGGCCACATTATTTAAAATATTTTACTTTCGAGGAGAAAACCCACGACTATAGATTTTCAAATTTTGCGTTTATTTGGGCAGTGCATTGATAATTTTTATTGGCACGTATCGCGATCGCTAGAAGACTTCGCATTGGAGGATGATTAAAATATAAGAAAGTTCCCGTATATGAATTTGAGAATCCATGGAATTCGTGAATAATTTTATAACCGTGAAAGAGTGAGTCAACTAATCCGAAAAATAGAACAATAAAATCATTGATTTTTTTTTTACATATACGATTAAATTCAATTGTCATCTATCAAATTACTTTCGGATTAGAATCGACTGATTCACGTTAAGATGCGCTGATGACTATCACATGGTAAGTACTTCTTACTGTTAAATAAACCCTTACCGGTTAGCAGGAATTCACGAATCTTTAAATTCTCCAGGAGCCTCGAAGCCTTCTTTAAAAAAAAGCACCTTTTCCTCAAGTTGCTTTATCCGTCCGGGTTCCTTGTCCACTTCCCATCGAAATCCTTTAATATCCGTAATTAGTAGTTGTTCCCGTACACGGCTATAGGCCGACGCACGATTCAATCCTCCTATCTACACCCCAAGAATACTTTAATACTTATGTACACAGTAAAAACGCACAAGTCCCATAATCAATCCCCAGAAATTGACAAGAAAGGAACACCTCAAATACAAAAGCATTGGCGACCCTTGAGAACAGAGTAAAGGGACCAGACACAGAGATGGCGTCACCTCAGAAATTAAAATCAGTACGCAAATGTCCTAAAAACTAGAAATATTTACAAAATCGCAGGACAATCGCAATGAGTAACAAAAGGTCGAAGGCATCTCGTAACACGAAACGTTCCTCCATTAGTCAGCGTGCAAGGATTGCCAGGAGGGAACGCGTTCGCCGTGGTCACGCGTCCGAGAAGAGGAACTCACTCTCGGAGAGGAGTACCTCCAGGTCCGAGGGTACCGTGTGAAGATCCGAATTCGCTGGATCGGGTATAGTAACGTTGCTACCCCTCGTGGGATTACTCTGCTTCGCATGATTAATGCGTACCCTGTCCTTCTTGCTGCTCCTCACTAGAACACCCGTCCTTGGTCCTGAGGTCCTTGTGGGTCCATGGGTACCGGCTGTTGCCTGACCGACCTTATCGGCTTTCCTAAGTTTTACACTGAACTTGAAGGGTGGTTTATACACAACCTGAAGTCTAACCCGATCATTCTTGGTCTCGTTGCTCCTTGTCAGTGAGCCCATACTCCTTGCTTTGGGATCCGTTGGTCTTCTGAGAGTGACTTGTCTTACCCTACCACCAGCTGTTCGACCTGGTGTATTCGACGACGTAAGACCCACGGGTGTCGATTTGCTCTTGGGCACTCCTGAGGTTACCGCTTCTACTCTGCTTTGAGATGCGAGCAACCACGATCGCACCTTGCTCTTCGGATCGGCATTGTCTGCTGTAGCAACTACACCGACACCAGCACCTACGGCGCCAGCCGCGACTTCGTTCTCTGCTTGCGCCGCTGAGTAATCAATCACTTCTTTCTTCTTCCGTTTCTTCTTGTTGTTGCTACCGACGTTCTCCGACGTCTGCTTGTCCTTCGCAACCTTTTTTTGCTTATCCTGCAACGACAATGCCTCTGCTACCCTCTTCCGGGCGGGCTCCTCCGCTGACGATGGCACCGGCGCAACCCTCTTCTTCTTTTTCCCGACCTTTGCGGCGATTGGTGATGCAGGATTATGGAGACGAGGACGAGGTTGGAATAAATGAAGAAACGTACAATATTAGATCTAGCGAAGCTCGTAGAAAAATTATAAAAAACAATTTGACTGTGATTTAGCGATGGACCATTTTTATTAGATCTCAGATGTCTCTCGGAGGCTCTCGCTGCCATAATCCGTAGAGTGCTACAACCGACTATGGTACACGTAGCCCGCGCACGGACACGCTTGACATCAAAGCCTGGGGATTTCGGAACGCAGTGAAATTTCAGGCAAACCGGATATTGAACGTTTCAAAACGAGAGTACGTGTATCTGCTTCATCCGACGATAGGCAAGTATATTTAATCACCGCCAACCACAGTCAAAGAGCTATTACCCAAGTTATCGACTCGTAGGCCAAATGCCTATAAAACCAATCCCGAACTTCGTCATAAGGTATACAATATTTAGGAAGATTGAGTAAATTGAGTTTTAGCGTGCCCTATATGTAAATACAGTATAGACATACATGATGGATTACCTTGGCAGGTTTGTCGCCGGCAGGATTCACGTTAACACCGGCATCTTTATGCTTTCGGCGTCGTCTCTTCTCCCTCACCTTCCTGCTCAAGGGTAGTTTCGCTCGGACAGCTGGAGGGTGAACTGTCACCCCTTCCGCTCCTTCCGGCGGAAGTCGAACTGTCTCCGTTGTCGAGCTGTGGATTATCGTGACCGATTTCAACTTCAGATCTGGTCGTTTCCCCAGAAACCGGGTGCTGGCCACCTGTGAACAAACGAGTTCTTCTCTTAGTTTTTCTTTTTTTTTTTTAATCATAGAAACGTTTAGTCACTTTTTGTGTTTCCGTATCCATTTAGGCGAAGATGACGTAATACAGGTATTACCGAACACGAAGTACGGAAGCCGTATAGCAATATAGCATAAACGTAAATAGCAGCAATAGCAGTGATACCGGACGAGCAAAATAAAAAAATAATACTTCTATGGCTATAGATATCCTAAAATAATAAAATACTTTGACTAATTGCACGTGTTGTCCGCAGTTGCGCAAAGTAGTTATTAAAACGAAATATCGGGTAATTCGTAAGTCCATTCAATGAAAACCCACTATAGAAGAGGAACGTAATTATTAGCCCATGATGAAAGGGTTGACGGATCCATAAAGGTGAAATTTCGGTCTTCATTGTTCTGCAAATTGACAAACAATAGAGCGGAAATTCGAATCAGAACTGTTCTCGGCCAACAAATTTCGACATTGACATATACATGAAAAGTACCTAGTGGGATAATACGTAGAGATATATTTTTTTATAACGTATAATTAAAATAAAATTTTCTTTTTCCATTAAAAACGTGAAAATAATTTTCTCCGATTCAAGTTTCAATTCTAGTGCAGTCACCATTTATTCGGATCGTCCCACAACCCATGTAGATCAAAATGCGAAATTGCATCAGAGCCGATCGATGCATCAATACGAAATGATGAACGGTACTGTTTCCGTATTAAATCTCTATTAAACCGCATTAAGGGCAACGTCCGACCGACGTATAAAAATCTTAAATGCACCTGGGATGCGATTATCGGTATTTCTCGTATAAAAAAATTCGTCGTCTCGACTTTAATGATACTTTTACAATACTGTACTTTGTTTCGTTATTTTCAATAATGCCTCCTGCACAATGCAACGACCGTTGCACTCGACTTATTCTCGTTTCAGCATCCAACCATCCGGAAATGCAATAACTGCATACGTGCCTGCAGTCTGATAGAACGTGTCGCGGAGAGTGACTTTCAGCATCACTTCTCTTACACAATATTGAGGTTCGATGCGTCGACACGTGTGTGCAAATATACCGGAGATATATATAGAATGCGAATTTAAGTGAAATTTCTGCGTAAGCGACAGACTTAAGCATTGTCCGCTTAATTGGAATATGCAGTCGGAATCGGATGCATTCGAGATACCCGCTGCATATAATGCACGCGAGAAACTAAATCTATTTGGTAAACTCGCGCGATCTAACAATGTCGCTTACGGCTTCAACCGGAAGGGATTTTACCTGGAAATTGTATAATGTGAAACAGTCCTACAGTTCGGGCCCATATATCTACGTCATTGTTCTGATTTTGGCATTTGACGGAGTTCAACGAATTTCGTTAAACTTTACGGAACTTTGATATTAATCTAGTGATTATTATTTCAGCGACTACATATGCCAACCTCTGTAAACGACTGTAATTGGGTATCTAATGAAATCAAAGGCTGCTCGAGAATTCATACCTACGGATTAGGAAAATTTGTCTGCTGATAATTTCAAAATTATTTATTTACGATCAATTTATGCTCGTTCAACCTCTGAGCTCGTTATCGGATCAAACGAACTACGCCTAAACTTCGATTATCCGTAACGGCGGAGAGAATTACAAAACTTGTTAATTGCTAACGAACGTGGGCGAATTAATGACTAGCAGCGAGATATCAAAGTAAACAACGAAACACCAATAACTTACACTCCTTAGAGTCGTATCTTTTCGTCCCGTGTTTCTGCCAAAGTGTCGATAAGTGAAGAATAATAAGCAAATTAGAACATGGAAAAAGAGAATATGAAACAGGAAAGAAATAATGTGAAAAATATCGTGTCCGCAAGAATTAATCTTGGACCATCAAGAATCGGAATCTGCGCATTATTAATGAATCTCGCACGAAATTAATTTTCCAATCGGGTTTCGTGAATGGGTACGGATATAAAGGTCGTTAACCGGCATATTTCGCGCACTTTCAAAGTTCATTAATTTTTTTTCTAAGCCGCTTCCAGCCCCAACGTTAATTATTCCCGATACCACAATAGCTGAGATATTTCATCGTGAATTTTTGCGAAATTAATAAAAGTAACCAGGACCAGTAAAGTTTGCCCGATAATAAAATTACAAAAAATTGCATGCAAAAGTGCATGCACTTGAATGTAAAAAAGAAAAATCCCTTAACGCTGACAACAAAACTGCATATTGCACTTACCAGCAGAGATATTGCACCGAGTACTATCAGTGCAACGGCGTACCAATGTTCAGCCATCCACCGTCGGAAAGAAGCCAGACTCTCGTCGGACAGTAACAGCTTCCTAAGGGTGGCTAATGGTCCACTAGGATCGACCTGAGGCAAAAAAAAAATATAGAAATCGATTAATCCGACGAGTCAGGTAAATGAAAATTTATTATAGAAACTTGATTAAATAATATACCAAGTGTAAAATAATATGTGCATACCTCTCGGCACTTTTGAAAGACATCGCAGTACCCGTTATAGTCGTTACAGGGTGTTCCAGGTTTGGAGAACATGTCCGGAATATCGTAGGGTGGTGAGTTCCATTCGAATGAGGATCTAACGGAAAGTGATAGTGTCTAATTTTCATTTGTTATAAGTTATAAGAATTATTCAAGGAATTCGCTGCATATATCGGAACGGGTATGTAGACTTCGAGAAAGATCAATATTCGGACAGAAATTGTGAGTCGAGTTGAAAACGTAAATCCGAACAGAGAGAAAAAAGTCTATTTGAACCACTCGTGGCTCGCTCCTACGTTTCCCTGATAACCTAATATCCACATCGATTACTTCGAGGAGAAACGCGAAACGCGCTTTTCCAAGAAACGGAGGGTCCTCCGTGGTAAATCGAAGCATGTCGATGCCGAGAAACTTCCTCATCTTGGCGAGCCTTTCAAATCGAATCGGAAGATGTCATGCGGCGAGGCGAGGATAATAGAATTTTCGACTTATTCAATTACGAGCCGAGATCTTATTCGACGAGGATGAAGACGAGGTCGATGCCAGGACGAAAGAGCTTCTCGATAAAGCTTCTTAGAAGCACGATACAAGTACCCGGTTCTACGTATTACGATAAGAATAAATTTCTATTTTGAGATCTGAACGATACGGAATCTAATGATAAATATATACACGAGATATCCTCAAGAATCTAACTCACAGACACGGTTGATTTTCACCAGGAAGTCGACAACACAGCTCGCAGGCCTTTGTCGTGGGGTCGTTTGGTCCTGGGATGCACTGACAGGATTCGAGACCATAAGCCAAGCAAATACTGCCAGTACATTCCTGTTAAAGAGAAAGGAGAGTTAAAAATGTTCAAATCAATAAAGAAACGGTTCAATGTTGCTGGGACGTTTCGTGTACGGCACGAAATTGATAGTCGACTACTGGAAGACATTAATGGTATTTTTATCATCGAAAATTTTCAATACTGGATTTTACTTTCTGAATGGGGCGAAAGATATTTTTGGGTAACATCATTTGCCAAATATATTACCGGCGTCTACAATTTTTATGACTTTGGCATATACCTATGTATTATATATATGTGCACTGAGTGATATAAAGAATTCGGAAGTTTATCTATCACATATCAAAACGTCCAGAGTAAAAAGCTTTGGCTACGATCCATGAGAAAATGGATAACCACGGAACTTTGGCCAAGGTACTAAATCCTACCAAGCGTCCGGACTTTGATATTCGAGTTTTTCTGGACTGTTTGTAAATATTTCATAACCACGGTATACGAAAGTGCATGTAAAACTTGTCAAGTAAATATTGAAGCTTGCCAATACTTTTTTGAGTTTCAACTAATAAAAACGAAAGTCTCAATAATGTTCAAGCAAATAATTTAATTAGAAAAAATAATATCGAACATACCCCCATAAAGCAAACCAATTCCTGATTGCAGATTGTTTTGTTAGGTTTGTTAATAGACGGCGGGCAGTGCGGCGCCCTGCCGTCGCAGAAACTTGCATCCCTGCAACCGTTGTCGTCCCTGCACTTGTCGCCAAACCTCAGCTTGCACTCGGCAGCGCAGCACGGACCCTGAAACAAAGAAGAAAGAAAATGAAGCAGCTCTTTCAAAATAGAAAACCAAATGAGAACCACTGCTGGCAAATTGGCAACATCAGTCTGCCATAAGGTAGTCTCTCTTAAAAATGGCTACATATTTTAATACAGCATTTCAAAGTTTCATACATATAATACATATATATATATATATATATATATATATATATATATATATATTGCCCTACATATTTGCATATATTTTCATCATAATTTTCAATAAAAATTTATACCACGTGCACAGTCACAAATACCAACGCTTCAAGAGGTGCATACGAAATTTCAAAGTGTATGGCGTTCCGGTAGAAATTGTTTTTCGTAGGAAAAGAAAAGAAAAGAGAAAACAATAACGATAAATTCTGGATAAGAAAATTTCACGCGTCATTTGACACTCACCTGACTTGGACTGCATACAGAACCAGGAGTAAGTGTGCAAGGAACTTCTTCAGCGGGCGGATAACGACGTTGAGGAAAGCAACACGAATCCCTGCAATCTTCTTCCCAGCCACAGTCGCATTCCTCGCCTTCCTCAACGACACCGTTTCCGCAGAGCGAAGCTTGAGGTTCTGAAATAATGGGAAGGATCGAGAGAAAATTGAGGGCCGATTTAAGGAAACGGGTTGTCGTTTAACTTAGACCTTCGCGGTAACGAAAAGCGCCTAGTAAGACAGTCTGATTCGAGTACAAACTCTGCTAAAGTAATATCAAAAATTAATAATAATAAATTATATCATTGACTACGTACACGGAATACTGACAAGAGTGAAGATAAATAAAAAAAAATCATTAATAAAAATCAATCTCAAAGTATAAATAATAATTTGTCTCTGCACGCGGATACAGAGTTTCCTCGTATATCTTACAGCGGCTCCACAGTAGCACAGTCACTCTAATAGTCTTTAATAAGACTTAATCAATAGGTCTGAACGAATCTCTTAGGATCGATCGTGGAAATCAGCCCAAATAGGAATTGTACTCGATCACGATAGAACAACCAGGAACTAATTGATTTAATCAGTGTTGTTAGCACTACTCGGCTTTGGCGGAGGCGACTGTTCTCGTATTCACGTAATGCAAATTGATAGCCGCACCATTCTGCCCGACTGCTGTAACACCAAGAGAGTAAATCCACCAGTAAATCGATAAGTTGACTTTTTATAAGGCTGAAAAGTGTTCGTCGCCATGGTTCCCATAACTGTAAACGGAATCGTCAATAATCGGCGCGTCAATCGTGCTCGTCACTATTGGCTGACACCGTATGGCTACAACCCATGTCATTCTGCGGATGCACTTCTGTGCCAGAGCACGTGAATATCGACGAGTATATCCTATGCACTTCACGATAGAATCGAGCGTACCATATTGCAATTTGCGAAATCGGGAATTCGCATGGTCTCTGCGGTACGCGACTGACGTGGAAGCTGCAAATTTCGAATATTCACGTACCGGCAGTACACGTGTATACGGTTAACAGGTACCCATTGACAATTGTCTTCCTAATAAAATATAACAGATCATACGCTGTGATACAAACGTAATTTAACGTTAATGGAAACAAGCCCATAGACATATACATTTTATGTATTACCATAGCGACAGTTCTGTTAAGACTGCTGTAATTGAGTGACTGGGAATAAAATAGAAAATAAATATAGCTTTTTTCTAAGTTAATTATCACTGTTACGTGAATTGGGTTCTTTAGATTAAAAGCAACCCTCCGGTAATGCTTCCTTAATGCGATTGCACGAATATGTAAAATTTGCTAGAGATTAAAATAGAAAAAAATTTTTTTGAAAAAAAGAACTGCGTCTACCTATCGTCTTATAAATTTAATTAAGCCTGGCATAATACAAAAGGACACGTTGACGGCTTATTAGATATACGTTATGTACAATTATACATCCGACACATAATTCCAACACGCCTTGCATCCCACATCCACTGTACCAAAATTCACTTTGATCTAAAGTCAATCGGCATAATTAATTTCCATCGTCCCGTAGGCGTACTTGCGATTACTGTAGCCGCGAAACAAATCCAATTTGTCATAGACAATCTACGAGCCACTCCTGAACCTACAGTAATTTCAAAATAAGCACAAGGCAGATACGAAGTATTCGACCATTGAAATACCATTGAAAATCTACTCACCTGTAAAACATCCTTTAGGCGATCGAGCCTTGGTATTCAGTACTGGATTAATGGCATTCAGACTGCAAGGACTGAAGCGATTATTGTTCCGTTTGTCACCGCTGGTGGCGCGAGCGAACATTATGAAGTTGCCGTCTTCTCCACCAGGGGTGCATTGCTCGGGATCATGCTGTGATATGATTGTATGAATTATTAAAATCTGACGTATACGTCGGATTTCGTGTGTCCGGATACAAAATTCGGCAATTCTTCTTGGGACTACTTTGAAAATTATCATAGAATAATTTACCGTACCGTTAATGGCACTGAGCTTAGGACTTACCGGCGAACCGAAGTTGTGTCCGATTTCATGTGCCAGAGTGACATGAGAGACTGCTGGCGGAACGTGCTTCCCGTAGTTGAGCAAAGTCACTATCCCCGTATTCAGGGACTTCATGCTGCCACGGTAATGCTGCAACGTTACATCAATATTTACTCGTTCCTCTCAACAGCAACACCGGAACAGCCTGAATTTGCATAACGCGCGAGACGTACACGTGCGTATATAGCAGCTGATCTTCGCATTGCGGCGAGCCAAAATAGCGAAGGATTCGTAGAACGTGATATAAAATGGAAACCGTGGCTGTTCCATCAGCTTCTTTTCATCTCGTTCCTTTCCTCGAATTCGATATACCGATTTTCATTGACGTAACATCGAATTGAAAATTTTTCTCATTACGAGTCTCGATCAAAGCTATACTATACTATATTTTTTTTTATATATATATATAAAATACGTAAAACTACAATTATAATATCCTCTATCGGACAATTAATCTTATATTACATGAATTCGTATATAAATATCACACTGCCACGATTATAATTTTTTTTTTCTCCAGTAAACACTTTACTTTCGAATCGATATCTAATATATCCTACAGTTCAGACTTCCTCTACCAAAGATAGTTTCGCTTTCATGGATACTGGGTACATACGGATAGTACGATACGCTCGGGAAGGTTTTCCAGGATCCGCGAAGCTTAAATCGTAGGTACGCGCGTACAATGCAAAGCACATAAATAAAACGTCGGAAGAAGACGCTCGACGTCGCGTAACTAAAACTCCCCGATAAAGGATAGAACCCCAGTGGCTATAGATATACTTTTCTAGTAACGCACTATATATACATATGGCCTACAACCGTTCCTATACTCGTCCCCCCTCGTTCCCCCCTCGTTCCCCCCTAGATCCTCGCACTCTTTCTCCTCCTCCGCGTACGCTTGACTACCAAGGCAATACTCCCTCCTCTCTCCCTCCGCGATACCCCCCTCTGCCCACCTTCATCTCTCTTCGCGCTTCGCGCCAACCCCACCGCCCCACGACGTTTCTACGATTTAACATTCAAAGCACATGTCACGGCTCGTGCGAGCTTCGTCGACTTGCGCTCACGGAGCTTGACGTGGTACGAGACGATATCGACGGGGTAGCGTCGGGAAGGAGTACAGAGCGAACGTTGAGAGGGTTGGAAAGAGGGACGAGAGGGGAAGTGGGAGGCAGATGAAAAAAGAGAATCCGATATAGCACAGAAGTCAGAAGAGTTTTCTGCTTCCCACTCGATCTCGGAATTTCCATCCTTTTTCCACGTACCGACGTTTCGGTGCTCCCCCTTTTCGAGAACCATCCGCGCTTTCATGCCTAAATTTCCTGGGTGTACAAAGGACCTCTCGTAACCGTGAATTCATTTCTTTGTCGATAGGGCGTCGTCTTCGGACTGGCACAGACAGGGTATACAATCGCGAGGAGTAGTTTGAATTTTTGTTTTTTTCTATCGCTATGCTGTTTTACGTGTAATAATAAATAGTTATATAGAGGGTTATTCGCGACAGAGGCACACCACCTGAAGTTAGCCTATCCATTTCCATGATAAAACCATCTTCAGGTGGTGTATTTTCAATTAGTAATACTACGTATGCAGGGGTGAGTTATTATAATTTTTTTGTATATTTACCCCATTCTTCTCGCAGACACCCCCGGCATTCTTGAGATCTCCCGTCCAAGCGAGGCCCAAGGTACCCATCTCGAAATCACGATAGGTGAACATGTAAGCCAGGCAGAATGCATCGTAATCCTCTTCTGTAACAGACAATAGAGTCGAGTCGCGGGATTAGCACGTGTTCCTAGAAGCGGTTTAGTCGGACTAAGAGAAATTACTGAACGAGGCTGAATCCAGAATGGAGAAAGGGAGGAAGATAGAGACGAGGAGAAAAACAGTGAAAGGAAATTATTGCCATCGGCAAGTTCGGATATAATTTTCTAACTGACTGTCGAAGCTCTGTACCCACTCGAGTAGACCCATGGGTACGCTTTAGTTGGGTCGTGATGGCGAACGGATCTTCCCGGTTTCAAATCGTTACCGTCTTTTTTCCAGCGTACGAACAGTGCCAGCTTACCCATAGAAATTGATATTCCTCGCGAGTTCTATTTCGGAGAGAGGGATCCGTCTGACAGAAGGAATCGAGTATGCGACTTTAGTTTCCAGAAACCACTTGAAGCACTCGAAACAAGTAGTAGGAAAAGGAATGCCAAACTGGCACAGTCTGATCATTTCAACATGTTGAATTTCACGAACGTGTATTGCATTTTTTAGACAATGTATATATATATATATATATATCGATGTACAGGATTATACAGTTTAACCATGCTGGTCACGGTTTGACAGATGTTATATAATTGATTTTGTTTTCTTAGTGATTCTCAGTGTGGCAGATCTGACAGGTCAGGTAAAAGGTATTGATAAAATTTCCATACCATTTTTTATACGCAGTGCGAGTGCGAGAGAGACAGTCCTATGGGGATTTACATGTGTACGAGAAAGACAGATAGCACTGGTAGACTAAAAGACAGTTATGAAATATTTTTATCGAACTTACTCGCTTTGAGTAGCCGTTACTTTCGAAGTTTTTAAATAATTTATAAATTGAACAAACAATATTCTTGTATATACATCCGTGTACTGTGCATATAGGATAACATGTAATGATACATTATAATTCGATTACAGGATTTTATGAAGGTTAGAAAAGTTTTCTCGTTTTATTTTTTTTTTATCCACTATGTTACCGTTCGAAGCACAGGACTAACACCAAGGACTTAATGACTACTGTGGATTCGAATTAGATGGCTTTGACTATAAATATTTTTTCTATGTACCTAATCGATAAGCATACGGCCGCTGCTATTAACTAAAGTGTCGTTAAGCAGCGCTACGATACGAATTAATTGAAAGTTTGAATTTTCGAGTTTGAAAGTTCGCGGGCTTTCTAAGATCCTTTTCGAGCACGAGGAAAATGTTGGCCAAGACAGTGGATTGCGCGCGGTAAATTCAAGTCACGAATTCGAGATTCACCTGGGACTGATTTGCTGGGAGCATCGCGAACCAACGTTATTCGATTTCCAAGTCTCGATGTATCGTTATCTTGGAACGCGAATGAAACAGCACGAACTGCGTGGGTCGAGTTACTTTTTCATGGGAAATGATCGAACGAAACGACGAGGATAAAAATATTAATGGTCGAACTAAATGAGATACGAGGATACGATATGTATTTTTATCTGATACGTACAATTTGACAAGACATATTGATAAGCGGTTCTATTGGAAACGAATAACAGTTCGAGGTCAAAGTAGTTTTAGGTGGACGAACAAAAGTGAAGAGAAATTAAATGACGGCGGTTCAATTATTCTAATCCTCCAGGATCAATTAGACACGGTACCTAGGTTGGCAATGACATCCGTGTCGCGAAATCCGACGAGACGGAATTCTCGCGGATTTTTAATTCCTGCGATTCCCACGGAGCCATTAGCGACACTAACTGATAAAAGCAATCTGCATACTAATACGTAATTTTCCGGCGTGCAGAAACTGTCGAAATAGGTCAAAGGCCACGGGGACCTTTTGATCGTGGTTCAACTTTTCTCACCGACTGTTCCCGTTGGACACGTAAAGAAAAGTGTTGCTCAAAAATGTATAGTCTATTTTAAAGTGTGAACAAATTTTTAAAAAATTCCAAAGTACTTTGATAATTTGTTTTTTGGATTTCTCTTTTTATATGCACTTTTAATTTAACGAATCAAACGCTTGTCAATATTCCAATTAAATTCAATATTTTTCTTCTTCGCAGCACGTCACTTTTGAAATGTATATAGACACGGCGAAATTGAAATTATAAGTGAAGTAGTTTCTAAACTAAAAGTCAAATTGATTAGCTATAGACACACAAATGACTCGACATGTATTATGAAAGGAATAATTAATAACGGTAATTGTCATTGGAATTTATTTATAAACGACATGATAAATTATCAGAAAATTTCATTCTATGTTTCTATAAAAGACTCGTCAGATGTTGTCCGCTTTCGTTTAATGGAAAAATCGATGTAAACATATGTACAAATCGTTGTATAGATCTAACCCAGCGAATAACCGTTCCCGAGGTAAGGACTTCGTAAAATGATAGGGATCTATCGACAATAATAGAGAATTTTAGTTTGGTAGGTATTACGCGAGTTGGCAGCCACGTGGGCTCAAACGTTATGGGTATTTTATGCATTGGCTGCCGTCCGATGCATATATGAAGTTGAATTTGCATCTCAAGGGATGCATTCTACTTGGAACGGGGTGAATGTACGAGATAGGATAGGCGAGCGTGACATGTGAGGTAATATTAGAAATCCCTAACACGTCCGTTAAAATAGTCATCAAGAATTTGTCTACGTTTCAATAAAGTTTCTCGAATATCAACACGACGCGCGTATAACGTAATAAAATTTCAATATTTGCCAAATCAACCCTCGGGGCAAAATATATGAAGAAACAAATTTCCCAATGGACGAATTTTGAAGAAAAAAAAAAAAAAACTTATTTTCCATTCGGTTACCTTCAAAAAAAGAGGACAGTTCAAACATACCATCATTTTCGCGCAACCCAATGTTTACGAGAATAAACAAAAATTCACATCGGATCAAATTCCACGAACCACTAAACGGCAAGTGGCACGATAAGCGAATCTTCGTTAAATAAAAAAAAAGTACATTTTCGACCTGCAACAAAGTACTTTGTCCCCCTATTTTTTCAAACTTCCATAAAAGCAATCAAGTCCGAGTCCAATGGGGCTTTAACGGTAATAAGAGTGCGTTCTTCTCGTTCAAGAAAACGAGACGCCATTGCCCCGAAAAAAAAAAAAAGTTACGTAACGATTCGTCACAAGTACTTCGAAGCAAGGATTTGCAACTTCGTCGAAACACCATTAAACTCCAGTCTGGGATAACAATAACGGCAGCAGCGACGTCTCGTGCTAAGAGGATGAACCAGAAAGATGGGGATGAGAATGAAGACGAAGATGAGGACGAGAGTCAACATTGTGCCAAGACGACCTGAACCTGACACGGATAGGGCAGATGCAGCCCGTACCCGAAGAATCCACGTTTAAACGTTCGTTCAAAATTTCATCCAGTGAGCCATTGGGTTATCTCAGTTCCAGTTGGACCATGTAATTCCGTTGACCGACCCAAGGCTGTAAAAGGGGTGCGGAACACTAAAATAGCGGAGGATGAAAATCTACCCAGAAACAGGGGTGCCGTAGGACATTAGAAATCTAGCAGAGTGGTATACGTGGTTGTGACGAAGGGTTCCGATATAAAGGGATGGCAAAGGGGCGATGGGGTTAGAAGGGGCTTCGAGCAGAGAGAAAGTGGTAGGGAAAGCAAGGTTCGGATCTCCAGCCAGTGCGCCAGCTGTGAGGGATCATCGGGACGCCGTAAGTCTTACCAACTGTGCCATTACCGTCCTTTCTCCAACCATATATTCCCCCGTTAAGCTCGTATCGCAAGCGGCCGACTAACCAGAGTACACGCTTCCCGACTACTCGCGAATTTGAAATACCACGACACGGAGGAGCATCCGCTACCTCTGGAATCTTCGGTAGTGTGAACGGCTCTCAGCAGTTTCTCAACTTCTGACGATGTAACTGAAAACGCATTCGCGTGTTTAATGGACTGTGGTGCAAGAACGTACACAGGATACTGGATCTCAATGAATATCCTAATTTAAGCAAAGATCCCATAAAAACGTATTGCGTTGGTTAATAAGAAGGATCGATCAAAGAAGTAAATAATTAAATATCTTATACGTATATCCACGCGTGTTACGTAACGCTTTAGTCAACGTTGCTAACGGGTTGCTATTTACGTTTCGACTGCAATTTTATATTACGCAATCGTATCACGCGATCGCGATAATCGAACCCTTTCGTGGAAAGGGACTTTGTGTTTCATATTTTTTTTTTTTTCTTTTTTTTTTCCGTCCTTCGCTTCGGCTCAAGCCGCTCCTCTGTCCGATGACTGTGCCGGCGATTATCTTTGTCATCGTCCGGACACGCGAGCTTATAGCAGGGAAAAAGGAAAGAAAGTAACGGCGAAGGGCGGTGACGTCGTATTCGAAATGTGCAAATCACCCGCTTTACATTTTTCATCGTGAACGGACGTCACGTGGGTTACTGCGCGTGTCGTGGAAGATCACCTCGCGAAATGCGGACTGGTTAACGTAACCAAATGGGTAAATGAAGCCACTATGGAAATAACGACACCGTCGCGGCTTTCATTACGTTTCTGATGCAATCCCACGTACTCGTCACGTTGAACGCGCAGCAATGTATTTTTAAATTGCACCAAGCCCTAGACACGCAACGCTAACCTCTTCCATCTCGGAATTCCCACGCTTTATAGTAAATATATATATATATATATATATAATTCTTTTAAGAATATATCTCCTAGTCGTACAGTGTATATAAAAAGTTAGGATATACTTTTTAAATAGTTTTCTCGAGTCGTCTCGAGTACGACTAATTCTTTTAAGAATATATCTCCTAGTCGCCCTAGACACGCAACGCTAACCTCTTCCATCTCGGAATTCCCACGCTTTATAGTAAATATATATATATATATATAATTCTTTTAAGAATATATCTCCTAGTCGTACAGTGTATATAAAAAGTTAGGATATACTTTTTAAATAGTTTTCTCGAGTCGTCTCGAGTACGACGTATTTTAATTAGACGTTCGACTAGGAAATTTTGTTTAATGCCTTTATAGGCAGGTGATATATGTATATACATATATATACGTTATACATATACCGGGAGGTTGCTTTGAAATTTACTGAATTATTCGAGCGTAGAATATTATACTACAGAATGCTCGCCGAGAAATTTAGTTTTCGCGAATACAACTTAACGAGAAAAGAGAGAAATGGTCGAATGTGTTTCGAAATTAATATTATAAAAGTCGGCGAAACGAATGGACAGAAGTGAAGTTAGAATTCGAAATGAATATTTCAGTCTTACTGGTCGATGCTAGTGGACGCGACGTGTTTGGCGTTGTTAGAAGTAATGGGGATGTGTGCAGTAGAATCAGTCTACGTTAGGTCAGCCACGTAAACATGACTACGCAACCGGGAAACATGCATGTGTAAATGTCCCGTAGTAATGAGCTCGTGTATTTTCCACGATATACAGATGTTTACGTGACGTGTTCTAATACCAGGTGAAATTATGAAATATGGCTTACAATTTTTCGTCGTTGTTCAACATCGGGTAATTTGAATATTTAAAAGAGCATAGCACCTCATTGATATATTTAATTGTCAAATAATAAAAGTGTCACGAGTAAAGGTATCTGACTTAACGTGAAGATAGAAAAAATATTTAAAAAAAAAAAAAAAAAAATGAATAGCGTTTCATCACCATCCTCGTCGTTGTAAAGTGTTAACTATTTCGTCGGTATATCCCGCTCATCCAGCATTCCGTCTGTCACGTAAGAAGATTAGACCACCTGGTATTTTCCGCTAGACAGCTCGAATCACGTGGCGTAAATTTTCCTGAGAGGAAAATTCGTCGAGCCATCCAACTAAAATGAAATTTCATTAACCAACCTGGCGATTGGCCAGCCGTAATTGCCATGCAAGTTGAAAGCATTTGGAAAATACGTATAGAGGGATTGAGGAGAAAAAAAAGAAAATCAGTATTTAAACACAAATTTACAAAACTTCGAACCACGTATAATTTTGTCTGCGAATTAACATTGCTATACTGTATTTGGCCATAGCGCCGTGGCGCTGTCGACTGTTGTCGCTCTAGCACCTTCGTAAAAGAAGAATACAGTCAGAAGTGCTGTACTCGTTTCGTTAGTTAATATTTGAATATTCACCCGATCCACACAATATGCGTATAGTACACGAGACCTAATTATATGTAGATAGCATAGTGGAAAATTCACAGAGAGAAATTTCCGTTGGGAATACGACGAATATTAATTCCTTCCACGTGGCTTTCACAGCGAACTCGTGCCAAGCAGCAAAGAGGAGACCCCGAGCTAGAGGTACGAGTGTCAAGAATCCTCATCGTGTAGGAAGACGCAGCTGAAATTCCGTTTTCCCGCCAGATGGCGCGCGCGTCGCATCGTCGCCTTTTCGCGCGTCGACGATCAACTACGGTGACGAGAATGACGTCAACGACGTCTGCTTGAACTACAGAGAAGCACGTCCGTGTTCAGCACGAATCGCAGATAACGCTTGTCAATTTTTCCGTTAAAAAAAAAAAAAAAAAAAAGGAAAGATGCGTCTACTGTCACGACGTTCGAAAGGAGAAAGGATTTCTATGAGAAAGGAACAAAGTCTGTACCGGTGACTAGGACAACCCCCCTCCCCTCGGGAGACGTCGACGTCGAAACGTGACGTAGAGATAGCCTGGAAGAGTCGAACCCTCAACAATTCAGCAGAATTCACACCACGTGAGAAGAACGTCCCCGGGGAGCAACGCGGGATAGGGTTACTCCGTGGAATAGGCAGTCGTAAAAATACTTATACAACAAAAAAAAAATACTGAAGTTATGAATACAAAAGTGTCGAAAAAGAGAAATGAGAAAGAATAAGGAGCCACCCGTTTAAAACGTTTTGTGTCCTTCAGCCTTGTACATAATGTATACTGTACCGCGTGACAATGGGTTTCATTTTAACGATCGTCTGACATGCGTGTAAATTTATCTTGAGGAGACTAGTACTTAAATAAAAAAAAAAAAAAAAAAAAAAAAAAAAAAAAAAAAAAAAAAAAAAAAAAAAAAAAAAAAAAAAAAAGATTCGGAATATAGGAGAGACTTAATGGTAACTGAATTGTATATGTCGTATAGAAAGGTGGATATACATATGTAATACAAATTATATATACATATATATACCACTAGCGACCACTAAGCGACGTGCGGAAATTGTGTTCGATCGTTGGTTGGTTGAAAGAAGAAAATAAGAAAAGAATTCCTAATGGCGTGTAAGGTATATATATACAGTGCATTAACTTGTATATATACCAGGTGACTCACTATAAATTAATTTCTCAAAAAAATTCTTGGTTTTTGTATATATGAAAAAAAAAGTGTTTCAAGTCACATACATGTTCTGTACATGCCATATAGAACACAACGTATTTTATATGAAATATTGTTTCGTTACTTCAAAAACTGATTCGGTTATTTGAGTTACTAACTTATATTGACTCGCCTTATATATAACGGAACACAGACGTAGGCTGAAGACGCCGATGTATCAAAGGTTTATAAGGCGTAAGGAACGTGTCGCGTCGTACCTGAATGACGTGTATTTCCAAGGGGCGACCGCCAAGAGAAACGAAGTCGAGCCTTGCCCGGCAATAGTAATAAACGTTAACGCCGGGATTTGTAAGTTCCGCAGCGGGCTGGACGGCGGGGCAGGCGCGAAATGGTATTACGTCGGCGAATAATGCAAATGGCAACAAAGACTTTTCGCTTTACATCCGGACCGTGAAGCGCGCGATTATTACATCCGCGCGGGCGATTTTCGCGCCGCTTACAATATGCCCGGTTCGGAATAAATGGAGAAATGTTCTTCGGGCTGCGGGAAGATGGTTTAATACGGCACTTAATACGCGAAGCTCTTCCTAGAAGAGGTTAGGTATAATTTACAATGACTGTGTACTGCACTATACTCGTATCGTACGAATCCCAGCTGTTTTATTGTCACGAGAATATATCAGTATATTACCCTCGCAGCTGTATCGTCTAATATATAAATTATATGCCCGACTTTACGTTACGATGACAGGAAATATCAAAATATCCAAAAAAAAAAAAAAAACACCTTTATGTTTCCGCATCTGTTCGTATATTCTAGCCTAAACAAAAAAAGACTCTTATGGTTGTCAGAAATCCATTGGCATGAAAGTACCAATATATTTGAAATTGTTACGTATAACAGGTATCGAACGCGGAACGAGTTTTCAGGTAAAGAGACAGAGACGGAATTGGCGTGTTCTTACTATAGGTAAACCTACTATAGGCAGACACAAAAGAGATATCCTCGGAGAGGATACTAAAAATATAGTCTACTCTCTTTACGTTATATCGAGGAGAAAATTCGTCTCTCTGATACTCAAAAGATATTACAATACTATACAAGAACGATGTATATATATATTTTTTCGGTAGATTTGATATTCTCGTTTACTCCTATTTCTTCGTTAGAAAATAAATAAAAAAAACTACCCGCCCACATTTGAAGCCGAGAAAAAAAGAAAATGTACGAAACACCCGTCCCCTACGTTGGTTCTGGGCGGGAGTCGTAAAGGCACTAAGGAATCTTATTCGATTTGGAAGTTTTGCGAAGCCAGAGGGCGCCAGGTCGGCCGTCAATAATGAGAAATGTTCACCACGGGGGTATTTCATCCGTAACCGTAAAGCGGGGGTCCATTTTGGTTGCATACGTATTCCCATCACGTACGTAATACAAGGCCAGACAAGCCTTCTCCTCGTGAAATCTACCCCGCTTTCCTATACTCATTCCGACAGTAGTACCCATATCCGATTCACGAAACTACCCCTTTCTATCACGGTAGGAATAGTAGGCCTTTCGGTCACGAGCCCCTCGCTCGTTGTTTATGTTAAAATTATGGCGCACTTGGTTGTAAATAATACAATCGATGCTGCCGGTGTCAAAGTGGTTTTAGGTATACAACCAATCGAGCATGTAGGTTACATACCTACGAGCATATGGGTATACTGAACCGCCCTTATTTTTCAAGATTAGATTTTTAGGTTTGCCATCAATATTATGTACCTATAAAAAATTGAATGGCCTATTTAAAAAAATTTTTTTAAAAAATGACATTCTGAATTCGTATCATTCACGAAATAGGCTGATGTATCAACGTGAATATCAAGGGGAAAATTCCTTGAGAGTGTCAGAGGAATTTTTGGAAATTTGAACATTTTTTTTTTTTTACCCGACGAAGCTTCGGTCCGTTATTATGGGAGTTGAGGAGTTAGTCGAATTGTCGTCGACGTCAAACAATTAAGGGAACAAAACTAATTAAAAACGAGAAGTGCGCCATCGTGGCGTATCGTCAAGACTGTTAGGACGTGACCCTAACGGAAATGGGGAAAGTCTCTCTCAGGAGCTCGTACTCAGTTACGGTTCGAGATTCTGAGGAGACAGCACCAGGGCCAGGTTCGGGACGATAACGTGGACAGAAGGGTAATTAGCATGAATTAGAATAGGTACCCTCTTCTTGTAAAGTAGTTGCTGTAAAGTACTTGTAGTTGGGCCAAGCTCGTTTTGAGTGGCAGCTCAACACCCTGGAATGATTCTTATTCGAGATATTTCGATAATGCGTTTCGGGCGATAGGGTGTAACGGCGACTGGGAATTTAAGGGAAGACAACTAACCTGAAAAGAGTTCGAGGAACTTCTCCACGCCGTAATTACCCGGAAAACGATAATTCGGATCCCTTATGGCGTCACCGCTGTGGACCTTCACTCGTTTTATCATGAAGCTTATATTGTCAGGTCGGCCATCTTGGTTGAAATCTAAAAAGAAAAGGTAAAATAATTTCAGCGTTGTAAAATTTCAAAAAAAAAAAAAAAAAAAAAAAAAAAAAAAAAAAAAAAAAAAAAAAAAAAAAAAAAAAAAAAAAAAATAAATAAATAAATACACTCTTGAGGACAATACTCCATTCATTCGTTGCATTCATTTGGCCAAACAGTACATTAGCCCTGACATAAATGCACCTAATGTTAAATGAAAGGCGTGTGTTATTGTGCCAAGATACAAATACACCCGTAAAACCAAAAGTATCGGACAGACATTATAATGCACAATGGAAACGCAATGCGGGCACAATGCGTTATTACGCGAGGGCTGTAAATAATTGGAAAATTATTAGTCATGCTCGTAGCGCGTTACCGTTAATGGAGACTCGAGTATAAAATGGCAAAATTATTCCAATAGGTACGTTATTCACCGTGGATCGTGGGATGGTAGGAAAACTCGAAAAGGCAGAGTAAACGAAAATGGCAAAGAGGGAGTGGAGGGAGCTTAAATGCTTAATCGTTAATGAAGAGGCCTTCGTTGGGAAAATTAATGATGACGGGAAATTCGTGAATCGCAAGAGTCCGCCACCCAATTGTTTCAACCCCCCCCCCCTCC
>NW_014332865.1:1658241-1667023 GCF_000341935.2 Cephus cinctus
CCCCCCATTTTTTTTCCCCCCCCCCCCTCCGCCGCCGCCACCCCCGGATCCCCGGCAACCCACTCCCGTCGCTTTTCGACTGCGGAGTAAGAAATCGAAATTAACCGTAGTAAAGGGTACTTCTGAACTTTCCACGAGTAGCAGGTAATAGCGAGGAATAAAGTACTTAATCATCGCGGTATTATCGGCCTGTAGAAAAATTGAGACGTCCAAACTTCTAAATAGTCCGCGTAGACGTTACTGTCGTGGTTGACTCTCTAGAAGCCGAAGGGTATAGTCGCCACAGCGAGAGAGAGAGAGAGAGAGAGCACCCCCTCCGGGGGTCGGTGAAGGGGTCGCGACCTGAGGGATAAAGCTCTGGTAGGATGAGGTCGGGAAAATGAACGGCATCATGGGGTGAGGGATAAACTAGTTAGCACGAGGTACCCGTCGGTTGATCGCAAACATGTTTTCCCCCAGGGAAAACTTCCCTGGTAATTGCTCGTCTGATTTTCCAGCCGTCGTCACTTTTGCAGCCCACGCGGTACCTATCTAGATATATCCATGCACGTGCCTCCCCCCCAACTGAGGTACTAAGCTATACGGGCACCGTTTCGCCCTGTAAATTACGATCTTTGGAAATGTCATAAATAAAAATCACGTGAAACTAGATGGTATGAAGGGAAGCGTGATTAAGAACTTCGGGGCGTTGGAAAGACGAAGGGGTCCAAGACGTTTGAAAAAAAAAAAAATACTGTATAAATGTGACTTCCACGATTTCACCGTTGTATATAGAAAATGGTGTAAAAAGCGTCACGAGTCGTTCGAGCAAAGTTTTTCAGTAAAAGTAAATGCCAGGAGGTTGATATCTATGATGAAATAAGAAATACGTTAAGAAAAAGAAAAAAGAAAAAAAAGTCCAGGACGTCCTGAAAAAGGGATTCCGAACGTGGCACGAGAGGGACGTTCCCGTCCAGGTCCAGGGAGAACGACCGGATAGGAACGGACGACTAATTAAAAGTTTCTCCAGAGTCTTCGGCAAGTCGGCTCCGGATCCGATTTAGCTTGGGTGCCCGCTAGACCGAAGTACCCAAACCACCAGCAATCCCTCATCCAGCCCTTTCGAGTCTTCGAAAGCCTCTATTATCCCTCCTCCGGTTCGCAGTCCAACCAACCGAGCTACCCCCGGTGCTTCACCCTGTATTACCCACCCGTCCCGTCAAGAGCTCGACAGCACCCTCGCCGTCCGACTATTTTCAAAGGACTTATACGTCCGCCGGAGTCAATTTGCACGAGTGCGAAACGATGTGAAAGTGCAGGGTGATGGCGGAAGGAGGAAAGAAAGAAAGGAGGAAAAGGGCTAAAGAGTGGCGGACTGGGCTGGAAATCAGAGCGAGGGCAGGAGTAAAAGTGGAACTAGGAATGCCAGTGGAAGCGCCAGCCTGAGAGACGGCGAGAAGTGCAAATATCATTAGCCATCCCGGTCTCCATTTCCGTCTGAAAGCTTCAGGACTCCCGACCCTGTAGCCCGTCAACCTGAACTGGCAGCATCCACTACATCCGTTCGAGCTACTTTTTCAGCTGATTCACAGAGCCAATAGGCATTTCCAGACGGAAATCAGGCTGCGCGGGGATCCTGTTCCTATTGCTTCCGCTTTTCGATACTTTCTTCGTTCAGCATTTTCTCTCTTGTTTCTACCACTTCCCTGCTTTACTCGTTACTCCCCTCCCTCCCTCACTCGCCCTCCCACTCTTTTTTCATCTTTTCACGGCAATTAACGAGCGCTGGAATTACCGGGGGTTGCCGTAATTGCACCGTAATCAAATTTGCCCCAAGCAAATTCGATGAACGAGGGCAGCACCAGCGATAAGTCGATTTTGAATACGAGAGCGCAATCGTCAAGA
Source organism: Cephus cinctus (assembly GCF_000341935.2). Lineage (NCBI taxonomy): Eukaryota > Metazoa > Arthropoda > Insecta > Hymenoptera > Cephidae > Cephus > Cephus cinctus. Next base: position 1,660,126 of record NW_014332865.1, read on the forward strand.
TTTTTAACACGTCGACCATTTCTTTTTTTTTTTTTTTTTTTTTTTTAAAATTCGATGAACGAGGGCAGCACCAGCGATAAGTCGATTTTGAATACGAGAGCGCAATCGTCAAGATTTTTAACACGTCGACCATTTTTTTTTTTTTTTTTTTTTTTTTTTCAAACGTCGTATATTTCTATACGTCCTACGAGCTATTCGCTGGAAAATAATTCCATTTCCGTGTAACCAGTCTACACTATACCCACTTTACTATTTAAAGCCGTTCCAAATACACGCTCGTATTAACCTCAAGGCGTTTCGAAGTTGCTAACCGCGATTACGCACGTTTCCGAGCACGAGGATTTAAAGCTGCTCTCTCGCGCGATCCGCACTTACTGTATCCCAGGAACCACGTAATACGAGAGCTTTGTAAATTTGAACCAACCGAGAGCGCGGGAGCGTCGAGAGTGTCTCTAATGGGTGGTAAAGGATGCGACGCGCGTAAGGACGTAATTATTTATCCTGATACTCCAGGAACTCGACCCGATGAGTCTGGCTCTCTTGGCAAAGACAGAAGACCAGGGACGAATGGAGCAGCCAGCAGCCAGATAAATTTAACTATAATTACACGAAGGTTTGTTACGCGAAATACCCAAAAATTGAATCCGATTGAACATTAGATATTTTGAAGCATACAAGTATATACCAAAAATTGTATATTAAGTATTTGAAAGAGTACGAAGAAGACTCCTACCTGTGTGCTTGTAAATGGAATTGACTCGCTGCACGTGTCTCGTCATAACTTCTATACACGCCTCCTCCGTGCCGTAACGCGCGAAGAATTGATGATCAGCCTGCAGGTACAGCATACATGTAGTCTTACGTGGATCGACGGTCGCCCGTTTGTGAAGATGCCTTGCGAAACGTTCACGATAAATTCTAAAATTCCAAAGCGGTACAGTGCATTAGATTCCAATGTGCAATTTCAGACTTTAACATTCCACGCCGATAATTTGCAAGATCTCTATGAACTTACAGACACTCCAATGAAATTGAATCTAAGGGATATGGATAAGGGGCTTAAGGGATGAGCGTGCAAAGGTGAAGTCTACGTGGATCCTCTCTTGTCCTTATCACCGTATAAGCTCTGTACCAACTTCCAGGAGCAGTACTGATAGTCACTAATGATATCAACTATAACAGGATATCTCGAGCAGCCAAGGATCGATATTACAAGGACTTTCGTTGATATTTATTTTTTCATCGTAATTACCTGTCTAGGTACTCCAGATCAAAGTTCTTATCAGGTTTTGCTGTAGTCGTGACATTTACGTTTATTTTCTTCGAGTACAGGCCGCCGTGCATATGAACTTCGTTATCTATCAGGTGCTCGTATAAGGGTTGTGAGCTGTCGTTGACGTAGAACGAGGATCTGAAGAAATAGAGAGAAATAAAAAATTTTAACACGCGAAAAAAAATAGCTGATTCAATGATTTTTTAAATAATTAATCAAATTCCATGTAGCTATAAACATTGTCAAATTTATTATTTCTTTTACCTATCGGACCCGTGGTTAAGGGTGCTTTGATGTAAATCGTGACTGGCGCATCGGAGGGGTTGTGGCGGTGAAGTGACGTCAGACGCCGTGTAAACTATGGTATGATACGGGGGTGAAGTGTCTTCATCCCCCATGAGATACCTGCTGGTAGGCTCGATGTAATATTCCTCCAGTCCAGTCACCACAGTCCCGTCGAATAGGCCATCCTCGGTAACGACACCCTGGACCACGGCCATTTCGTCCCCTGAAAAAATGAAAAAGCAAATCGTCAAATCGTATTGCCCACCAGAAACAAATATACGAAATAGTCTTCGGACGTAGGACTTGGGAGACGCGAGAGTCCGGGCTCTTACGAGGTTATGTTCGCTCGGGAAGGAAAGTAACATGGGTTTGCCAAGGGTGATCACGTCACAGTTCCACCCTAATTACGTCGAAAGGCGTGACGGAACCCTGGCAAACGGATACTCGGTTCCTCCATTTCAATCCTGTTCGTGGTATCTATAGGCACCAGGGATAGTAGCATAGAACGTGCTGGATGCGGTACACCTCTACTTTACGAAATTGGCAGGGATTCTCTGTCTGTCCAGTGGGTATAGAACGGGATGGGCATTCTGGATTTCTTACCGGAGAAATCCCACGGGGAAAGATCACGTCACGGATACCAACCGTAATTACGTCGCTGGGGAATATCCAGCAGAAGGATCGAACGGCTTCGGTAAAATGTTCCTATTCGCGGATAAACGTATAACGATTGGTAACGTAACTTTTTGAAAATATTTTTTTATATTTCGATATTTTACCCTCAGATACAAATATTTGACTTGAGGTAAAAGAAAAAAAAAATATACATTTTCTGAATCCGCTTCGGACCTTCACGCAAATTCAACGTTAAGCTCGGCTAACTTACTCGGTACGAAAATTCCTTAAACGTGCAGTTACGTGGCTGACGAAGAATGTCGAAGTGGATAACCGAAGAGGATGGACGATTTTCGGAAGGTAAGTAAATCTGGTCAGAGGACAAAAAGTGAAATTGCGAAAAAAATTTGTTTCCTAATTACCACGTACTATCGGGTAAATGAAAAAAAAAAAATATCTATAATAATCCATATCAAAAATCTAAATTGTACAGTACACGTAAACCTATTGAGAATATTTATTTTCGCGGAACATGCACCACGAGTGACACGTCAGTCGAACTGTCCTCGTGACGTGAATATAACGTTTCAGGCATATGTGTTAACTCGTATGACTAATACATACGCGACACGAAGAATGGTCGAGCGATCGTACAAGCAGATACTGTAGTACCATTCGGGATTGTCGATTAATTTTCTCGCTGGGCGTGTGCGACAACTGTAAATGGAAACCAGCCAATGGGAAGAAAATGCGCGAACGTAGTTACATACACCCCCAGAAGCGACGTTGGTGAATCGATTTGCCGTAGAAGTAAAAAAAAAGGGGCAGGCAAAAGAGAAATTGCTGAAAGAAAAATCCCAAGGAAGAATGAGTGGGGAGTAAAAGAATGTTGAAAAAAAAAAAAAGATTAGTACAAGAGGACAAATTCGAGTAGGGCATAGTTACTTAACGAAGCTGAAAGGTATTTTTTGTTGAAGGCTATATACGTCAATCTTTATAAGATTTATCAATTACTCTCAGCATCCTCGTGTTTCTCTTCGATTTTACTCAGGGACATTTCTATATAATATTTTTATTCCCTTTCATAAAGCTTATCGTTACCGGACTCCCTTTGCACCGTGTAAACTTTATCCACCGTCCGCTTACACGAGTATCTGTATAGTTAGATTAAAAGTCGACGAGATATGAAAAAAAAAAAGAGTCCCTTACATCCCCTCATAAAGTCCACTTGAAATTCTAATTAGCCGCGCACGTATTGCCGAGATAACCTCTCGTAAAGAAGACTGACCACTCGGCCGGATACGAGTGGTACGTAAAACGTTGAAATTGGTACAGCAGATATACCCCGCCATAGGGGATGGCAGTAAATTTCCGTTTAATTTGAAATAACGATTCCTGCCGGGTCTATTGGAGTTCTCATAGCCATGCAACGGATAAGAGGAATCCTGTCCAAGTTGAACGAGCATCCGCGATAGCAGGCTCCGGCTAAGGATTATACGAGGAAAAGTAAGTTTCCAGTGGCCGACCGGGAAAGCTAGTGGAAAATCTTATCCCTTTAGCGAAGCTTCGATCTCATAACCGGGTGGAGCGGGTGGAGCGGGTGGAGCGGGCACCCTGAAAAAGACGCGCCGATGGGGGGATTCCCCCGCTAATAAGCGCCGGGACTTTAAATCCGGAGTCAATATGAGAGCGAGAAAGTTTAGTTTGGGATTCGTGGATATTTCCTGGTCCACGCCCATCTTCGTCCTCCAGGCTTCCTGTCCAACCCCTATATCCTCGTGCCAGTGGCTTTTGTTATCAAGCCCGGGGAAAAGTTTCCGTCGAAGACGACGTCGGGAAAAGGATGGAATAGAGCGGGATACTCGACTCTCTTAAAACTACCCGAGATTACCATCGACTGTGCAACTAACTTCCGGCTAGGGACTTCGCAGCATCCAATTAGATTGTATAGTTATTGTTACGAGAGTGGCATTGTACCTATGAAAGGGATCCTGCCTCTTTTCATCTTATACGAGAGCTTTCGGAACGTCTTGAGATTTAACGGTAAAGGAGATCATACTCAATAATTATTGTCACTTTCGATAAAAACATCCAACTTCCGTTCATTCTTCTCAGTACCGATAACCACGGTCCGGAGAAGCTCTATCTCGTCTTCTAATTAATTAAAAAAAAAATGGACCGAGACAGCATCCATCCGCAGATGAAGCAAATGAGAGAAGACACCGGCAAATATGCTTAATGAGAGTACTCGAGATGCTCCGATCTGCTGGTCCATATCATACGCCAGGGAACTTGAGACAGGCTGAAAGTTCGGAAAGTTGTTCGCGAGTCTTGATAAGAGATCGAGACAGGAACCGAAAGACTTCTTGGTGAGAGATTGGAATATTCTAGTGGTATACCTATACAGTGTGGATTCGTATACGCGGAACATAGAGTCTGATAGCAAAACTCATGGATCTGAGTTTTACGAGTGCATAAATCATGGAACGTATATATATTGCAATAAGAAAGACCCAAAAAATAGAGTTATAATATACATGTATACAGTATACAGAGCCAGAGGCCTGACGGGATATTTTCTATAAAACAAAGCCGAACGGAATACAGGACCATAAACTGAAGGATACGAATGGCGGAAGAAGTCCAGGACTCGCACAGTGTAACGCAATATAAACTCCATGAAATCTGCAACGTCTAACTCACGTGGGAAAACGGCCCTGGCGCCCTCGAGTTGTGGCTCCTCGTAAACCAGACTGCACGTTCTGGCTTCCTCCTGGCTTCTTTCCCTTTTCTTATGGACTCACCTTGCCATACCGCATGCACGCTAACGATATTAGAACGAAGCGACACCCGTGCGGCATCATTCTGGACTTTCCTTCCTAATGCCAATCGAAGGGTTGAAAGCGACGCTTGGGTCTGTTAGCATCGTGTGGCATGGAGCGTCAGGAAGACCAGACCCGAAGGAATGCATATCGTGTGTACTGGCCCACGCGCACGTGCAGGTTCGTCAAAACAAAGAGAAGAGGGAAGGGGAAGAGGGGAAGGCGTTCATCCTGCCTTTTTATCGGAAACAATCTGCGCGCAATGTGCGGCAAGTGAAATGAATTCTCGGCGGGGTTCCCGGTAATGAAATTTTACGTTCCAATTATACGCTGCATGGCTCCGTGGCCTTGGCTGCCACAGGTCCAACTCGGCGAAGCCTTATGAGTATTTAGTAGCTCGGTAAAACCTTGCCGTGGAAAATTTCCTGGGTATAAATGACCGGAGGCGCGAGAATGGAGGGCTATACCAGGTACGTTATAACTACTGGAATAAAAGCAGACACTGGCGCACTGACGGGACGCTTGAGGAAGACGCGAGGACTGTCGGACAAGCCAATACTTTTCGGGCGACTGAGCTACACGCACGTTGAGTGACAATACGGGAGGAAAAGCTGCTGAGGTCAGGCGGTTGCTTTATTACGGATTAGAAGCAGGAGAAAAGTCAAAGGGAGAAAGAGTACAGTGAAGGGACGCTACCATAAGGGTCTTTTAGGTACGAGCCCAGTGGAAAGTCCATTACGAGGTGGTTCTGGGCTAGTGTTGGACTGACGTCAGTAAAGCTGAAACTGCCACAGTGGAAAATCAAAATAAGGTCTATTTCAAAATTAGGAACTATTTAAGAGCTAATTAAGTGCTTCAAAAATATGCAACTGCCAGACTTGGAACTCATCCCCTTACCCAAAAACCAGGCCTATCCCGCTCTGGCCACAAGAGAGAAGTACCTTCCCACGTGGAAATTAAGGTGTTTCAACGCTTGGAATCTATTTTGGGATTAAAGAGCTCCCAAGATACACGGCAGTCAAATTCAGAGCCCACCCCTCTTAAATTATATACTTTGTTTTAGTTTTTTCTTGTTTATGTTGTGGCGGTTACAACTTTTGTTCAGCTAGCAGGTTCTGACTAGAAGGAGTGGAGCTCTAAAATTTCAATTAGGACACTTAATTAGCTCTGAAATAGCTTCTAATTTTGGCAATAAATTCTTTTTCGATTTCCCCCTGTCGCGGTTCCAGCTTTTATTGACGTCTTGGACTGGCCCAGTGGGGACCCCAGACAGGCCCTGGTCTAACCAAAGAAAATGTCTGCTATGGAAGACCACGAATCCTGGCTTGTCTGTACCTCGACCAAAGGACGAATGGGTGGAAGAGCCAAGTGAAGTCGAGTTGGCAGTGCTTTCCGTGACGGGGCTGTAGGATGAGGATGATTCGCGAGACGCGAGTCACGTAACAGCTGCAGCTAGTTGCAGTTCTACCGAAACTCGAGGAGGAGTGCGGACGGTCGGTGTCTGCTAACTTTCTCGTATGGGAAATGGACTAGGTCTCGAAGAGGTCTATATATATATATATATATATATTATACACACACGAGAAGATCACTGAGGTCCTAGCTGGTCTGGGATACAACGAAGCGAATAAGAAGGAAGAGAAGTCTGCGGCGGGTTGCTCCATGGCTAACTCGTTATTAAGTTGAGACATTATGCAATTAACTGAAGGCACGTAGCTATTGGATGAAGCCAGTGCACGTACCGAGTCCCTAACATGGACTTTGAACTTAAGATCCTTCGTTTTGTGGGTATCTTCGAACGGTAGGTAACTGGAACCTTGGTCAAGGATCGAAGGGCGGGACGAAGGAGGCGGTAAGAGGAGAGAATTGGAGAGCGCGATAGAGAGAGAGAGCGGGGAAGAGG
>NW_014332865.1:1667116-1671998 GCF_000341935.2 Cephus cinctus
GGGGGGGGGGGGAATACTATACCATCCTTTTCCCTAAATACAGGGATTAAGAACGAGTCGCTCCTTGAATACGAAATTATGGATATTAACGAAATGTCGTTTATTTAAATTGGCCGCGTCGTCCTGCCTGATATCCTGGATTATAACCGCGTCCTGCGATGAATAATATGCAGTGGACCGTTTTACCAAACTATCCACCGTGCTTCTAATGTAAAAATCATATTTTTTTTTAATGTTCCCTCTAATATATTAGAATAGCTATATATAGTGCTGGGTATGCTGGTTAATGTCCCATCGATATGCCGCACGGCTGGTCGTAATAAATTACTGAGCTTTAACGTATATCTAAAGTGTGGCGGAGGGGTCTACCTATAAAAATAAAAGTACCTATACGGAGTATACTACGGAATTGAATATTCATAGCAGCAAAGTAAGGTCCTTCTAAGACTTGAAATATTCCATCGATAAGGTACCTCTTATGCAATTCTGCTTATCGCGTCCCGAGCAAGAACGAGTGCGTAATGGCGAGACCGCTTTGTGTCAGATGAGAAAATAGTCCGATACGTCCGTTTCGGGAAAAAATTTTGTTTATAAACAGTTACACCCTTCGATTCCCTTCTCCTTGGTCATCGACCCTCGGTTTACTCGTAAGCCTACTCAAACTCCAAGCGGAGAACAAGAAACGAGGAACCGATGCCGCTTTTACGCGGACACTACGAGGGCTACGAGCGAACGTTAAGGTCTAATCGAGGGTTCCTTCGTAACCAGTATAACGAGCAGCCTCTAGGCAAACACGCGGATGAATTGATTTGACATAGCAGGAAAAAGAGCCAGCCCGCGTTATAACGTCTGGAGGTCGATTTTTTTTTTTGTGGAATCACATGGGATTCGTTATTGAGAATTTCCTATTAGAGAGTTACATTTTATTAAGGTTGTCCAGAATCATAAGCGAGAAACATTACGGATGGGTTTCTCTCTTGCGAGCGATATTTTGTCCTGGGAATTATTGGGACGACCACGCTGGTTTATATTATATTTGGATATACTGCTGGGTAGCGATATTATATGTGAATAGCTATGTATGTATATACACAAATTTACTTATATTTCACGGTACACGCTAATCTACTTCGGGGTGGATTTTAGTTTTTTGAAATCTCCTCACTGCCGGGAGCTTTTTCACGTGGAAGGGCTAGAATGGGCGAGATTCCATATGGAAAATGTTTCCCAAATTTTCAACAGTTACACGAACACGTGTGCATGCGAGATACGATATGGAAACGCGAGCGGGAGAAGAGTCGCGAAAAGCTCTCGAAAAACTTCAAAGTGGAAAGTGAGTGCGATCGAACATGAATAACTAGAAAAAGACAATCTAATTTTCCAATAGAATGCAATCGAAAGTTTTCCAATAAATTCGAGCCCACGCGACCCCCTCGTGAGGATATATACGCCCATCGAATTCACCATCGTCACCGACCCACCACCCATCTCCAGATGGGGTAGGTGGCTCGTTTTCAAGTATACGTAAACCTCCTGTCAACCCTGTCGTGTATACCGCATTGTATAGGCAAGGGTGTGCATCGGTTTTCGAATAGGCTGTTACAAGGACCCGGAGAAAGAGTGGTTGGGCTTTTTTTTTTTAATTCGGACAACCACCGTGCTGCGGTTGGTAGATATGAAAAAACTTTCGCATAAAAAGTTTCAGTCGCGACGTAAATCCATCAAGGGGTGGGATGCGTCCCTGAAGCGGTTGGGAGGGTGCTTGCTCTTTTTTATTTAAATGATATTTTTTTGCATGACAAGGGTCGCCCACAAGACCGCGATAACTGGCGTTTCTCATATCGCCCCAAGCTGCAAACAGGGAGATCGCCTATCCGCGTAGATATGTTGCAAGGATTTATAGAGATTTCGAGTGGCACGACCTAACACATTTTTATGAGGAAAAAAAAATTCTTTTTTTCCCCTTCCGTCTTGCACCTCAAATTACAGCTAATTTTGGACCCGGCAACCTGCAGAAACGTCAAGTTCCGTTTCTACGTAGACGTTACTGACCAAGGCAAAAATTCTTCCTTCCCCTCGTTAAGCAATGACTTTCGCAGTTTTAGGAACGCAGATAAGGGCAGCTTTTGAAAGGTGCCCGTTCAAATAATTCAAGCGACAGGAGGCCGAAAAACTTGGAAAAAAGAAAGAAAGAAAAAAAAAAAAAAAAAAAAAAAAAAAAAAAAAAAAAAAAAGAAAAAAAAAAGAAAAACTCCGACCTAAATTATACCGTGAAATAATGATGCGAACCAAAGGACAACCTTGGCAGCACGTGTAATTGAACGTTAAATTTTTTAATTGGAAAAGAGATTGCACGCACCAGGTTGAAAAGCAGTAATTCCAATTTTCAAAAGACGTCGTCTATTCCCAATAGACAAATGAGTTTTCCATTTCCGACATTGACACGAGGTATACTCCTAACACCGGTGGCTATTCCCAGGACAGCCAGTGCGATCGACGTGGGACATTGTTCATTTCGTATTTATTGGCAGCAATGAGAAAAAAAATAGGGAGAAAAACAAAGAGCAGAGCAATTCCCTCGGCCGGCTCTAGAACCCTAGAACAAACCACACAGCTATAAATTTTTGTCGACAAGCCTGTGAAGCGCACTCGGTTCACGTTTCGAAGTGGCACTCGAGTCGAGTCGGCGCGATTCCACTTCACCACCTACACCGGGTAGTCGCGCTAAAATGCGACGGGGAACCGTATGCCATTTCGCTCGCCAAAATCTGACGGTCGTACTGGTAAGATGAAATGATTAAAATAAAAAATTAAAAAAAAAATCTTATTCACAGAGTTTGCAATTGGAAGCAAAATTTTTTAATCACATCGCAATACACTTTCATTCGAATAGTTCCCACGGAATACCGATTGAACAATGAAAATAGTCAAAACAGTACCTACCTATGTACACGTACACAGGGTATATATTTCAATAATTTCACTAGATGTGCCGCGGGTGCGCGAAAAATTGAATAAAACATCGACAGGCTGGATCAATGTTATTAATTAAAGAAGAAAAAGTCTCTACGTGCACGCGCACTTGGATATTTTTCAAAATCCTAATTAACCTACGGAAAATTATATACCCGGTTGTGCATCAATTTTCAGACCCTTCGCTTCGATAGAGCTGACTGTACTCGACTTTCGTTTTGCGGAATTATTTCCATAAAGCGCAAGCTGCACTTTCAACGAGCGCGCGAGAAGCGACGAGGAATTAAGTGGCAGTCGTACCAGCCGCGACTATGTGTAATATTACCAGGTCGTTTTACGGCCATTAGGCGGAAATTAATGATTTTCGCAAGAGATCAAATGGAGTCTCAGATTAAGGACGCTTAGATCATACGTTAGTTTGGGATTAATAGATTACAGCTGGATAACGATAAAATGCCTATTTAGAGTTAATGGATATACTATTACACCGTTGCCATAAATAATTAAGAAAACGGCTACTTGCTGGTTAATAAACGCGCATATCGATATAAACATATGTATGTATATATTGCATTATATTCTCTGGGGGCATTACAGTATGCGAATCGATCATGCTGAAATTAAATTTAAGGATACACATATATGTATATACATTGTAACAAAAATGTTACAATAAACTCCTCCCCGTCTCCTGGCTCGAGGTCCCATAGGCCTCGAGTATTGCGTTTCACCGTTAAGTATAAGTAATTGCGTTTATTTAGTGTTTTAGGTCTTTTGTAATTAGAGTAAGATCCCCCTCCCTCCCTGCCACCATTCCCCCTTTCCCCGTAGGGCACTGGCTCGAGGACCAACTCCGAGGACCTACCAACAACACCAGCATCGAGGACACCGTCGTGGACCTGCCACGAGGACCCAGCATCCCTGGAAGGACCGCGAGAGCGGCTACGTGGCCGAGGCAGCGGAAGGCAGGGATGGCATGGGCAGGAGGAACAGCAGACCGAGTCTCCCGTGGGATGGACGCCCAGCCACCACCATCGCCACCCATATGCAGCCCCGGTGCAGTCCCGTCACACGGGCAAGAAAACATCCCGTGTGACAGCGGCGGAGCCCTCTCCCTCCGAGACCGCGGACGTGCCCGGGAGGATTTTGACAGGCCTGGAGGCCGCCATCTTGGCCAACACTGACTTCACATAAAGTCTTTCATACGCTGGAACCACAAACGCACAAAGAATCTAATCGCAGAAACGGAGATGAAGCGATGTAACAAGAAATTTGACAGATATCATAAAAAGTCCTTAAAGCTTAAAATACAGAAATGAGAAGTGAATGAGGGTTTGAAAAATTAATCCGTATACCAGCCAGTAATCGAAGTGCATTTGAAAAATGTGAACGAGAGAAAAAAATGCTTCGACTGAAATATAATAAAAGTTAAGTGAAAAAAAAAAAAGAAGAAAACACAGCACTCAGCTATATACAGATATACCGAGCTTTACGTTTCGGTTTTACGAACGTTGCCAATCACAATGACTTCGGTCTCGCGAAACAGCTACAGGCCCCTCTCGTTAGCGTGGAAAGAAAAAAAATCCAATTTACTTATGAAACGGCTAATGGCCTTCGGCGGGAAATGCGGTTGCGCGAATACGAGAGATTCCGGAAAGCAGGGAAACCGGCAGGAGGTAAAAGCGAATAGCAACGCGGTCGCTTGTTGATTAACAATTGGATTAAGTTTAATTGCTGGAATGCCCACTGAATCAGCGTTGCGTGACGCGACGCGTAGCGTCGCGACGCTTCCGCCCTACGCTGCTTCGATTCACCTTCGATCGAAAGTTCAACCCACCGTCTGCTCGGTATCCCTGCGAGAGTGCGTGCACGCACGGTGTACCTATACGCGTTAAAGCCCCCCTGCCCA
>NW_014332865.1:1672081-1672569 GCF_000341935.2 Cephus cinctus
CCCTCCGTTCACTAACACAGGTGCGATTACCGTTCCTGAGTGACAGCGACCCTCGGCCGTTCCGCCCCGTGATCGGGATATTTATAGCTTCGCTAAAAACAACCCCCATGCCAGTCCGCAGCAGCCCTGCCACAGTACAGGACGCACCCACTACAGGACCCCCTGCCAAGCGTACACACAGTAGACTCCCCCGGCGCATCCCATAAATTTTCAAAAGTCGCCCGACGCGACTTCGTCCTATGATTTTTCTTGGAGGGATGCTGAGCGAGGGTTAGAAAATGCGAGAGAAAGAGAAATATTCTGTTTCAGGATAAAATGGCACGACCGAGGGACCAAATGAGGAAGGACGAGTAGGGATAATTTTTCCCGTTTTGGACGGGCTTCATTTTTTTTTCTTTTTTTTTTTTTTCGTTAGTCCCTCCTATGTTGGCTCTCTCTCTCTCTCTCTCTCTCTCTCTCTCTCTCTCTCTCTCTCTCTTTTTTTTTTT
>NW_014332865.1:1672603-1677567 GCF_000341935.2 Cephus cinctus
CTCTCTCTCTCTCTCTCTCTCTCTCTCTCTCTCTCTCTCTCTCTCTCTCTCTCTCTCTCTCTTTATTCTTTTTTTTTCTCTTCTCGTAAGGTCGCTCGTGAATCATCGAGATCTTAGGGTAGTCGAGCGTGTCCCGACACAATGGAATAAACGAGGGATCCTCCTTGGCGGAAACGCTCGCTCGATACCTACGGGCCCTATACATTTAAATTGCGGATTAAAATTTTCCTCGAGTCGCTGACGAGGCGTCTATGGCTCCCAATTTTATTACTGGCGATGTTGCCAGCAACTTCAACTTCCCGCTCGACTTCATTTTCAACTGTATCTATATCTATATATACTTAATCCGCACGTGTATATATATATATATTTGTATATTCTTTGTCTCTCTCCCACAGCAACGAACTTTGACCTAGCCAAGCGGTCTTATTACGCGATACACTGAAATTCTCCCTGAAATGATACTCTCGCACCCGCTGTTTTAAATATGGCTAACATATATACAGATATAGTAAGCAATTATACCCAACCCTTACGAAATGATCTATGCTATCTGTATATGTATTCATCCAGCATCCAGCGCTTATTTGCATACGAATTTTCCCTGTCACTTTAAATTATGTGGAAAGTTCCTCTAGCCCTCCCCCGGTTCCTCTACTTTCCTCTACGCGAGGTCGCGTTGGACGACTGGCGCACCTGCAAGTGGACTGCCGTGCGCGCTGTCAGACGTGAATTTGTTTCCCTATAGAATTTCATTGAGCTGGCAACGCTCTTAGCTCTGACCTTATTCGCTAGATGGAAGCGCCACGTCTGCCAGGATCAAGGACACGATTATACGTGAACCGGAAGTGTCTAATTACCCGGGGACACTTTCCAGAAGCAAGCTCAACCCAACCCAAGAGACACACAGTGATCTTAGGTGACCAAGATTAGTTTTGAGGGGTGGAACATTTTTCCAGTCCCACAAACCGTCATAGCACTGTTTTAGAATTGAGGGGGTGCGAAAGCGGGTATGGAGGAGGACACGCGTTACACGCTGACCCCGAGGGTTGTGGCCACAGGACTCGTAATACCAAACCCGAAAGCTATCCCCAAATTGTCCCCTGAGGTAGACCGACACTGTCTCTCAGCATCAGGAATAATGTTCGTGTATGGAACGAAGTGGCATACCCCATTCGAATATAAACCTATCGTCTGGACCTGGGTGCGATGAGAATTTAAAATCTGACGATTCCCCAAAACCGACGACCTCCCAAAAGACTACCTTCAGGACTTTTAACCGATCACGACCCTGATCCTGGTACATCGTCTTCTTGAGTGCATAACTGACGTGGGCTCGCTCATTACGCAAATAACCAAGGACATGAAGTTTTACAACGGTTGAAAAGAGACGTGAATTTCTATAACCCTTTACCAGAGATAAAATTTAGAACGTTTCGGTGAATTAAATAAATTTCATTTTTTTTCTTCAAGTAAAAAATCAAACACGTAAAATCGAGATCCAATGATAAACCCGCAGTGCGGATATACAGTAGCATATTAATCCAATCATATAGTAATATTTAAAAAAAAAAAAAAAAAAAAAAAAATTTCACGATATTGATAAACCGTGGTATCACGACATAACCCAAATTCCAGCGTAACGTATCGCGCTTAGAAATGCCGCACGATCACGATGCTCGGATCAACATCGAATTACATATTCATCCGATAAACCAAATTGTAATCGCCACAGCTCTGCACGCGCAATCAAAACGCTGGCCCTGTACGAGAATATGATAATATTTAATCGAGCGATCTAATCGCGTGAAGTGTCAATCTGCCGTCAGATTTGACAGGGGAAAAATAAATGCCCATGGTAAATAAATTTTAACTAATTGTAAATACCTCGCAACGACACCAATGCAATAGGGTGATAACGATAAGACAACGAGAAAGTCGGTCGGCAACGTAAAATTTTAGCAAAATGTTAATTCATCGCGTTAAAATGTTAAATGTAGAATAGAAAGGAAAAAGAGAAGCCGAAAAACCGTGAATGGATAAAAGGACGATTCCATTTGGAGATATGCAGATCCGACGAATGCCTCGAGGGTGGCGTCTGAATGCCGTGAATGCCGGCTTTGTGCTCGTCTTTCGAGGCCACTACCTACTAGCGATCCCTCCGGGCAGTCCGACTCCCACCTGACTAACCTCCCGGATGATCCCCTCGGCTAGCCAGCGCAGTCCCTCTCTCATTGGCAAACTTCGGCACTTCGGAGCCGATCCCCCAGCCCTTAACCGAAGTACGGCTGAGGAATAGAGAAGTCAGATATACATGCAGGTCTAAGGATCCATTAGATAAAAGCTAGCAAAGGTATAACGAATAAGTATACCATTGGCCCGGTTCCTACCTGCCAGTCTGTTTTTGGAAACGGGTAGCCTGCGGTTCCTTGGACCCTGAAGAGACTGCCACGTGGCCCAGGGGAGGATGAGACCAGTAAGGTAAAATTGGATGAGCAATTTCTTATGCCTACTTGAATATTCATATAAGAATATGTCAATCCTACGTAGAACTGCTGTTGCTTGGACGCAGTACGCGTATTCCTAAATAAAGCACGACCCACGTAAAGTGGACGGAATTTAACTGAAACTTCCAGAATGTTCTAGATGTGTGCTCGGATACAAAAAATGAGGCTGCAAGCTCCAAAAACAGCCCCTCCCCCCTCCCCCCCGAATACGAGGTACCTCCACCGCGTACCTAAGATCGTATGTCGATAAGATTTGCAATCTGGTAGTTTGCCCAGGTACCATAGGCACCTGGCCGTCCACTTTATGATATTTTCTCTGTTCTTTGTACGTTATCTGCGAAAGGTCCTACGGCGCAAAGCCGCAGTTATGAATGTCGAGATGAGTTGGCGCGCGGCCAAGCGAAACCGCCATGGTTCACCAAGCAGGCTCAAAGCAGCAAGAGCCGAGCAACTACCCTTCCTAAATTTCTTCTCTATTCGCTTCTATTCGCTATAACCGCGAGCACGAGGGAGTACGTACCTTCGCTATCGAGCGAGTGGCAACTGGCAACTGGAGAACCGCAACGTAAAATGTATGCGCGATCACGCACACGAGCTAACCAACTCCCCCTCTCTCTCACTCCTCTCTTCATCCTCCTTCCACTCGTATCCGCCCTCTAGGTACAGTCCTCTTCAACCTTGTTTCCTGCCTCCTGCCTTCCATCCTCCGCCAACGACCCTCGAATCCGACAGCGAGTCGCGAGGTTAAGTCGCGGGCAAATGCCGGTGATCTTTTAGTTTCACAGCACGTTCCAGCATCCCTGCTGAAAACGATGCACGAATTGCTCTTGCATTGGTTACCGAAGTAACGACTTTTTTTTTTTTAAAGAAAAAACTTTTTTTTTTTTTTTTTTTCAACAAAAAAGTTCAATTTACACACATGGATCACCTCATGCTACACGTGGGGTGTGCGATCACCGTGAAACAAAAATGCCATCGCGCCTGTCAATCGTTCATTAACGTATCCGCTAATAGAGCGCGGAGGGGCGCGACAGAGGGGTCAGAAATGATTTCTGGTTTTTATGGGAATATCAAGAGATGAAATAGCACGGCGAAATTACATATCTCGCCGGGATTTCTATAACTCAGAAAATTGAGCGTTTTTGTACGGACGCAAAAAAAAAATATATAAATGAAGTACCAGTCTACTATGGCAGAGACGAAGAAAACACTGGGATACCGTACAGCAGCTTTAATGCCGACAGCGGGACTTTCTAAAGTGAACGTTTTATTCTCGTTCCCAGCTGTAGCAAGAGGTTATGTAAAAATATTTGTCCCTATATTTTTCTATAGAATATTCGATCCGATTTAAATAGCCGGATTGGATTGCAAACGAATTCCTTGGCATTTTTCCAAGTGAACGACAATACCATTATTTCACGGTCAATGAAAATTCACTGCATCCAATGACACCTGCCAATGATGCAAGTGAATCGCACATTGAAGTACCCAGAGGAAGCAGGTCTATCGAGATGACATAGATTATCTATCTCGAGATGATATATATATATGGCATACATAATTAATACTATCAGCTTTAATTGTACAATATTCGTATGTCATATATTAATACTACACGGACAAACAGAATAGCCTGATAGTCATGATTTACAAACTCTCGTAATAACCGTCGAGTTCCTAGGGATTCTGCGGTTTACCGGAAAAGGAAGTGACTCACTCCTGTTCGCAGCGAACTACCCCGTACAGTCCCTGGGTATTCCATTTCCGGAAGGGACGCAGAAGGGAGAGCAAGCAGGACCCGTGCCCTCGTGAAAATTACGAGGAGCAGTCTTTCGCGAATTTTCTGCTGAATCGTAATGTGCCCCGGAGCGTTCGCTGATTGCTCCATGGCGGAGGGTTAGCAGGGCCGGCAAGTGGGAAGGAGAGAGACAGAGAAGTGGCTATAAAGAGAGGGGGCAAGCGAGAGAGAGAGAGAGATACATAGATAGAAAAGAAACAGTAGCAAGTGAGAAGGAAGACAGATATAAAAGAAGCTGCGCTCGGTAAAGTGGCCATTTTTTAAAAAAACTCTTTTAGCAGTCCGTCGAGCTTTTAAAGCTGTGGACTTTTTCGTCGGATGATAATTCGCGTACCTTGCTAATTAAAGAATAAAGATATCCCTAAAGGCGCGTCCGCGTAACACCGCAACCACCCTTACCGCTATAGACGTAACCCCGAGGCTCGTTAGGCCCACCCTTCAAGGATCTTAACGGCCTTTACGAGCCTATAAATTCTATGGACCTTCGTATTATCATTTTTCGTTTCGTGAAGTGAGTGCCCCTTATTAGGGAATGGTCGTAAGAGGATAGGGGGTGGTGGGTGGGTGGTGGGATTGTCGAAAACTTCAATTTATTCGAATGACATTGAAAATCGAAAACTCTATATGGTACAGGTATCGACTGACTGGCTGAGGGGTGG
>NW_014332865.1:1677913-1704460 GCF_000341935.2 Cephus cinctus
GGTAAATCTGTGTACAGAGGAGACAAAGAGATAAAAGCAAAAGAGAGCAAATGAAAAATGGCAGAAACGAATTGCATTCTCCCATATAAATCTATCGGTAGCGGACAGCGCCGAATCGACGGGAGCGGAAACGAAGAGAACTACTCCTGGTATTTTCGCGCGAAGGACAGAAACGAACTGCGGAATGGAGTAAACTCGACGATTCTATCTCGGACGTATCTCGTTCCGTGACTTACTGTCAGGTGGCGGTGTTCGTTTTAATTCGAACGCCACGCTCGATCCTGACGCTCGATAAGCTGCGCCTCTAATAAAGAGCGATAGCGCCGTAAGGCCCAGAGAGAGGCATCGTAAGGGCGCGATTAAACTTCTTTCAGGGGCTTTAATGCGTTGCGTGAAAAATTTTACGTGCGCTTTTATCACGAGAAAATCACATAGCGGACAGAGGCCATCCATCGATTTCACGTAATAAACACAGTGGGACAAACGAGGGACCCATCCGTGCTATCTGAGACAGCGTGCGCGATGCATTTCGACGGCATGACGTAGGTGTAACGTGGCTGACCCGTTTCCTGCGGAAAACGAAAGCGCCGGAAAGCGGTTCGACTGACATTTAAATTAGACCGACACACGCGGGTTGAGACGACAGCGCTGCGGCGCTGCGAATAAATACAGCATCGCACGTGTCTGTTCTGGAAAGTTTGAATTTAGGTACCGAGCGACCGACCGAGTGTTTTTCCAAATTCGATAGTAATTTTTAATCGATCCGGCCTTACGTAAAGGGTAAAAAATTGTATAATTACAACGCAACACTGCTAAGTCAAATAAAATTTTTCAGGAATAAAAAAAAAAAGTTCTTTTCGTAAACCAACCTGTCGCTTCTTAAAGGCAAGAGCAATTTTCAAAATCAATAAATCTTTTTTTCAAAATCGAAAATAGCGAATTCCTACATTTACCAGTCTGCGTGCTAACTGATGTGTCACTCTTTTTTTCTAATGGTCCATATCTCTCTGTAAATGGCATAACCACTTTTTGAGATCGAGTGCACTTTGAAAATGCAATATGCGAGTATACGTGTTTCGTGTTATTTAAAAAAAAAAGGCATTATTCCAGGAGAGCTTCAATTACGAAAAAAAGGGATCTTACTATCCCTGCCAGGAGAAACGAATCGGATAAGTTGATAATTCGATGGGAAGGAAAAAAATGAACGAGAGCTACCTATTATCTCCAGGGTCGAATAATCAGAATGAGAAAGCAAATAAATCGGGCCGATTTGATTCCGTAGAAAGTGTGGGCGGGCAGAGAATCTCATTAAGGAGCACACACCCCGTGCATAGGTGCACCGGGGTGAAAGACGAGCCTTCGCTTATAGCAAGGTGCCCTCGGCGCTGTGCACGCTGCCTAATGAAGCGAAGCCGAGTTAAGCGCAGCCCTTATTTTCCAGCGTCGAGCACCATCACGGCCCGTTGGCAGACCCAGCTATATGTATACCTACAGGTACGGCAGCAAGCTGGACGAAGTCGGGACGAGAGGGAGCGAGAGAGACTACCGGAATATAAAGGCAGAGCTGAAGAGTGGCGCAGAAAATAGTGGGACGCGGCGCGGGGCCAGGGGGTGCGAGGGGGTGCGAGAGGGTGCGAAACTAGACTCCCGCCTCGGGAACTTCCCCGCGAAAAGCGTCTGCACGAGCGCATCGCTCCGGACCGTTGCGGCACTCCTGCACACCGCGATTATGCAAATAACTTCAGTCTGCTTAAAAGCCCGAGTTCTTAGACGAAGGCTCGTAAGACCCTTCCGAGGAATCGGCTGGCCGTTTCCGGCTAAAAGAAGGCTGGAGGTGGCGCCCGTATATATAAATATATATAACCCCGTCGCATCGAGCGCACCCGCGTAGAAATACAGTTAAGGGATGGAAATACTTCGCTGAAAGCATTCCCTGCGCCGTTGCGTGTCCCTTAAATACGTCATCACGGAAATACGTCAAATAAGCCCAACCTAACGGTAAATCACTGTGGAATGAACTTCCATTAAGATTTCTTATTAGAGATTGTGGCTGAGCTTAACTAGCGAGGCGACTCATTTTCTTTTATTAATTTATCAAGCCTCGAGAGACAGTGCTTGGGTATTAGGCGAGTGCCTCTGCGGCCATCTTGTTGCTAAAGACAGTGAGGAGTGGAGGAGCAGTCATTTCTAGGCAGGTGGGTCCGATCGTGTGCTGGTATGATCCTGGTATGCTTAAAGAGACAGGGAAAGAGACGGACAGATAGAGAGGGAGAGAGAGAGAGAGAGAGAGTAGTTTCACGGAACCGCAAAGCTCGTCCTACCGTGCCGGTACCCCGTTCCATTCGATCCCATGCAAAAGCTTTCCGTGTTTCCGCGCCAACAGAAGCTTTCATGCTCCCGGTACGTTCCTCGTGCCAATATCAACTGCTAACTCGACTGCGGTGCGGGCGAACCGCCATCTATGGTTGGACTGAATAAACGCAGGTCGGAAAGTCACATCCGGTGCTTTGGATGAAAAAGGACCCTGGACATCGGCCATTTTACGGGGCTTGAATGGCCTCGACCTTCGCGGAAGTTCCTTACACGCGTTCGATATAGAAGAATTTTAAAACCACCAAAACTTCCAGCAAGACCCTTGTCAAGTGGCTGTACAGAGACACCGAGTGGTGTTACGAATAACAAGGAACACGTGGTGAATAGCTATATGGAAACACACACAGCCTTTGTTCGCATCGACGCAGTGCATTCGGTATACTTGGATACAGAAAGTAACGCAATTATTTTCCACTCACCGACAATCGTGCCAACGTAGGAATGAGTCGTGTCAAAGATAATAGGTCCATCGGTACCCTCGAAGACTGCGTCCTTTGCGAAGAGATTTCCATCCCGAACCAGTCGCATCGTCCACATTCTGTAACAGATATAAGATCGCGCAAAGCGTTACAAAGGGGCCAAGGTATTGACGTAGGGTCTCAAGGGTATTACGTTACATTGAATTTCGAATTATGGTTATTACGTAACAAAGACGTTCCGCGGGATAAAATTTAATCCCATTTAATTTCAAATCCTTCCTCTATCCCGAGAACGAAAGCAGCCACAAATATTTTGACACAACGAAACGTTCGCGTAACACTATTATTACAGATCCGAGATTCAGGACGAGCACCGTAATAAGGTTGAAGAAAAATCCACTCGAACGTGCATGTATAGACATTTCACAGCGAGGCACAAAAGCCTTCCTCGGAAATTCAAAGTCATTCGATATCAAGCAGAAAAAGAAAGAGAGGAAGCGATACGCTTTAGCCGTTAATACTTTTTCCATAAGAGCGAGCACTTTTCTTTTCGCCTCGAGTCTCGTTGCTCCGCCACCCCTTTACTCGGCAAATGGACGCTCTAATGAACCGTGGCGAGAGGGCAATCGGCGTCCGCCTTCGTTTTAACGCCTCTCGACAAAGTGCTCCAAGGAAAACCAAAAGAAAACTCTATCCACGAAAGAATCGCGTGCCTACGCAATCCATTAATACGCTTGCCGCTGGAAGAATTTGAGATATAAAAAAGTCCAAAAAAAAAAAAAAAAGCGCACATCAATATTTCTCCAATTACCCCCCCTCGTGGCCGTACGGTAAAAGCATGAATTTCATTTTGGAAAAAAAAAAATGTTCATTTAAAAATTTCCACCCACGTCGCTTCTGCAGGACCTTTCGAAGTAGCTACTCTAGTCATAACAGTGTGAGTAATTTTAATCGGCCCGATCTCTTAACGGCCAGCAAGAAGCCTATTATTTAACCTTTCCCGCTGGAAGTTCGTGAGCTCGCCAGAGATCGGGTTGCCGATGATGGATGACGGGGCGACAGACAGATGGCCTACCCTCTGGCCGGTAAAAGCGTCTCGCTTGCCGGGCGCTCACGCGATGGAAGGACTGGAGGGGAAGGAAAAACAAGTCAAAGGAGAGATACACTACAGTCCACTAGCAATAAGTGGGGGGTCAGGCGGGGCGGTGTAGTAAGCAAGAGTGAACGCTCTAATTCGGGATCGATCGATTTTTCAAGAAAGGTCGCACGTCATATCGGACCCTCGCCTGGCCGCAGCCTCGTGCAATCTCCGGGTGCTCGTAAAGCTTGGCTTTCCCGCTCGTCGTAAAAACCTCAAGGAGTTACTTGGCGACGGGGCGCAACGACATCGGCAAGAGGGAGAAGGTGGCAGCCCAGACGTGCTCGCTGTAAGGTGTCCCCCCAGTGCCATGGGAATGGGTTAGGGCCGTATACACTCTCTTCGCCCAGGGTCCGATCCGCAGGTTCCCGAAGGCTCCCGAAGGCTACTGCCGTAGCTCGCTAGAGGGAAGCAGTGCCGAGCACTTTCGCAAAGACTCAACGTGCCGCTGAAGGTATAACGAAGCCCTAAGAGAGCCGCTTCCTGAGAATGGCTTCGCCATTGGCACGTGGAGGGATTTCTTGCACGCGTAAGCTCCGAGCTTATGCAAAGCTCCAACTTGCACTGACTTTACTATATATAGACGGTATAGCTTGTCGGCAGCTTATACATATAGTCACCCCATCTTCCAGAGCCTGAGGCCACCGGAAGTCTCTGAGATAGGACTATAGTTAAGTTTAACTGTACATATAGACTGTCCTCGGTGTCTGTTGAAATTTCTGTCACGTTGCACGAGATAACCTTAGCGCTCGGGTATTACGTACAATGATACGGAGATTGTTCGGGGTGTTTTCGAATTAAAAGTAATAATAATAATAAACTTGAGGCACCGAGGCGATTTAAGTGAAATTAAAAGAGACGGGTATGTCTGTCAATTGGAATGCAATTGTATATGCGTATCCAAGCAGAGTAAACCTGGTTGCGTGGTTTTCACGTTCCAGTCGATTAACGTCAGGCTAATCCGCTCGTCCGTGGCGTGACTGGGTAAGAAGTATCACGGGAGGACTGACGTTGGATTCGTTGGTAAAAAGTAAAAGTTTAATTGCCGTTCCTAGCGGCGAAAAATATCCTTCGGAGTGCAGCTTAGCGAGACGTCGGATATCCTGTTGTGGAGAATTAATGGTGGGAGTCACTCTGTTATCTAGTTCAATGAAGACTGTGAAGAGGATCGGGTACTTATGATGATCGACGATTCGTAATGCATAATGAAATAATTTTATCAATTAAGGATATCATTATTTTATTGATACCGTGATCGCGATAAATTTTTTTCAAAATTATTTAGCCTAATTAAATATTCCCAGTAAGTCTTTCGCATACGTTGGTTATATTACTCACGGAATGGTATCCCCTGGATAAATCCGTACGGTTACGTAAGTCCATGGGGTACCGATAACACGTGGAATTAATGTAGATTTTAATGGGTTCGTTAACGAGTTACCGAATCTTTTATTGGAAAATCTTATGGGGGTGAAAACCCCATACGACCGTTCCCTCGACCGCTTTACGAGTCACGTTCCTATAATCACAGCCAGGAATCTACCGCTAAAAGCCTCGATAACTAATTCCCCGCTTGGTCATGGTAAAAATAGGAAAGTTCGAGTCTCGTCGATCAATAAAATTGCGAGCGCCTAGTACGGGACACTGACATGATGCAATTACCGTTAATTAAATCCAACACTCGTACCAGAGTCAGCCGGTGTAAAATCGTTGCGTGAAAGTCCGTACGGAGCGCACGAAAGAAAAACAATGTACGTAAATAAGCCCGTAGTAATAGGAACGTCCGTATAAATAAAATAATTGTAAAACGTGACGTAAAAAAAAAAAAAAAAAAAAAATCCAAAATCCAAAATTTTTACAAGTAAAAAATTCCCCATAACGATAACCTCGTCGTTGCTAATACCAGTAGGCGATGATGCAACCGCCGCTCATTTTCCAAGACCCGCCACGTGTTCCCAAAGACATCGGTAAAAGCGAAACCCGAAAGCCGCGAGATCCGCGTCCCCGTAAAGATTTTCACTCTCCGGAGAGCCGTAACGCGCTTTACTTGGAGTTTACTTGGAAACTAGTGACTAATGTTTCCCAGGGCGTGCGTATAGACGAGGTTCTGGTCCCGCGTGCACGTGTTGCCTTCCTATACCAGAAGTGTGTTGCCAGGGTTGAGAATACGGCGGGAGATTTATAGCGACGTGAGTGTTACTACTTTCGACGGAGCAAGAGGAAAAAAAAAAAAAAAAAAAATAAAGAGAGAGAAAGACGTAAAATTTTCCACACGAGAAAGCTCGAGCTACGTGGCTGACTTTACCGATATCTCGTACACGTACAAGCTCCGTATTAATTCCTACGGGAACTTCCGACTGAAAACGCCCGAGTGTCCCAGGCAAAAGTTCGATGACAGGGAGTGCTCGAAAGTCTGACACTCGGTGCATGTCCAAGGTTATTGTTCGGCAAGTTTATGGAACGACCAACAGTTTCGACTCGAAATCGTTATCAGACCATTTCGTCGACCTGGCGTAATTCTCCCCGTTAACCATCTGCTGGCGTCCAATCGTGCCCTCCTCGTTGCACCAAGAGTCCACTTGATAGCCTGGGACACGTTCGGCTGACAACTGTTCGAGCTCTCGAGAATCGAACCGTTCTGTAGGTTGGAATTCAGTCCAGAATCGTAGGAGGTCGATGGACTCGAATTTACGGAGGCGAGAAAAAAGGTCAAATGGAAATCTTAAGTAATTCCCTCGTCGTCCCCTCTACGATACTCGGCCGTTCATTCGTATCGACACACGAGGCTGCACTTAGCGAGATTTCGCAAAGACGCGTAAAACTACGCGCACGCGTTTCTCGGCACTGTCTACGCCCTATAGAGTTCGGATATATTCTGGAAGTCGCTCGTAAATCCTTCATTAGAGATATTAAGAAGTAAGTGGGATGCGCTTGGACTGTGCTCATTCAAAATTTCTATACACCTATCACGACCATTCTAGCAAAGGAGACTCTATAGGTGAAAAAACATATACTATATATATATATATATATGTATATACACGTATATGTAAAAGCAGACAATGCCAAGTCACGCGGTTAATGTTCTGAAATAGCGAGGAAAGCCAATACCCAGAGGGTGGTCGACTTCACTAGACAAACGATATTGCCCAGTAATCGTAAGGGGTGAAACAAGAGGTTCCCCAGTTGTATAATTTAAATCTGTCTGCAACCCCAGTTACTACGCCTACACCCTCTTATCCTACAGTACACACGACCCCTTTACCCCATGTCTTTGCCCAACAACGATTTCGGCCCTGCTCCGCCCCTCGCCTGACCCAGCAAAGTTAAACTGTACCGGGCGACGGCTACGACGGCAGCCAGTGGCGGAGGGGCGGCGGGGGGTGGTAGCGACGTCGGCGTCGTTGTTGTCGTTTCAAGCAAGGGATGAAATGGCTAAAGCGTTTGTGTGCTCTACCAAGGGCGACAGAGAGAGGGAGAGAGAGAGAGAGAGAGAGAGAGAGAGAGAGAGAGAGAGCAGGATTTGTATCGTACGAAGTGCTCGGCTAATTATCGGCTAGTAAACTTTCCCACCCTTACTCGCCACCCTTTCAGCTACGTCGCCTTGGGCCAGTATCACCTCCGAGAGGAGACTAGAAATTGGATGCGTCCTCCAACAGACAAACTCGATCTAAATTAGTCTTCTGGGAATTTATCCCGACACGGTGATCATCAATTACATTGTTATACGACTGTTAAAGCGTTATCAGTGAGATATCCGATTTATCATTTATCATAACGAGCAAATTTCATGTAAGTCTGTATGAATCACGTGTTACGTTAAGGCTGTACTAGGAATGAATTTTGTATGATTGTCCTTTATTCGATATCACACGCATTGTAGTACGGCTATCGATTATTTCGTATGGTTAACCCATTGGTTTCGTATTAGATCCACATCGGTTCCTATTACCAACTAACGCCGCACCTCCTGCTTGCGTGCCGTGATACTCGTTTTACATTTTTTTTTCTTTTTTTTTTGTAATTTTTCCCTGCGCTTCGCGATTTTGTATTCGGGGGTGGATAGCGCCTTACGAAAATTTAATTCGCTGCATTAATGAGAATTACGCAAAGGACTGTGTAATCCGACCTTGGCTTCCGACGTCATAATTACCCGCTCAAGACTATCTTTGCTGAACTGCCTTTAGAGGAAGGAAAATTTAACATTATACAATAATCCTGGTTAAGAGAGCTGCCACGTGTGTCAGGATACACGCATACATCTCGAGCCTCTGGAGATTCTGGTGAAGCACGAAAGCCGCCAACGCGATGATACGGAAAATACTATGGGGGATTGACCCACGGAAACTTAGGAGTCGCTTTGAAAAATTGTTGCGGGACATCTATGCGAAAGACGTAAAAGTATTTTTGAAAAAAAAAAAACAAATATTCGTAATTTCGAAATTATAGTCTAAGTTATCCGACAGAATGAGGGAAAGTGCAAAACATAGACTACGAAGGTGACGTCATCTGCACTTTGGTCTCAACCAGTTGGTTAAATTAGCATGATATCAATTAATTTGAAAAAATTAACCCATAGCGGTTCGCCGAATTACAAGAAAAAGTGAATTTAACTTTCATGGTTTTTGCGACCGAATAAAATATCAATGATAAGAAATACCTTAAAAAATTGAAACCTAAACGAATGAAAACCCTAAGAATTCGATAATTCTCAAAAGTAAACAATTACCGCGCGATTATCCATGTAAGCGTCTTTCAAGTAAGCCCATCCCTGTTGCAATGAATGTCACGCGCCTCAGCATTATTATCAACCCTCGAAAGCAAAACAGCTGATACCTCCAATGTCTACAATTCCCACGATAACTTCATTCTTCCCGCGTCATTCACCCCCCACGTAAACTGTCTGTCACTGTCAGACTGGAATAGCCTCCCTGCGAGCATCCGTGAACGAAGTCCTCGTTAAAGGATTCCACCCGTTAGATATCGCGATTCATCGACAAAAGTCACTGAAGTCTGAGATTAATCGAAGCCATCGGTAGGATATAAGGAAAGAGAAAGGTTAAATTGGAGAGAAAGAGAAAAAAAATTTCGTATCCTTGATCCAAAGCTGTGAGCCGATTCTGAGCTCATCCGATTAAGCCGTAGGTCGGCGAAGGAAGGTCGAATCGCGCGACCTCATAATTGCATAATAAAAAATCACTGGCCTTTCCTCAATACAGTTAACGTAATGGAATCCACAAAAGATATTCAGGCTTGCCAAAAATAATTGCGTAAAATAAAGACAAGCACCTTTCAAACGTACGCAACTATACTCAATCAGCTCTGAGACACCCTTTATAGAAGCTGCACTCCATAGGATTCTCATTAAAGAAAAACTCATGTATTCCTACAGTATAAAGCTCGTATAACACAAGCACAACAAAGTACCAACTTAACGCTATAACCCTTATGAAAAAATAACTATTATGCACTAGCGCCAAGTAATGCACCGGTACGTTTACCTGCCTGATAACGGAGCAATTATAATGTAGCCAGCCCTCGGTAGCGCTAAGCCTGTACTCTTACAGGAGTTTACACGGCGCGAACGGTTAAGGGAGTTCCTTGATGGTAAGAGTCGAGGATTCGATTAAGCGAGAAGACATTTAATTCCGTGCGTCTCGGCGGGACGAGTCAATAAGTTAGAAAAGCGTAAGGCGAACACTGACGATCCCAATTATATCGGGCAATCATTATTCTCCGGTGAATTTACGGGATGGAGTTCCGTGAGAAGATTGCCAGGTGCCATAAAAAGGCAAGGGCGTGTCTCCAACGAGAAGCACAATGCCGATGATGGATTGGATTGCCGTCGTAACAGCCAGCGGGAATAAAAGACGATGAGCTTCCGGCCTTTCGAATATATATCCTTGTACCGCGTCTTGCTAAAGATCTCAAACGCTTTGAATGTACCCCGTCTTTCGCGTTACTCACTGAAATCTCTCACCAGCCATGTGACGCCTAACGATTGTCAGTATACGTACAATGCTCGAGGCACAAAAGTCTATCCACTGGTTAAGCAAGAGCCGATACGCGATTGTACTCTTGAGAATTTAATTCGTGTCAAGGTGTACACGTGACTTCTATGTATTCTATACATATAGCGTATGATTCTATAAGACGGAAGGAAGATGCCAGAATTGAATGGTGTGAAAAAAAAAAAGGCAGCTAAAGATCAGACTGCTTGGAGGTTTCAGAGTTTCACCGTAGTTAATGAAGATTAAAGGCGGGAAAACGTGAGAAAATGTAATTGAACGAAAGTCCTTAAGGAATAAGTAAATGGAGAACGAAGAGAGACATCAGATAGCCGAACAACGAACGGACCCGTGATTACTGAAGGCGATCGGAAGTTTTTGAAATAACAATGGAAAAAAAGTAATCGTCAAGCTTAACGATCCTCTTGAATATAAAAAAGACGTAGTCACGATTTTTTTTTATTTTCTCCAATAAACGTTACAGTCCGTACGAGAATTTTCTGGTAAAGTTGCATATAAAATTTTCATTCTGATTCGTCAGCACCTATGGGGATATCTGGGGAAAAAGTTATGCAGATAATTAATACAGTAATGTTTTATCGCGATTGCACAGGCAAAGCTTACAGCGTTAAAATGTAACGCAGTTACGTATTGGAGCAGAGTTCACGCTTCCCCTCGATATCTGTACACCGTGAAATCAGCAGCGCTTAATGCGTCTTCTAATTAGGAGAACGCTGACGAGGAAATAAATTCTTATCGACATTTTACATCGTCGGCATCGCATCGATATACCAAAAGAGAGGCGCACGAGATTAAATAAAAACGTGGAGGTTTTGGGGTCCGGCAAGTTAGCCCCCCATAATTCGAAAATTCCGACTTCGTTGTTTGTTCTGAGTTGTTCTACGTTTGTTCCATATTGTTCCAGAAGAACAAGTTTCGCAATTGAAATTTGTAGCGGTGATGCGCAAAAAACAGTTTCTTACCGGAACCCCCCATTTACGGAAAATGAAAGTTTTTTTTTGTTGCTCCAGCTTGTTCTAGATTGTTCCAGGTTGTTCTTGGCTTTTCTGGGTTGTTCCAGGTTGATCAGGTAGGACAGACACATAAAACCAGGGAAACACTGGAAAAGCTGAGGAGGACGAACGCTCATAAAATAGCATCTGGATGTATGACCATTTCGAATGATTTTCAGGTTATTCCAGGTTGTTCCAGCTTGTTCTAGGTTCTCCTAGGTTATTCTAGGTTTTCCTAGGTTTTCATAGATTTTCATAGATTTTCGTAGGTTTACGTAGGTTTTCGTAGGTTTTCGTAGGTTTACGTAGGTTCTCGTAGGTTTTCGTAGGTTTTCGTAGGGCGTCCTAGGTTGCTCCAGGTTGTTCCAGGATAATCAGGCAGGACAGACAAGTAAAACCAGGGAAACACTGGAAAAGCTGAGGAGGACGAACGCTCATAAAATAGCATCTGGATGTATGACCATTTCGAATGATTTTCAGGTTATTCCAGGTTGTTTCAGCTTGTTGTAGGTTCTCCTAGGTTATTCTAGGTTTTCCTAGGTTCTGGGTCTATTGATGATTGTTCTAGATTTGTATAGCGATCGGATAATAGCAACTAACTTAGAACAATGTAGAACAAGATTCGAGATCGGAACTATACAATGTAGAACGATTTTATATGTAAAAAACATTTTTTTGATCCCATTCGAGTATTCTTCACTTAGCGGTACTAATATTTAGGAACAATATTTAGAACAACTAGAACAACTTGGAACAACTAAAAAACGTTTGATTTTCCATAAATGGGGGGTTCTGGTAAAGAAACTGTGTTTCCCGCCTCACCGCTACAAATTTCAATTGAGAAACTAGTTTTTCTGGAACATTATAGAACAAACTTAGAACAACCCAGAACAAACAACGGAACCAGAATTTTCGAGTTATGGGGGGCTAACTCCGCTACAAATTTCAATTGAGAAACTAGTTTTTCTGGAACATTATAGAACAAACTTAGAACAACCCAGAACAAACAACGGAACCAGAATTTTCGAGTTACGGGGGGCTAACTTCCCAGACCCGGAGTCTTGCTTGAAAAATCGTGAAGTACGGCTGAGCGATAAATCTACAGTTAGACAAATCGTCATAGAAGTAGCGAAGAAAAAAAAAGTTTCTATACACAGAACAAAAGTCCAATTTAACGTTAATGGCACCGCACTGGAAACGTGTGCTCGACAAAGGTATGCCAATCTCAGAATTCGTTAATAAAGCATCGCGAATATTTCCAAAGTACAAGTAAAAAGCGTCCGAGCCAATGGGACTCGTGAGTTTTGTTCTTTAATAAACTGCCAGCCGATTCTGCCCGTAAGCACGGTAGCCTCCGTAATGGTCTGTACGTGGAACGAAGACATAACAGGAGCGCTACGTAGTGAGGTCGCCCGATTAAATAAGGCCACGGGTGTAACGAGGAACACTGGCGAAGACAACATCCGCGTCGTTGTAAACGCGAAATAATAGTCGACCCCGATGTAAACGAGCCGGCACTTTCGAGTGACTAGCACTGTATGAACGTGCCCATTAGAATATCTACACACGGGCCTGACCGTGATGGGCGCTGGAGCAATTTGTGACACTGTCGCGTCACGGGACGTGGTCATACGCATTCGCGAGTGTTTCTGGGTACTCGAGATGATTTGCGCGGGATATTTGAATGCACTTTCAGCTTCGACTCGTTAGTACGTAAGCAGCTATACAATAAATTTCCTGAACTTTCGCGACTTCCTTCGATATTCGGAGAAGCACTAGAAATTCCTTATAAAAAAATGTCAAAGTATACTTTTCTTTATATACCAAAAACGCTACGATAATTTTACGTAAATACGAAGGCCCAAGTATAATTACGTTAAAAGTCCATACTGTATGAAGAGTAAAAAATCTAAGTAATTTAATCATAGACAAGACTCCTGATTGCAGCGAAGAAGTTCCGTGGAGAATTTTCACTGCACGGAAGCGCAGGACTGTCGGACAGGATATGACGTGGACAGTTTTACAGACTCAAACTTGCAGTTCATAAGTACGTGAGTAGGATAGGAGCTTGAGAAGATGCCAGAGAAATTTTTCCATATGACGTACTTTGGCGAAGATTTTTTTTTTCTCTCAGCATCCACGCGCCTCGAGAAGAATATTAAGAATGGCCGTATCCGCTTAACGTTATCTCGATACCACGTGCCTGTTCCAAGTCCCTGCAGCGACGTATTCCTCGAGAAATACAACTTTCAATGAAATAAGGTAATTTTGTATTCCGCGGGCCGAGCCGGTTCACAACCAATTCCAGCGTATGTAATTACACGCCAGCGGCAAACGACGTAATTCCGTACCGCGGTCAGTAGAATACCTTTCGGAAATGGCGAATAGGGGAACGTCTACTTAGACCTCGTGCAGAAACCCGCCGGAGTCACCTCGGATTCATCTGCCGCAGATATTGTCCCTTGGAGTGGACCACCCCGTCACTGAGAATTCCGAGACGTGGAATGGGCCATACGGTCGAGTATTGAAATTCGGGACGGCGGACACGAAGAAATAGATCGAAGATAAATTTGAACAGGCGATAAAAAATACTTAATAAACTCTACCCGATCGCACAGCCACGCTTACGATTAGTATTGCATCACCTTTTACGTAAGATACAAATATACCATACAAAACCTAACCTCTCTCTATCATCAGAATGCTCATAAGACGTTCGTGTTCCAGATGACTCGTTCGCGATGACCGAACAACGGCGGATTGAAAGTCAGCGCGAATACGAAAAATGCACCTGGCGCTGCTACGAATTCCTTGTCAGACATCGGAAAACGCGAGTACACGGCTGGAATCGAGTATGGATATATAGAGTGGGATCGAGTCTGTCTGATTTTCATGTAGCGAGAATCGGAATCAGGCAACGGCGGCTCCAGTCTCCGCATTGAATACACAACGACTGTTGGTTGCCCGTTGGTTTCTAGTATCCACGAGGAGATGACGTATCCCCGTGAGATACGAGCCAGTGAAATTTGCATAAGCCCCGTGTAAATTTCTCGTTAGTATTTGTAAGATTTGCATTGTTACGCTCTCAGGCTGGTTAACGGAGTGCGAGTGGAGATGCTCGCGCGACGTTTCGATTTGCATAATTTATGCGGACACGATTAAAAGCACGGCTGCCAACGTAAAGGCGAATAGCGACAATGGGTAGATATATAAAATACATAAAGTCAGGTTAGCCGTCAAACTCCAAAATATTACGCTTGACCTTGAATATATATTGCTCGAGGACAATAGGGACGGAACACGTTCACCTCCTCGACCATGGAATTTGAATGCGTCGGAGGCGCCGGCTGCATTCGCCGTTCGAGCTGGCTGACGTCACGGGCGCCCATCGCCATCGAGGATCCTCGTAAGCCGAATCTACGTCCGATCGTGCGATACTGCGAATATGCAGGAACCAGTAAAACCCAACGACCGTAGCCGCGCATTACGAGCACCGTTAACCAGTGGAAAGGTATCCAGAAGCTAGACATTTCCCTTCTTGACGGGATATGCCCAAGTTGGTATAGCTCGAGTCCCTTGGAAATTACTGATTCTTACTGTGCACCTGCTATATACCTATAGGGTGTGCATACGTTTATGCATACATAGCTTATTCAGTATGGGGGATCAGCGTTCGACGAAATCCTTATAGGTTAAGGGTCAAATAATCCGCAATGCTTACACGTGCAAGACGGTTGTGTAAACGAAAAGTGCTATTGGGAAAAAGTAACGTGACTGTAGCGATAGGATCACGGGTAATTGGGAATGCGCGTGCTTCGAAGGTATCGAAGAAAAATAAAAAAGGCGGGTTATTTGAATTTATCGATATGATTCGCGTTCGTTTGAATTTCGCGGGTTTCTTTTTGTCTTTTTTTTGCAGACTTCTTTTTTTAACAACCTCCACGAACGATACTCCGAATACCCTCTGCGACGAGTGAATCGAGATCGGTTGTAATTGTATCCTTTGAATATTCCGCTTGAGCACTCGCGATAACGAAGAAATATCAGTTTTAAGCTGTATACACGCGTGGACGCGGGATTTTCACAATTTTTTACATTCAAAGCGACGTAATAACCAGTCGAAGTACTTCGACGTTCAAAGGCTCCTAACGAGGTACCGGCAAAGGGTCGATAGGTCATTTACACCGCCATAACCCAACGTGGATCGGCACCTCGCTCTTTGCTCTTGAAACGGCTCTGTGTCGGACGCAATGCCATATAGGTTAGTGCACTGGAACACAGCTGTACGACAGACCGTATATCCAGTGTAAAATCGAGAGTACAGCAGTATTACGTGTCACGTGTCATAACCGTATTACATTTCGAAATAAATACAGTAATGCAAATCCCGTGCACTTCGGCAACGATCGAGACAGCTGATATCGATGGCGTTGAACGAATTTTTCACTTAACTTTACATCGTCGACTCACGATGGTTCTAATCGGTTATTTGTAGAAGGAACGAAAAATTGCGACAATTAAATGAGAGCAAGGTTTTTCCATTACTTATGATCGAGTGGGTCGTTTTTTTTTTTAATTTTAAAAAAAATGATCACCAAGGACAGCAGAGGTTGGGAGATTCAAGAGTATACTGCTTGCATCCAAAAGCGGGATGCTCCTTCGATGTACGATCATCTGCGCTGGACCACGTTTCCTCTAAGCTCGTGCTTACCTTGCAAGCTTCTTTCTGTCGCGAAAGTTACGTGCCTGCGCTGTCAGCCACGAATGGAAGCAGCTGCGAGCCAAAGAGGGGAACGTCCACGGTATGGGAGCGGCACGATTCGAGACGTCTGGAATCGGAATTGGAACCGTAGCCAACGATCCTCCCTACAAGGATGACTGTGTGCACCACGGGTGTGTACACGGGTATCCTGAGGCCAACTTACCAGACCAGTCTTATTCGTCCTGCTGCCGTCGAACGGAAAGCCATTGGAGTCAACGACTGGTCGACCTTCGCAAGGACGAGGTTCGACGAACTGGGAACGAAACGTCAGACGCACTGATTCGATGGCGGAATAAAGTAAGGAGATAGGATCGGGACTTGCTGATCCTTAGTGCGGAGGGATGATGATCGGCAATAACGCGTCTGACTGGAATCAATATTTTACGACGCACCGTTACACGTGGGGCGAGGAGAAAAAATATATATTCCTAACGATTGGCAAAAGCCCGAAATTGAGAATATTTCGTGGGACACTTTGAGTGCCGAGGGACGCGATGGAGGCTTGTGTATTTTTATTCTAAGCGACTAGTGCACATTTTTGGAAATATATTTTCTTTATGGCACAGTCGAAGGTGCATCGAACTTTGATGAGAAAAAGGAAAGGCAGGCACCGCGTTAAGGTATCGAAGAAAGGGATTGCGTGAGAAGAAAAAAGGTTTTCAATAAAAAGACGAAAATGATACCGCAGAACTTCAAGGGAATCCAAGCAGAATCGTATAACGTGCGAAATTCAATAATCTATATATCTATATATATGTATATACGCGTTACGCAATCTTGCGCAATTTTTATATTTTTATTTCACCAGAAATAAACTCGAGACCTCGTACGCAGAGTACGCAGACCGAGCACCTTTAAAATACATCCCTGCCGGCGGATCCGTCAGACTTCCTTTAGATCTTACAATCTCGCGGTACCCGTCTCTCGGCTGTGATAAATTCGCGAGTATTTCGCGTGCCGCGACCGGCGATATCATCGACTCGGAAGGAGCTTAACTTCATTAAGACCTCGTTAGAGATCCCCGGGATTCCGCGACTCTTATCCCTCGTAAGTACTAAGTTTCCATTTGCGTTTAAACGTAGTAGAGCCTACGGCAACAGTCTTAAGCAGAGTACACAGTACGTAGCTACATGGAAGCAACGCAAAACGGTCGAACGGAATGAAGAGACTGGAGGAAAGAATGAAAAAAAAAAAAATTACCCTCACGTATCACGCATGTAATTCACGGGTGACATTTTGAAAAGAAAAAAAAAAAATTGCTCCCAGGAGAAAGATATTTCTACGCAAAAACCGTCTTTGGATGTGACAAGGACTAAATAAAATATTGCGATACTGACGTACGTATTCGTAATAAATAAACCGTAAACGAAGTATACACGTATTGATACACATACGACAAGATAAATTGCACGGCAGAGTCATGAAGTTCGAAATGATCCTAGTCCCAAAGAAACGTCGTATTAACCAACTTTCCGACGATCAGAGAACGGCTGATTCGAGTTTCCGGTTTTGATCGGGGCAATTACGTCAGTGCGCATGCGCAGTAACGTGCGATGGTATACCGGGCATGTATCCGAATTCGCAGAGGCAACGGTAACCCGTTTTCACGAGGGTGGTGGAGTGTCTGAGGGTAGTAGGTAATACTGGCTGGTAATACAGCCAGTTAATTTGCAGATATAAAGCCAGACCAATATGGCAAAGCAATCGACTCACCGACCGAGGGGATACGTAATGGCTGAAGGAAATTCAAATTACGCGCGTTTGTTTCCCCACTGAAATTTAACGTGGATATCAGGTGGTCCGCCCGCGGGTAGAAGTTACTGCTTAAGAAACCGGTAAGGAAGCAATTGGAGGTTATGTCAGAGTATCTCGTATTAGGCGGGTACAGGAGAAAAGTAATACGATTAATACGAGGATTATGTACACGAAGGACAGAACGACTGAGAAGCCCAAAAGTTGGAGGGTAGAGGTCAGGGGTCGGGATGAGAGCAAGGGATGTCGTGGGAGTGCGAGGGCTAGACGGAGGAGCCGTTTGCGAGAATAGTGGAGGCAGAAGTGGTAGCAGCCAGCGGCGAAGTAACAAGTAACGGTAACAGCGGCAGCGGAGTGACAGGAGCGGTAGTAAAGCAGGTAGCGAGGTGCTGCTTTACATTTTATTGCTTGCCGTGGATTCACCTGATTTACATAAAGAGACAGACGACGTAGCAACGTAGCTGCGAAAGCCCGATGGAAAAGAACTTTCTATAGCAGCCACTGCCACCGAGAACTATTTGTCGCGTTACGTGAAAACCGGCAATGAATTTGCACCCTGCCGTACCAAGACCAAGTCTTCCCACTGCGAACCCAAGGGAGAAGCAAATAAAGTGGAAAATCTACATTTTACGAACACAAGGGATGCCGATTCGCCGATTAATCGAGATGGGAGGAATCCACCACGTGGGTTTGATGAAAAAAAAAAAAAAAAAAAAAATTATCCTTACCTACCAAAAGCTTCCTTCGAGCTTTCCCTATCCTCTATTCCCTCGGTGGTATCGCCACACGCGGGAAGTCCTGCTGTACCGGAAGTTCGGGTAAACGGCTAGAACTTTTCTTCTAAAGAGCAAAAAGTGGACGATCCCGATGACTGGGAAGCTCCGCGCGTTTAAGTTCGACAGAGGTCCGAGAGACCGGAAGTGCCTGTCCGGCTGGGAACAGCGATGAGCTTCCGAGTCGTGTCGTCGTCGTATCCTCGGACTTGGCTACTGCGGTTTTCCGAGTTAAGCGAGAACTAACCTCAATGCCGCGTACAGCTGCTGATGGTCAGTTAAGAAGTTACGTCGTTCCCGCAAGGTGGAGTCAAGTGACGTGTTACGGTCTGGTACTGTCTGTATATCGGCAGAACGTTACGCGAGCTCGGATACACGGAGGTACGTATGGCGTCTAGTACGAGCATACGTAACGCATATAGGCATTATTATGCGAAGCCTGGAGGCGAGGCTGGTAGTGACGTCATAGACGCCGAGACGAAAGAACACATTTGCCCTTTCGGGACTGCCGGTAGTCTAATGCGAAGATGGGAGGGGGGGGGCACGGCGGAGAGAAGGGATGAACTCGTCGTCGGAAATTCCAAGAGCGCGATATTCCACGAGCCCAGCCTCCGGCCGTATCCATTTTCGAAATATTGGCAAACCGCCCGGTGTCGCCTTTGATCTTCGGAAACCTTTAGCAAACGGTAATATCACCGGGGCTCGGTGCGGTCTCGAACTTTGGGGTTTTGGATTTTGGGTTTTGGCCATCCTGGAAACGAAGCCCTGACAATTTCAGGTCTCCCGTTCCCGCGACACCTGGGTCCACCACATCTGCGGAACGACCCTCGTCATTATCTAACGCACTGGTATGGGTTGGGTGTACCTTTGTCCATGGCGAATTCTCATTTTAATTAGTACAGTGGCGCCATCATCGAAGCCCGTCGCTTCCCTACTGGATCCGATACCACGAACAGTCGGATATCCCAGGATTATGGCGAAGGTTCGCCAGGGTGCAGGAAGTTAGACCCCCGATAATTCGAAAATTTCGGTTCTACTTGTTGTTCTGGCTTGTTCTATAATGTTCCAGAAAAAGAAGTTTCTCAACTGAAATTTGTAGCGATGAGGCGACAAAAAAAAACACTTTTTTAATCGAACCCCCCCGACTTATGGAAAATCAAACTTTTTTTGTTGTTCCAGATTCTTCTAGTTGTTCTAAATATTGTTCGAGAATATTAATAACGATAAGTAAAGAATACTCGAATGGGATCAAAAGAACGTTTTATACATAGCAAGTAGATATAGGACCATTGCGAACGATTTCCAGGTTATTCCAGCTTGTTCTAGGTTTTCGTAGGTTTCCCTAGGTTTTTCTAGATTGTTCCACGTTGTTTCACGTCCTACCACGATCAGGTAGGACAGTCACATAAAACCAGGGAAACACTGGAAAAACTGAGAAGGACGAACGCTCTCAGAATACCATGTGGATATAGGACCATTTCGAACGATTTCCAGGTTATTCCAGGATGTTCCAAGTTGTTCTCGGTCTATCGATGATTGTTCTAGAATTGTATAACGATCGGGCAGTCGCAAGTCGGATAAAAGTAGGAAGAAACGATTTTATATGCATAAAACGTTTTTTTGATCCCATTCGAGTATTCCTTACTTAGCGGAATTAATATTCTCGAACAATATTTAGAACAACTGGAACAACCTTGAACACCAAAAAAAAGTTTGATTTTCCATAAGTGGGTCGGAAAATCACTTTTTCCGATAAAAAAAGTGATTTTTTCGACTCATCGCTACAAATTGCAATCGAGAAACTTGTTTTTCTAGAACATTGTAGAACAAACTTAGAGCAACTCAGAACAAAGAACGGAACCGGAATTTTCGAATTATGGGGGACTAACTTCCCTGACTTGGTTCACCAGCCTCCATCTTCCTCCCTTATCGCTATACCGATATACCCAACATCGGCATTACTGAACTTGCTCTACTTGGACTAGGTGTCCTATACCTTATGGGCTCGTTCCAGCTGCATATTTCTACCTCGTTTCAGCTTCCTAATGCGCGATAGAACCTTCGAACGGTCCTTATCCTTATCCTCATCCACGTACCGGAGAGCACACCTCGGCGAACTCGCGTTTACGAAGCGATGCAATTTCATAGATAACTAACCGCGGTCCATGGGGTCGCTCTGTGTCTACTTTATATAGTCGGTTCTTTGTCCGTGGCGCGAACCACCCCGCGCGCTTACCCGCTTTCACCCACTTTCACCCGTTAGTCAAGATCCCTCCTACCTCCCTTGGGAAACGGCTGAACGTAAATTACAACTTTATTTGTCTTGGGGGAGTCTCGCCGAATCGAACGTACCAACCAACCGCAGACGCCTTCAGGCTCCTAACATTGCTAGTACGTTCGTTTTCCTACCTACATATACTCCGTTCCTGCTTATACTTTCTATATATGTATAAACTCAATACCCCTCTTTGCTTATAGGCTTGCGATTCTCCCCCCCCCCCTCTCGACGCCCCTTCCTTCTTCAGGCATCTTACTTCTTATAGTTTCTTGCTTGCTTTGGAAAGCTTCGGCTTTCATGGCAAAAGATTGGCGCGAGTGAACAGACAGGAACGTTCTGAGGAAATCGAAATCGGTATCCATTCTGGAGAGAATTACATGGCGACAAGTGCGAGAATTCCGTAAAATGTGAATTTGAAAGATAGGGAAAGAAAGTAAGTAAAAAAATAATAAAAATGGGATAACGACTGTATTACGAAAAGTAATATATATTTTTGTTTTTGTCACTCTGGTACGAATAGCACGTTGAGTAACGATCTGGCTTGAAATAGCCGGCAATCGGCTACCACAGCGACGCGACGTAACTGCTTTAGCGTCAAACTGCATTTCGGTAAAATTACCGAAATCACGGCGAAAGTATCGGCGAGTTTTAACGTTAATTGCACGCCGCTGACGTCACTCTAATGTTTTACGGCAAATTGGGGATTTATTTCTGTACCGGTGCCAGCCAGAATGCTGATTACACGGAAGTTAACAGGCAGAGCGAATTGCAGTTTAAAAATAATAGATTTACCCGCACTTTGCGTCCAGTGCCATATTTCACGTACGAAGTACCTGGGATATTTTTGTCATTCGCGTGAAAATCATCCGTAGCTACCAATGCGTTTGATCGGCTCATCGGCTGTCCGAATAAATCGTCAATGCGCGGCAAGAAGCTATAAAAAAAACTCGCACTCGAAAATTCTCCACATATAATCCAATTAAGCGTGATCGTTAAGTCAATTCCTATGTAAAAAAAAAAAATCGATATTTCTCGGCAACAGCCACTTTACGCAACTACCTTCACAGCCAATTGGCCCAAGGACGTCACGGTGTCCCGTGACTATCAGAAACCACACGTCTACGGGTCTCTCGTTCTGAACGTAGCCTACGATGAATAGACCGAAGGTATCGGAGCGAACGAGATAATTAAATCGATAGGTAATATTCCCATCAAGAGTATGATTTAACGGTATCGATATCCAACAACCGATAATACGCTTATGCATTAGAGCAAGTTCGTCGAGGCTCAATGAAGTCAACGCCAAACTACCCCAAAACAGAGATAGCTAGTTTCACCATTAATGAAGTTCTCATTGCACCGGAAAATCTGTGGTATCATTGCCGATCCTAATGGGTTTCTAATCGAGCGTCAATTAGCGTTAATTTATCAGAAACCGGCCGTTAAATCTGGCGTTTGGCATACGGGAATTAAAGGAAATAACGAAAAGCCGTCAAAGCGTTAAAAAAGATCAACGTGTCGTCGGTCGATAATATTTATCTCGATTACCGAGAAAAAAAAAAAAAAGAAAAAAAAAGAAATTTCACATTTCCAAACGATAATAATTCAAAATTACGTAAAACGATTTATTATTGTATATTGTAGTTAACCTCGTGTTCTGGCTGTCAGTGGAAATTACCCTTACGAGACATATCTATTCCATGCGCCACATGTCCGTACACGGTACGCGTGAGTAACGCGTGAAAGTATACACGTATATACGTCACAAGGTTACAACGTGCCATTATTCTCGTAAACGAACTCATAGTGAGTATACGTACCTACTGCTCCATTACACTGTTCCCATATTTCAAACTATATACCCTTATACCTGGCTCTGACGCCAGAGCCTGGTATCTACGTAGCCTCGATGTCTACGATCCTGGATCCTGATGCTTAGTGCCTTTGTGACTTAACCTATAAGCGCGTCCACGGTTTCTACAGCGATGCAGGCACATGAGCGTCCAGGAGATTGTTCGACCTTGAGTGCCAAGCCAGCGTGTCTATTCTCGAGTTAATGACCTCAAGGCGTCGCTATTGACCGAGGAGGATCGTTGGATCGCTCGCTTTTTTAAATTTCAAATGACTCACCTGTCGAGAGCACGTAGACGCAGAACAAGCGGTTGGTCCTTGACAGAGTCCGTAGCGCCTCGGCGCACTCGGTTCCGATGTTCCCGCAGTAGCGCCGTGTCGTACCAAGCGGCTCCATAATGCCTGATGTAGGAACCGCGCGTGATCCCTGAAACAAAGGAAACAGGTCGCATGAGCAATGCTGATAATCTGAATAAAGGGGTCACTCGTGTGATTCATAACGATTATTACCGATCCAGTGAAACTGTCACGATTCATGAGATAAAGCTATATAGGGTCAACGACCTGATACGTGGGTACCGATACCTCGCAATGGCAGCCACGCTGGAAAGGTGGTGTATATATTTTGAATGATGAGGTTCTCTTGTCAAGCGAGTGTGTATACAGGACATTGATAATATTTGCGATATCGTATGGATAAGGAAATACAAATGTTAACCACGCTGACACATAGGAATAGAAAAGACTCTTGGGAATGTCGCGACTATATGACGAGTATGGAGAACAAAGACAGCGATGTATAGAAAATCCTCGGATATAAGCAAGTCGTGATCTGGTACCAGAGCGGGTGCTGAATCGCAAGTGTGTAGACGCGGCGAGGATTTTCATAGAAAATTATAAAAATTTTCAATGTCAAATTTGGACCAGGAAATTTTTTTAGGAATCTCCGGTCAATTACGATCATCGCGAAGAAATCAGAAATCGATACGACGCTTTCGAACAAATCGTCGGATTATCGTTGCCGGGGGAATTGTTTGTTATCGGTGAGAAGTGTAAATTATTTCGAATTACATACTAGAAGCGCATGTATAATCGTAAATATAACGTTATCTCATGCACGTAACGTACGAGGAGGATTACGCCAAAAGCATTTCCTAAATCCATAACTGTCCGCATACCGAGACCAACGCGATTCGCGGTAGCTGAAAATATTTTTCGATTTTTCTACCCTCAAAAAGATCGGGAACTGTCCAAAAATTGCGGCACGAGCGCGTTACGGGTAATAGCAGTTATATCCTGCAACACACTGCAAGGGTCGTTAACTCGAGGAAATTAGCCGCGTCGCTAGCTCCGTGACCATTAAGCCGCGTTCACAACGGAGTACAGCAGCAGCAGCAACGGCAACGGTGACCGCGTTCCTCCGGTTCGTAGTTCCGCGAGAAATTTTTAACCGTCCCGGGTCGCGAGGTTGCCCATTGGTCTCGACCATTTGACGCTCGATTCACCGTTGAATTTCCCGCGAAATGCTCGACGCCCACGCAAACACGTACAGCGCAGCCCTTACTGTCCCTGGGAATGTTCAGTCAGTGTACGCTGAAAAACAAAAAAAAAAGGAGACCACGTACGTTACACCTAGCCAACAATTTACGGAACTTCACGTCACTCCAGTCTCTTCCGAGCCGCATGACGAGTCGTGCCAACGACGCCTTTGCCCGCCGTAAATTTAAGTGCGACGAAAAAAATCCGACGCTGAGTCTGCCGTCGTAAAAGCACAGAAGAGTCTGAAAAAAATGTTCCAAGCTTACCGTGACACCACAAGCGATGCAGCGTTGACCCGATTTTTCGTTCCTTTGATTTTTTTTCTTCGTCGATAACGGCCGTAACGTCAACAGAACTCCGTCGGTAAAGTAGAAACGCCGGCATACGTCGGTAACGCGATGCATAAATTGTACGGGCGAGTCAATTGTTTGATTTTCGTAGACACTTCGTAATTATCCGTGGCTAAGCTCGGATTACGGATCGGTATTTTGATCAGGGGTTATAATGGCGAACCTGTCATCCTCCTGGGAGTTACCGGGCTATACGTCACTCTTAATTCTCGCACTCCGCAAATATAACCACCATCCGATTAGCATTGACGTGCCGATAATGTACGTGGTACATGATAACGATACGGCTAAACTATGAATAATGGACACTACCAGCGCGATTACCCAACCGATCCCCGTACAGATATATCAAGCTCGAAATTCGCCATTGACTTCAAGTGTACAATCGACTCCCTAATAGCTGACTCCGTAAGGGATTACGCTGCACGGAAACATCCCTGCGCTACGTATACCTCTCTCCGACTGCGAAGCCCATTTACGTGCCGATGGCGCGCGATAATCGTAAAACGTGTCTCGCCGAGTGACACCGAAGAAGAAACTTGCAACTCCATTTCCGAAGCGTAAAGTTCACAGTCGTTCGCGCCTAACGGAGCCACGCGAAGTAAAGCAACGTGCGAGTCTCGACGCACGTGCGATATATGGCTACTAAATATACCAAAGTCAGAAACAAGCCTAAGCAACGAGCAATAGGGGCAAGTGACAGAGCCCTATGAACAATACAAACGAATCGAGTAGTAGGAATGACGCAGCCAACAAAAGCCGATCTACGTCGTATCACCTTAGACATGGTCGCCATGGTGATGGACGCTGCTAACCTGTCGCTCTTTGAAAGCCTATAGCGCTAACACGGCTGCTTCAATAGGAGACCCAAATTGGGGTAATATAATGAAGCATCACGGAGGGCAAGTCATGCCGAGATCAAGCGTGGATACGGGAGGACATTGTCGCTCGTCGACAATGCCGACTTAATAATCGGCTATGCGACGTAGTCCTCCACCTCATCCACCTCGTGGAGTTCCTGCGGTTGGACTGACTGAAGAAAACGCGCTCGATACCGAGAATTGAGCGTCTGCCAACTCGAAGGCTTCGTACACAGCTTTCTATATACATATACACGTACAATGTGAACATATAGAAATAAGCGTGAAATCGAAGGAACCACGTGACTAACTTCAAAAGATAATTTCGCGTCCCACTAAAGAGCCGCGGCCATTTTGACTTCTCGGAAATATCATGGCCGGGATGCATCATGGGACGTATGCCCGATAGGTTCGAAGACTGGAATTTATCGAAGTCGATATAAGAAAAAGAAGAGAGTGCCTCGTGGAAAATGGGGAAGAAAGGGTGGTGGTGCTAGGTAGAGCGTGACGAGAGAACCGTTAGATACGAGGACCGAAGTTTCCTTGGGGGTCCTTCATCGCATCCTGATTCTCGAAGGC
This sequence comes from Cephus cinctus, assembly GCF_000341935.2. Lineage (NCBI taxonomy): Eukaryota > Metazoa > Arthropoda > Insecta > Hymenoptera > Cephidae > Cephus > Cephus cinctus. The sequence goes on from NW_014332865.1 coordinate 1,703,609, forward strand.
GCGACGGTACGAACTTTTCCACTTAAACTTGCCACACTTTTCATGAATAGATTATATTTCTCTGGCGTTCGTCCTGGTAACACGGGTCGCGCTCGTCAAAAACAAAGTGTCCTCGCTCGCGAGGTGGACTCTGCAAAGATATTATATTTCGCGATACTGTATAAAATAAGTGACAAAAATATATTCACGAAATTCAAGTCGACCGAGATGCTTTGGACAATTTATTTCCTGGGTGCATCAAGCGCGTCCGGGTACCGCGTGTTAGCTCGCCTAGAGACCTGCAACGTTGTATCAGCTGTGCGTAAAAGTGTCAAAAGAAATGTCAAGTGTCTCCAGCGTGGGATGGAAAGTAAAAAGAGTTTAACCCGTAGGCGTGCATCTACGGCCCACGAGGTAAAACCAGTTCACCGTCCGACCTGACTATTTTCGGTCAAGCTAATTATCCATATGCTTTGACGAAGAGAACCTGGCAAGTACAGCTGAGTCTGTAAGTTGATACGTAAAGTAACGACAGAAAAAAAAGTATAGAGGGACGAAATAGCCTCGGTATGTAATATAACTTTGCCTATGACATATGTCAGTAATACGTACTTCACAATTTTACTTGTGACAAACACCCTATATTATGTCTATTTCATTAGACGTGCACAGTACGCGTAACGAATTGACAACAGTTTGTGCCACTTTATCGCTTCAACCACAAACTGAACACCCTGCGACTCAAGTGTCTCCCCGATGAAATTTCCTCGTCGATACCAGGTTTGATGCGCGGCTGTAATCATTTTTTTTTCCGTTCATCCCTTTTTTTACCTTTGCCTATTCCTTTTTTTTTTTTTTTTTTTTTTTTTAAAA
>NW_014332865.1:1704565-1733066 GCF_000341935.2 Cephus cinctus
TTTTTACCTTTGCCTATTTTTTTTTTTTTTTTTTTTTTTTTTAACAAACGTGCCACCAATAAAATTTATATATCGCTCGTAAAATTGTTATTTTATCGTGCGTCCATAAATGCGGCTCATGTTTCATTCAGCGGTTGGGATTGTCCTTGGCGAGATACGTTAAAATATGTATTCAGAACGGTACAGTCAGGATGGCCCTTAGTTCAGCTTTTGGCGACAGTATTAAATTCCATGAGGATCGGCCGTACCGACTCCGTCGTGGAGACTCCCGAGGCCTCGTAAAAAGACACTCGAAAGATCCTCGCGTATATGTGTATACGTCAGGCTTGTCATCCACTAACTGTATGTATGTACGATTGATCGGTCTTTGTTATTGATCTGTGACTGTCTGAAAGGAGCCACCGAGACTTTATGAGATTTCGCAACGAGCCACTACGAGTCACTAGGCGTTAAGTGCGCGCTTTCACTCTCGGGATCATCTCGTCGTTCAGTGTCGCGCGACGCTGCCATTCACGTCGCTTCGAGGAAAATCGTCAGCGGGATATTTGTGCACGTTCAGAGTTGGCAGTTTTACTGTCAGTTCCAAATAACATTGACACATCTATACACGGCACATTAAGATTGCATATATTCTAAGGGCTATCCGATGAAAATATTTACACTGTACAAACAGAATATTGTGTGCCATTAGAAAAAATTAATAAATCTTATATAGGACCATTTCTAATTATTCCTAAAATAATATTCAATAAATAATAAAGTTTTATTAAATGCTTCCATTACTTTTTACAAGACGGCATTACACGAGGTGTAACCCAGCAATGATTATGAGACTGTGGGAAGTAATATTTGTGAACGATTTTTGTTCTTGATAAAAAAAAAGAAAGTAAAGGTAGCAGAAATAAAGTTTATAAAGTCGAGGACAATAAATATAAAGTCGAAGCAGCGTAAGTTCCTGACGTTTCTGAATCAATGAAACGTATCGACGAGAAGGGTGGTTGGTGTTCGTAGGTGTAGCTTTGGGATTCGATAAGTCGTTCAGGAAAAGCAATTTAAGGAGCACGTCTTTCCGGTGTATAGCCAGTCGTGTTTTTCTCTGGATGTGAAAAGATGGCGAATTAATTTTCACCAGGTACGAGACAACTCGACTCTATTCTGCCGTTGCGAAAGTTTCACCAATGGGAACCCACGACTCGTTGCTACTTCCTTGTCCAATTTCAGGACGTTCGTATACCTAGCCTCACCCTACACACGACATCTGGCCGAAAGTCGTTGATCATAACACGGGGATATGAGAACGCGTAATAATTCGGCAAGGGAATTACCGGTTTCTCATACTTAATGAAATTTATGTCGACTTCTAATGAATCCATCGAATTACCCAATAAACACAACAAGCCTCCCACGATCTCTGATAATTAAATCTGTATAATGAAATTTGACAAGATTAAATGCGGCAATATATATTTCTTTAATATTACAAATTAATATTATATATTATACCCATCTAAATGAGAATGACCGATACCGGTAATTTTTGAAATTCCAACAAAAAAAATTTAGTAAGTAATACTTGACAAATTCCCAGGACTAAAAGGTTCGTATTGGTATTCCCTACTACTGTGTTCCATATTACTGTAATTTGATTCCATCCCATTGTATCAATTTACCTTACAAAATTTCCAGACTGGTTCAACCTATATAAATACATCCGATACCAGTTTCCGGTTGGGGTAAAAATTACGTGGATGAAATTTCTCAAAAATCCACCGGAGACCTTCAAATTTGAGATTCGATTATATATATATATATATATACACATATATATTTATATAGTTTTTTCATGTATAAAACGAATTCACAGTTCGATCCGTACGAAGGAGTGACAATAAGTAGGTCACGCTATAATATCCAATATTTTGGGTATCCGAAAGCCCAAGTTAATCGAAAGGCGAATCCTCTTTCGATGACCTTTCCTTTTTTTTCCTCCGCGCACAATCAGCCTCAATGGGGTGACTACCCCTTGTTCGACCTCTATAACGATACACTGGACGGAAATGACACAATAAATGAAGAACGATCGAAAAAAAGAAATCTGAGCAAACAGTAAACAACGATAATCAATAGTTACAGATTCAATAACATGGCAAATATTTTTCTGTAAAGATATCCTACGGAAAGCATTTCTATTGTAACATAAATGAAATCTCAAGCCAGCTTTATTAAAAACGGAGCACATTCACGTTGAAAAGAAAAATTGTAACAATCAAATTGTCAAAAGAAATACACATTTCATTACTATTAATAATTGATACTAAATTGACTCGATTATTCAGTCGCTACTAGAGTCCGGCTCACACCCACGAAATTCAATGTGACAAACATACGTTTCATAGTAGATCAAATATCCATGTTACCAGAATCTACTTATTTTCATATCGTGTAACATGCACTCCGCACGCTGTCATCCAATGTTGACGTAGTATAGGTAAGACGATGCTTGAAATATATTGACAAACTTGAAAGCTCAATACGTAATCCAAATAGTAATACATAGTTAAGCAGCTGAGTATCCGTTATGAGAAGAGAAGAAAAAGCCAGAAAATATAATAAATAATAATTCCACTACACAGGCTGTTACCATTCGTACGTTATTTGACAAACGGTACGCGCCAGCTTTCTGGCTACTACGAAGAGACGGGAATGTACGTATTAATTTTAAAAAATGCTACGTGCCTCGAAAGAGAATCGCGTGGTGGTTCGCATAGCAATAAGTCAGGAACGCAGAGCAATGTTTTACCGTTGTCAGTAAATAAACCTGAAATTACGAAACATTTTGATAACGTTAAATATCGAGAAAACCGAAAATGGAATATGAGACAGAATAACATAAAAAATCGTCCAAGTACCATGAAATGCTTTAAAATTAAAATTACATCAGCCCCCAAGAGCATCAAAGCCCCCAGTCTAGCTCACTGATTAATATAATTTCTTAATATGGAAATTCCATTCTCTTACTTTACCTATAAGATACCCATCTGCCGTACGCTATACGTCATCCCTATCACCTACGATATAATATCGAAATTCACCCTTGCAATGGAATAAACAAAGAATCCTGTTAATTCAAGCACGGAGACTCTTATCGTTTGAGACATATCCTTAATATCGAATAGTTATCGAAAAATTCCGTTATCGCGATTTCCCACGCGATAACCCTATTGGAAAAAAAAAAAGTAAAAATATTAATAAATAAAAAATTTATTAACGATCTCATCACGCATACAAAATTCCATCACGAAGAGGGAATGAATTTGCCTAGAAACTTTTTCCTCGAAAAAAACAAAACGCCCCTAAAGTAGGACCATAACCTAAAAAAATTATTAAAACCGTATTAAAATGATTGAAGGCACCAGAAAAATAAATTTTTCACATCGCATAACCGAATGTCCAATGGTCACATTGCATGGAAACATTTCGCAAGACCAGATGCTATCAATCCATAATGCTCAACTTCGGTCACGCAAACGAATTACAAGCTGGGACTTCATGGTAGTCAAGCATGCGTTTGTTAAGGGTCTCGGAGGGTTTTAAGTCGGTAGATACACGTATAATCACATGTAATCCCAGAAAGTCTCGTATCTTCTAGTGTCTTTCGTATTTTCCGTCTGACGTTGCGATAGTGGTACACTAATAACAAGGGGATGATAACACCGTTCTAGCCTTTACGAGGCATCCCTATCTCACTGAAGTGTGTAAGGGTCAAAGGGGTCAACCTCCTACTAGCCAGACGTCGACTCCTACCTTATTTACAAGGATATGAAAATGCTCTCCGCCGCGAGGGTCATACCTCTTCAAAAGACTTTTCCTAGCGATGCATTAGGGCTTTCATTATGCCCTTTCAAAAAGAACCTGCCTAGGATCTTCCCCGCGATCTTCATTTTGACTCCGTCGTTTCTGCTAACCGTGGTAATGCGGACGTTGCACTTCCGAACTACGTGTCAGAGTCAAGGAAGAAACTGTTCAGTAATTAAGCTGGATATCTGTACTTACGACTGGCCAATTACGAGGGTAACGTAGTGAATGTTTCGACTTTGAATTTTCATGCGGTCGCGTTCAATTTTAATTCTCCTAGATTCGTTCACTCGTCACATCAACGGAATTAAGCCGAGTCCCATATCTCTCCGAAGATGATACATTTCACTTGTAGGTATATGCATGCATTTCTCTTATATACTTTTTGGGCCTTCGTAACGGGGCGAATCCCTTTTTTGGTGAAATAAAACAAAATAATTGTCGATTACGCGATAACGATTAATCAAAATAAAAATTGATACGATTAAATGTTTCTGTAAAATGATTTTAAACAAATCTCGCTGATTTAATAATACAATATTTACATCGTCTAAACTGTTATAAAATTTAGATACTTTTGACTTGTTATTTGTCTCGATCGATAATTCTTCATGATTATGGTAATAATTTCTCGGAACTGCTTTCAATACCTTCGACAAATGCATATTTATTTAGAAAGGGGCGATATCACCGCTTTCGACTCTGGGCACATTGGAAAATATTTCCTGGCACGCGATCACGGATTGAACGCCAGTATAGTCAGTATGGAATTGTCTGAGAATTTAACTTATGCTGTTTTGAATTTAGCTTCTGATTTTATTTCAGCATTGCAGAACTAATGCATTTATAATTTCATTTTTATTTAGCACTGAGCCTTTAATCATGTATATAGTTACTAGAATTACGATTAACATTTTGCTAACAGAAACTGTATGATAGACTAATCCTCTCCTGCTATAGAAAATTTGACATAGATAAAGTTTATGTAGTTATACATTATTTAATTATTCTTTATCTAATGTTATGACTGCTACGTATTTACGAATCCATAGCTAATGATATCTACTTATTTATCAATATCAGAGACAAATGTATTCCGATTTATTATTTCGCGACGAAGCGACAAAATATTTATCTTTAATCTTAGTGAAAATTCGATAGTTATTTCTTGGCTGTCCTACGCAGTAATCTCAATCCCTAATACATTTTCTCATTTTATTCTATAACAAGTAAAAAGAGATAACAAGCATATTAAAAAGCATTCACAAAGAGGATAAAAAAAAGAAACGCTACTAGCGCGCGTCAAAGTAAAATACGTGCTTCCTCTTTGTCGTATTAACATAGTAAAAAGAAAGGTAACAATAAAGTAACAGAAAAATCCAAAGGACTCGCCTAAATTTACGGAACCCCTCGCTACACTCAAGCTTCCTGGTGGTAAATACTTAGACGGCATCAAGTTTTCTCTTAATTGACATTTCATAGTTTATAACATTCCTGCTGGTCACAATAAAAAAAAAAACTAATAAAGAGAAAAAGCATGTAAAAAGGTTACAAAAATTTAAGAACGAATATAGAATATAGGTAGTTGACTCACCTCTGTGCGGCGTTAACGGATGACGATGTAAGGGCGAAGCATCGACGAGAAGCAAGAAATACACGAAGAGCCCTAGGTAGATTAAGTGTATCGTGTGGGCCCCATAGCTTTGGCCTGTCACCACTTTACCCTTTGACATTGTGACGTTCCTGCTCTTAAGCGTGGGGCCCGTAAAGCAATAGGGCCCTCGCGCACGCACCACTAACGCTATCTGCCGTCCCGCAAGCCAAACACCACACTTCCGACACTAGCCAAGCGCATCACTACTGCTTCCTTGACACTTTACGTTTTTGGCTTTAATTTCGTGGCTTGTTACTTATCTCCTCTTTCACCTATCTCACTTGACGCTCACGCTAAAGGAATCCACGCGTGAACGTTGTCGCTTTCTTCTAGATGGCACTATTTATTTCCTCTTATATCTTCCTTCAGGTATGCCGAAATCATTCGAATTTCCTATTTCACTGCACCTACCGATCTTCGCGTCTGCGCCCTCTGTATACTGGTAATTCAAAAGTGTCATCTACGAACAATATTTTATACGTCAGGTACGAGAATAAGTTTGTTAAACGAAATTGATCGAAACACGGTTCTAATTGGAAATTTCTTTGATAAAGAAATATTGAAGCATCGCACAATTCTTATATGTTCAATTAATGATTTTTAATTTGATTATTCAGATAATTTGATTATATCATGTCTATTATACGGTAAGAAACTGTACTGCTAAGAAATACGTATACTGTATAAAGTTATGCTTCGTAATTCACGAGTGCAAAGTTTATAACAGTGTTAAGGTCTTTATTTAAATGAATCTCAAGATGTGACCTAGATCCATTTTATCTACTAGCGTCTCTAAAGTTTTCTTTGAACAATGATGCAGTCAATCGGAGTACAATACGAAGATAATCTTGGCGACAGAGACGGATCTGAATTCACGGAGTATTCCAAAAGGCAAAAGTTTCAGGTGGATAATGAGGTTCAAATTGAAAATGACAATGGCAATATTCCGAAAATTTTCCACGAAGCACGATATATTCTAGACTAATAATCTTGTACATCTCGTCCCGTATATATCTATGTACATGTGAATGATGATGACGCTTTGTAATACAATAGATATACCGATAGGAATACAGATCAAATTTCGCGTAACGGTACGTAACTTCTTATAAAATTAGGCGATCGTGCGTTACGGAGTAGAAATAGAAAAGTTGCACGTGGATACGTGGCTAAATGGAAGTCGGTAAAAAATTGAAAATCTCAAGAAAACAATATGCATTTTCTTATAAATTCACGCCTTTAGCTAATTTTGAGATCTGAGAGTAAACAATGAAAACTTTTATAAATGTACCATTATACAATAAATAACGTGAAAATGTGAGTTTTCCGATTTTTTTTATAGCACTAAACACCTTCATCTTTATAATACTAAATCCTGTTTTGGAATACGATTAGTGACGAGCATAACGGCAAATCTAAACTCGACACGGAAGTTTACATAGACTCTCAGGCCATCAATCATTGCACAGAAAATGTCATTGACATTTGCCCAAAGTATGAAGCATAAGTTAAAGACACTATTTCAAAATTAAGAGACACGAACAACTTAGTGCGATTAAATCACGAAATGCAAAAACTAACATTAAATATATTTTTATAGCATAAAATGCATACGACAATGTAAATTCTCTGTATCCAGAGGAGCAATCTTCACGAATATTCTTGAAAAAGGAAATATCACGTGCTACAGACCAAAGAATTCGCATCAAACCATTTTTTCCTTACTATTGTACCTATTGCACTCTATAAAAAAGGACCTTATTGACGTCTCGACAGTTAGTCAACGGTATTTTTTGAAATACACATGAGTCACGTAAAAACCATCAGGTATATCCAGAAAACTCTAGCACGATCATCGACGTCTCTAATAATTACGAAATGCTACCTAAGGACATCGAAATCACACGAAGAAGAGAACGACGAGTGTCAGAGCAGTTCCACAGGTTTACATTCGCTTCGACAAGCAAGGCATGATTCACTAGAGTCGCTGTAGATTTGGCATCGTTGCCGGCCAACTTACATTCTCTTCTGGCAGGTAAGACAGACCGCGGATAAGTACAACACAAGCAACACGTTCCTCCTGCATCAATGGAATCCCGTTTAGCACAATTCTGACATAATTGACCACGACCTGATAGTAAACAGTATCTCGTATCAGTATATATATCGTTTCAGAAAAACGTCACGTGGCACCGACACCAACGTGCTACCAAGTCACGGCACTTGGTAAACCGTGAGATCACGAACAAGGATCCGAACAAGAACGCGTTCCGCGTCGTACTGAAGCTGCCAGCAAGTCGTAAGCTGCCGAGCGAGGATCCGACGCGATCCGAGGACAACGACTCTCTCTCCCCCCACCAGACGTCCTATTCACCCCCACCTAACCCACAGAACTACCCCAACCCGTAACCGCCACCCCGAGCAGCCCCCACGGTCATACCCCACTGTATCCGATGATCGCCGCTACCCTGTTACGTATCCCTTATTCGCTTCCTCTTGTTTTACTTGTCTCTCTCTCTCTCTTTCCTTCTCGATTGACAATCCACACCTTTACTCTCTTTATCGCTCCCGCACGGCTGTATATTCTTCCCATTTCACTAGCGTAGTACTGTGTCAGTATACCCTTGTTTCAGAATCCCTTTCTTTCCTAACCCTTCTTCAATCACTATTATAAATATAGGAATTACTTTACCTCTCGATAGTTATGCTTGCTGTTGCCCGCGACATATTTTTTTTTTCTGTAACGAATCTAATAATTTTTTTCAAGTCCTTGTGGATTTTATCTGCCGAGCCTGCTAAAAATTGTGTATACGTTTCTACTGGTTACCATTTATGTCCTCCTACGTACCTCAGGAACGAAAGCGAACCCGCATGCATTTATCTTAGAACCAGACTGAATACGCTCTTGTAGTTTTATCCTGAGTCTATTTCGACAAATTGACTAATTCAAAAAAAATTAAGTGATCATGGCACACGGATATATTGTAGTACGGAACGGTATAAGCATGAAATTCTTATAGAGGATCTCATGGCTGTTAAAAACTATCCAATCTTACTCCAAACTCCATAAATTACATCATTGACTTTGGATATCATAGACAGATTTTAAATATATTTTTAATTATTATTGGAGAGGAGGGGGAGGGGGGTATCAATAATATGTGTACAAGTATATACTTAAAAAATTTCATATACGTATGAAGACAAATAATAATAATAAAGTACTTGTTTTGTGGTAAAATTCATAATGTAGTATATAAATAATTTTTAGCTAATTTTTAAGTACTTCAAAAAAAACGAAAGTTCACTCTCAATCGCACTGTATATTTTAATCTGTATTTTAATAATCGTATTGGATCCTTATCTGCATTTCCTTATAACTTCAAATAGTATAGTCTAAATCCCACGAACTCGCATCGCTATTATAAATCAAGCCGGCAACCGTAAACTGGCAAGCATTGTTACAACCACGAAGAAGAAGAGAATTTAAGGAAGGGTTAGCAACTTAGCAAGAGTGAGTATAAAAGCTCGAGGGGATGAGTAGAATACGAGGAGGTGGAGGCTTCAGTATTGCACATTAAACCTGGGGCAATTCAGTGTCGCGAAACGCTACTATTGTGAATGCAATTAGGCTAAAGACCAGAGGGTTTGTATTTCTATGTAAGCCTGAATATTCATTGAGATTGTAAATTTCTTTGAAATTCTTCTGCATAAAATACTGCTTCACAGTGCAAGGTTTCCAACCAGCCACCCAGTTCGCCGGTTTTAAAAAAATGCTGATGTTCTATTCATAAAAATAGGCGAAAGGTGGGCGTTGAGAAATGGCGAATCTACCTACACTTCGACTTCAGATTCGATATATTATCTATGGTTGGTATCCATTCTGGACACTATTGTACAATTTACTTATGCCAGAAAAATCTCTACTATAACTTTCATTATTTAGTTATTTTACAACTGAAAAATTAACCTAAATAAATGACAGTAAGACTTCTGCCGTCACAATCTCTCTTAATACATACCTGTACGAATCCCGTTAATCTAGACTGTCAGTGGTGAAGTTAGTGTCGTATCATCGCCATGCCATCGAATACGTCTGTCATCCTATTCTTCCTAAGTTCCGGGCAACGCCAGAAGTTGCACTATATGTAGTTCTTGAATGAGCACTGAATATAAATGAAAGGAAAATGTGCTAGGTGTTGTTTATTCTAGGTGTAATATTGTCTGACATGTTGGTACCTCTTTATGGCTTATACTACGTATATTTTTAAATTGAATTTATTTCCGCGTAAGCTTGACAGTTATTCAGTAGTACAGTCATTTCACGAGTAAAAGATCTTGTCTAGGGATCCCGTTCACCTTAAAGATATTAGAAAGATGATCGTGATCATGATGATAGTAACAGGATACTATTTGGTTTTTATATTGATTCAAATTGGTTTTGAAAAAAGATTTTTTATGGTGATGAATATAAAAAATGAAGCTTGAAATTAATTAATTCATTACAGGATACTGTTTGGTTTTGATGTTTCATTTATTGATTTGAATACCTATTGTATAAATCCAATTAATTGTAAAAGCGTATTATGTATATGCGTCCAATAAAAACGTATAAATCAATAATCAGCCGCGTTACTGGCCAAATAATCACGGCGACCAATATTCGATGCTTGTTTGTTTTGTATAGCCTCCAATTTGGGGCATTCTGTAATTCTGTGACCGAGACCACCACAGTAACTGCAACCACGTTCATCTAAAAACACAATGAGTAATATTAATTAATCCTTGTTACTATGCATTACTTAAAGCATTCTTTACAATAATATTCTCATCGATGATACAAGCGATAAATGTAAATTATACCTCCCAAATTCAAATATTTCTCATTCTCGGAACAGAGTTCCAACAAGAACGGTGGTACTTTTTGTTTTGCTTCCATGAGCAAGTGTTTTAAATCCAGCAATACAGACTCGTCAGTAGCTTTGTTGATAAATGTTGTAGCTATTCCCGTGCGCCCTGAACGACCAGTTCTTCCAATACGATGAACTGCATTTGTTTCAATTAATTACAACATTAAGATATTATATGAAGAATTGATTTTTTGTTATGTAAATTAACTCACCGTAATTTTCGACGTCATCTGGCATATCATAATTGATAACGTGCTGCACATCCGCAAAATCAAGACCCTTTGAAGCAACATCCGTAGCTACCAGAACGTCTTTACGTCCTGCACGAAAAGCTTCTACCGAACGAGATCTTTCCTCCTGGTCTAAAGGCAGTAAAATTCTAAGATTTTCCGTAGCATAATGCTTGTGTCGTAATTGATTACTATGGTATAGCAACAGTATTCAGTCTAATATTATAATGGTATACCTTTTCCACCATGAATGGCAACAGCTTCTACTCCCTTCAAAAGTAAATATTCGTGAATGGCGTCCACGTCTTGCTTCTTTTCGGCAAATATCAACACCGGCGGAGTAGTCTTTTGAAGACATTCTAGTAAATATACGATTTTAGCTTCTTGCTTTACGTATTCTACTTCTTGAATCACGTTCATTGATGCAGCACCAGCTCTTCCTACGTTTATCGTTACTGGCTTTACCAAGGCGGATCGAGCGAAGTTTTGAATCTTTTTTGGCATAGTTGCTGAGAAGAGTAATGTTTGTCTTTGACCCTGCAATATATGTCCTTCTTTGTATTTAACATTTCTAGGTAATATAAATGAATGTTACAGGGATGACAATTTTTGTTAGAAATATACCCTGAAGAAAGAGAAAATTGTCCTAACATCTTCTTCGAAACCCATATCTATCATACGATCTGCTTCGTCCATACACAAGTAACGACAAACACCCAATTTTACCATCTTTTTATCTAACATATCCATTAATCGGCCTGGTGTTGCCACCATTATGTGTACACCTCTGAAAAATATGAATACAGTACAATAACAGCAGTTGAAAAAACACGGGTGATATAGGCCAGCATACCTATTTATGACTTCCAGAGATTCAGAAACTGGTACACCACCAATTGCTAAACAGCTACGAATTTCTGGGCAACCTGCTTGTCTTAGACTATTCGTATAGTGTTGTATAATGTCATGAGTTTGTTTTGCTAACTCCCTAGATGGACAAATGATGAGGCCTATTCACAAAAGCAACTAAGTGTTAAGAAAAATATTTAGCTTTTTAATTTTCTTTATACGTAACTAATATAAGTGTTACATACCGTAAGGACCTTCGTTTCTTATAAAAGGCATAGCTGTTTCTTGCTCCAGACAGAACATTATTAATGGCAGAACGAATACCAGTGTTTTACCACTACCTGTGAAAGCTATGCCAATCATATCTCGGCCTGATAATCTGCAAAAAAAATTAGTATAATATTTTTACACTGCATAAGTGTTCTTTTACGTTAGTTTACTAAAAACGGATAATTGCTAATAATGTAATTGTTTTTAGAATAATAATCATTAACTAACACAGTTGGTATTCCCTGAACTTGAATAGGTGTAGGTTTACTGATTCCTTTCTGCTCTAGTCCATTTAAAATTCCTCGATGAAACTTCATTTCCTTAAAACTTTTTAGTGGGGGAGGTACCTCATCACCTTCGACTAAAATTCTAAGCTTTCGTCGAACTCTTTCATGTCTGCTTTCACAGAAGCTTAAGATTGCCCTTGGTGGTCGCCAACTAGTTTTTATAGGATCATCATATTGAATACCTTTAGCCAATTCAGCAACACCCATTAAAGCTTTATTTTCAGCTACACTTTCCAAAATCTTCTCTTCCTCTTTCAATTGTCGTTCCATAGCACTTTCTTTCTTAGCTAGAATCAGAATCAAATTGAGATTATTATAACATTATAGTCTAGGTAAAGTGAGCGACAAACCTTCAGCTAGTTTTTTCAATTCTGTGTGCTGATCGAGGAGAGAAATGTTGGACTTGCGTCCCCACACTTGGCCGTCGTCATCATCTCCATCATCTTTCTCATTTTCACTACTACTTCTGCCTCCAAAACCACTTGTGGCTTCTTCTTTTAGCTGTCCTAGTCTCCCAAGCTTAATAAGCTGCTGCTTTTTACGTTCCTTGACTGGTATATATGGTTCATAATTATCATCCGAATCAGAATCATTAGCTTCCTTAATATCACGTTTATATTTCTGTGCAAAAAACAAGAATATATTAAATAACAGAATAGGCAAAGATAGTATAAAAATAAAATTTACATTTCTTCATTTTAAACTGCCTGAAATAGAATAATAGGAAATTGTTATATATACCTTGGCAGGAGAATCCTTATCATCCCCACCCATGATGATTACACTTACAAGACCCTAAAATTTATAAAATTACAAAATCACTAATATTACGAGTACTTTCATAGGTCTAAAAATGTGTATTTACAAACTGTCATTACCTACGCTTACGATTGAGATGAGTAGGGACAGAGAGGAGTGGGGAGATGCACAACGCTACGGTTTCAGGCGATATCAAAAGGATGGCGGTTAATCGTAGGATTTCGTGACCATCGCCTCCGTCGATAATATATATCTCGCCGTAACTGAGCTGAACGTGATTATCAACGTGTAGCCTGGCCGGCAAAGGGTATCGCCGAAAACCGCAACTTTGTGCATCTCCCTACTCATCACTACTTTCTACTTTCCTACTTTCTACACTTGCCGTCTATCCGCTAGGGTAGTTCGTAAATGTGTTCCAACTGTTTATCGGCTTCGTCATTAAGCTCTTAATAATTAATAAAAAAAGAAAGATGGAAAAGAGTATACTCCATACATGTTTAGACTGTGCTAAGAATTAGGAACAACGTTATTACAAGAAATTTTATTGAATCACTATATCTCAAATATTTTCTGCTAAAATAGCTCCATAAATAACAAAATGTAACACCTTTTAAAATTTGTATTGTTATTTAAATAAAAATATAATACCTTATATATTAAAATGATTTGTATGTACATACATTTGGTTTATATGCGTTTCACAAAATGTTTTCTTATTTACATTGTACACAGATAATTTGTGCACATAGATTAGTATCTGTTACAAGAAACAAACTACAATGATTGTTTTAATAAGTCAGTGTACTGATTACTTATTAATAATAGAAGGTAATTGTTACAGAATATTGAAATAAAAAATTCTTATGAATCTTATACATCAAGTTTAAGCCAATCCTTGGGATTCCTTAAAACTTCCATAAGCTTCTGCTCTTTAGAATTAGCTGCTGGCTCATGCATATATTCCCACTTTGCAGTCAGTGGTAAAGACATTAATATACTTTCATAACGAGCCCCTGGTGTATAAAGACCAAATTTCGTACCACGATCATATATCAAATTAAATTCGACATATCTTCCTCTTCGAAGCAATTGCCACTGACGTTCTGCGTATCCGTAGCCGTCATTTTTGTGCTTGTCTACAATTGGTATATATGATGGAATAACTGATTCAGCACAAGATTTCACAAAATTGTAAACTTCACTCTGATTAGGAGTATCTAAGTCATCAAAGAAGATGCCACCAACTCCTCGACGTTCTCCTCTGTGCACAATATTAAAATAATCATCACACCATTTCTTGAATCTTTCATAATATGTAGGATCATGTTTATCACAAGCTGCTTTTAGGGTTCGATGAAAGTGCTTTGCATCTTCTTCATCTAAATAATAAGGTGTGAGGTCTGTTCCACCACCAAACCACCACTGCACAGAACCATCCTTATTCTCAACTTCAAAGTAGCGATAATTGAAGTGTATAGTCGGAATCATAGGACTCCTAGGATGGATGACTGCACTGACGCCTGCTGCAAAGAATGGTAGCGATCCATCATCCATTTTCTTCCCACGGGATTTCATCTGTTGGATTGCTCCTGGTGGCAATGTTCCTGAGACTACAGAGATATTAACGCCTGCTTTTTCAAATACTTTTCCTTCCTGAAGCACGCAAGTTATACCACCACCACCCTCCTTTCTAGCCCAACGATCTACTTTAAAATGTGTATCATCATCTTCAAACAGTTCAAGTGCTTTGCAAAAGTCCGACTGTATCTTCATTATAAGTAATTCCATTTTAGTTTTCATATTTCCTCGATTCTTTTCTAGCTTCTCAATACTTGTAATTGGTTCAGCCATAAATTCTTTATTGTTTATTGGTGCTTCTGCCGCTTGAACTCCAAAATTTGAAGTACCATAGATAACTATACCAGTTCCAAGTAAACCTGCACCCACATAGCTTAGATTGTAACTCTCCTTTTGCATTATATGATGATAGGAAATAAAGGAGAAGACGTGCTTCCAGCTCCTCCCAAATATTCGAGAAGCCATATCCACAGTAGATCTATAAAAAATATTTAATTACAGAAAATTATATAGTAAAAATATAACAGCAAATACAAATACGGTGAAATTACGTGTTGAGAACAGGTAAAGAAGGTTAAATTATATATTAACACTTTTTCGGTCTCGAACTAATAATCTCAATATCAACTTTTAAGATTTCTCTTATCAATTATGATGATAATGTAAATTTTAATACCTCACTTTGAAATGATGATGTTATAAAATGATTTCATAACCCATGCTTGATGACACTGTATGGCACACTACATTCTTATTGCCGATACTTATCTCTTATTATGGACAAGCACTAAGGTATCACGGCGCACAAATATATTTACCAAAATATGGTAATATGATCGACTAGTAAAATGAATTACCCTTGGTTCTACTTTGAGGCGCAACATATCGTTTACTGTCAATTCTTCGAAAAGGTAAATTGTTCGAAAAAAATATTCTAGGATTACCGAGTACCATAAAGCTACACACATTTTATAATACCTTAAACCTTAGTGCTGATATGGCTCATTCCGGCACAGGCATATCGCTATGGAAAATGATTGCTTTCCTTTCAATGAAATGATTATTTAGAAGACCGTAAGTCTTAAAATATAGCTTTGTAGCGAAATCAAATAGCCCGATTATAGAAAAATACAATCTAAAATTAAAAAAAAAAAGTGAACATACAAATTATATTTATACCTTAATGTCTGTGCAGTTTTATATTTTAAACTGCATATTATAGAACACAATGTTTCAAAAATGTTTCTTTTATTTATATTACATCGTTTATTTCAAGTGGCCTTTAAGCATGGATACTTATTCACACATAGAAAATACTTCGGATTTATACCAAATGATATACAATAAATATATAAAATGGAATGAATTACAAAGTGATAAATCAATACATATAAGAATACTGAATTATAAAATATAAGTGAATACATCATAGCCATAATTTTATATTATTCATACTAAATCCACTTGATTTGTTCCTCTTTACTAGCTTTAACATATTCAAGTTGAACTTGAGCAGTAAGATTTATGTATGGCTTGTGGCAAACATGAGAATCTAACGAAGGATAATAATGCCTATAGCATAAGTACGATAAGCAAAGCCCAATTAGAGAACCAATGGTAACATCTGAAAAATAGAAAGTTGGTTTTACTACATTAGACATTCTTAAAAATATTTACCTTGCCAATGATGATGGTAATCACAAGTTCGACTTAATGCTATAGCAATAGCAATGCATAGTGGAAATAAGAAAATAAGTAATTTCCATGCTTGTCCTTTTCCCGATAGCGCGAATGTATGAAGTTTTCCCGCCAAGTATAGAGAAACAAAGCTAAGACTTGCAAATGCAACTGAAAGAAATATACTTTTAATAATATATGTTACAGTCTTATCATTTCATAAGTTATTATAATTACAAGAGGAATGTCCACTTGGAAATGATTTTCTCCCTTCTTTTATATTACTTGGATCTCCAGTGCATTCTAATTCAGAATTCATTTCACCATTGGGAAAACATCTCCAGAAATAATCTGGCCTTGGTCTACCTACAAACAAAGGTAAACTTATAATGACAAAAATGACAAAAATTACAAAAAAAAAGAAAGTATTATTATGAATATTATCAGTATCTTACCCACTATTATCTTGATCATATCAGTAAGTACACCATTCAGTCCTAACGTTAATGTCACAGCCATCAATGCCTGACAAAAGTCGACTCTATCTTTAGTAATTATGAATGTAATACAGATCACAAAAGTTGGTACAAGAAATACTAATGGCTGTAAAGTATGCAATCATTAATAAATTACACAATTTTTATATTACACAAAAAATTAGATAAATTTATGATTAAATTGTACACAAACCCATAAGACGGTGGTGGGCACATATGAGGTGGTGATAGGATTTTTGTAGAGCCATAACTCTTCCACATGAATCTTTCTTGCAAATGGTTCAGCTTTCTCCAGCTCCCTACAATATCATTAAGTTAATCCCTTCTTTTTTAAACCAAGGTATCTTTAAAATTATATTCAAATTCAATTGCTAAATGCATTTCAACAGAAGACTGACAAATAATTTATATCATGTTACAAACACAGTACAAACATTCGCGGGGTCGAATTGTCATAGCAGACGATGCTTTCTATTAAACAACTTTTGTTTTAAAGTAAATGACTTACAAAAATGACAAGGCCAGAATAATTCGTATTATAACATCGAACCAAAATGCACCCGTTATTTCCACCCCGCGCACCGAAGTCATTTTTGATTATTAAAAACTATAATTCTCTACGATATGAACATTGCGTTTGACAGCCATCTTGAGAGACTGTGCTCTCACGGCATCAGCCACGGCATCGACTGGATACCAAAACGATGCTACGTAATGAAGAAACGAAGCTGCATTAGAAGAATCCGCTAAAACCGAGGGTTAAGCATGATACAACATAGAAATAGACGAGGTATAGCCACTTTGTACGGTGACGTCACTGGACAGTCTCTACTCTGATTGGCTGACCACTCGCTGCAGCGATGCTCTATGATTCCCGCACACTCTTGTGCTTATTTTTTGGTGCACAAACTGCGAACAGAGATGAGTAAGGAGATTCCCAATGGGCTTGTTTTTCGTGGTCCCACTTTTATTCTGGTTTCGGCGCGCCACCTTAGCGGAGGGCCCTCGAAGAAGTTCCCTGTCTTTGAGTCAAACGCACCTGTCATACGTGTGTTCGTAAATAAACCATATTGTAACGTTTGCAATCGGGTCGAGAGAAATCAAATTTTACTTGCTATTTAAAGAGGCTACAATAAAATAAAGAAAACAAATTGCGGTTAAAAATGGAGCAAATTGATAACAATTAATTCATTAAAAAAATCAAATAAAAATCTGCTTCGTTATTTGTAACAGCAATAACAAAAATATTTTTCTGATTTAATGAATATTCTTTCTCCATTGTATAACAGCAGCGGAGCAATTAGGAAAATATAACGAGACTTTAGGGAACAATTTTTTAGGCATTAGAAACATACATTTTTATCCTTTTACGACGCTAACTTCCTGACGGTACAAACTTTTTAACTATGTAACATTGATTTAGTTGATAAGGCAGAAAGGATTTACAGGAATGGTGGCTTTTTTTCAGGATAAGTATACGAAAATGTGGATATACGTACTTCCAGTATAAATTTCAAACACGTGTTTTCATTCGTAGTTTACGATACATTGAGAAAAAAAAGAACAGGCATCTTTTGTTGCTGTCACTTGACATTTTTTTTCTTCGTATTTTCTTTTTTTTTCAGCGCTCTTGTGGGGGTTTGTGAGTCAACTTTTTCTTTAAAAGTCCATGATATGACCTAAATATCGTTATTACGTATATTACCTATGCGTGTGTGTGTATATATATATATACGTATCCACGTTTCTTTCGCACTCGTGTATCATACGTACATACATATTTGTTACTTTATATTTATATGTATATACATATGTGTATATTTATAACTTTGTCCACAGCAGTCGTACAACACAGATATTACAAAAATTATTTGGCTTCGTCGGGACGTAAGGAACACAAAGAAAAATTCAGCGCTATATTTAATCGTCCGATACTTTCTAGATGTTTGTATATGATCATCTATGGTAAGCATCGATGTTAATTTCTATAGCGAGTCTCATTCAATCGATATCCAATTACTCAGTGATTCTTTGACTTTTGATATATCATGATAATGGGCTGACACGATAAACTATTAAAGAGAATAATTTTGAAAATGAATCCGGAGAGTATATATATGGAAGTTGCACTGACTTTTTCAAGAGGCTCTTGGATTAGGATTGCATAGATGTGAAACGATCAAAATGCATTTACTATTATTATTATAATCGAGACTCGAGACCGGATTAATTATTTGGATGTCGAAGACGACAAAATAGAACAAAAATGAAAATTCCAAGCCCCGCTTGTTAGATAACAAACAAGAATTTTTTCTCTACTGAATTTTCATTTTAAGCCTGCGATTCGTAAAATTTGAATTTTCGCGCGAAAGTCAGAAAATGTATCCGAGTTGTTGAGTCTCGATTTTTAATTTCGGATGGATACGAAAGAAATTGAAGGTTTGATAAAGGGAATACTGGTTGAGAAAAAGAGAGAGAAATAAGGAAACGAGGGAAGGTTCAAAGATTGCACAATAATTAGTTAGTTAAATAATTATAAATACACGCATTTGTTTTCGTTCTGTCAAGACAACAACGACTACGAGTCTATAATACGCGTCTCAACGTAGTCTATGACTTGTCTCTTCCACTTTATATACAAAAAGAAATCGTGGATCGTCAGCAGAGACGAATTTTTCAAAAAAAAAAAAGCATCGAAGAAACATTCATATTTGTGTTCCTCGTAGTCGATTGACCTTAATGTGCGATTTTTTTTTCAATTTCTTATATCCTTACATACTGCTTTAACGCGTGTAATACGTATGCACGACGGTATTTATTATATTTAGCGCTTATGATGAACGACATTGCACTTATGTCCTAAGGAAAATCAATCACTTCTTTCCAGACAGACCGACAGACAGACAGACAGACAGACAGGCAAGCTGACAGACAGACACTGACGTGGAATGTTAGTAATTAGCGTGGTAGCTATTTCGCAGAGGTAAGTCAATGAAAAATATGTGTATGAAGTATCAATTGAAATCCAAAAATTGTTTTCGCATTCTTACCAGTTTCTTTTTATCATTCTCTCTCTCTCTTTCTCATGCGTTCTATAATCATTCGAAAGTGAGGCATTTAATTCATAATGAAAATTGTCACATTACGAAAATATCCATTGTGGGATTCCAAACTGTTTTATTAGTCCGATTAATTTTTGATTATCCATTACTTATGGATCGCTTATTTGTCCTGTCAGTGAGATACTTCTTATTTCGGAACTACACTAGAACGTTCGTAATAACGAGGGGTGAAAGGGGGGGGGGTAGAATGGCATTGGAATATAAATTTCCAAGTTTTGTACTGTAATTACAATGTGCGTATGCGATTTGTGCGAAACAAAGTATAATCCCACGTGGGAATTCACAAGAATTGTGCGTTCGAATATAAAAGGATGAAATATAAATATTTCAAAAGTTCACATTGGGTTAATGAAATTCAGCGCCATTTTCTCATTCACACGTAAACGCGCACTCTTACTTGCATCATGCAATCTCGCTAGTTTCTCTTTTTCTTTTTCATACTCTCGTCAAATTTCGACAATTTTACGCCTCCTCCTTATCCTCCTTTAAAAAAAAAAAGATTTATCTACTACTCAAAGGTTAGGGTATTCGAACCGTATCAATTCCCTGCACGAGAATCGAAAAGAAGGATAGATTATTTCACAATGTCAACATGAGGCTTGAGCAAGAAACATATAGATCTATTTTCGTATAGCGTCATCGTGTTTCGTCGAGCGAGCACAGTTAAGCAATTCTGGATGAAAATAAAGAATTAAAATAATATTTCCAGCCAGCATAAAATTATAAGACTTTGCCTATCTACGTTCACGCGATATAAACAGGAAAATAATTATATATACAAGATAAAAGAAAGAAGAGAAAAAATATAGAGAAATGTTTTCGATCTTTGAGCTAAATCGACGCGGTTGGTATGGCGTGACGTATAACAGATAAGTTAAATCGTTTAATTTTAAAGAGTCTCCTCTGTTAGAATGAGAAACTGACAAAGAAACTACAAGAAGATACTTTCTAGAAACAATGAAAAATCATAGGAAGCTCTCTTCCAGTCTAATGCAGATATAATTAATGATTAGAGATGCGAGTTGATTTAACCGTGAAACAGTATACGGTGATAACAGGATTGTGAAAGCGTAAGAAAAATTACACGTTGTACGAGTTTCGCAGTGATGCTTCTGATAACGTGGGAACTTAACAATGGACTACTTAACAACGGAGTAATTTGTTTCACGCGAAACGATCATGATGATTCACGGTAATTCACAGCGATGATTGCAATAATTAAGACGATAGAGGTTTAAAAATTGCACTACTCTGTGAGGTAAACGGGTGAAACGCTGGACGAGACAGATTTTCGTTACAGCCGTTTTTCATCCCTCCAAGCGCCTAAATCGCCTCGCGCGTTGTCCTCGTTACGACTAAGTATAATTAACCTAAGTTACTATCGTTATCGCTTAAGCATTATACATCGTCACGCTTACTATTACACAGACCGGTACGGCAGATGGGATTGTCGACGTTAAATAAGGTAACGTATCGAGAAGATTACACGATACGATGTGTCAATAACATTTCTTTTCCCTAAAGTAACGAAATTTACGAGATTAAATAGGACAGTATATTCTCGTTACGTTAACTTAAAACAGACATTACGTTACGTGAATCAATACACTCCGATACGGTTACGATATACGATAAAATATTTTTCTTTCACGCCACTGACAAACGACACAGGAATGTTATCACATGTGATTAGCACATTTGAATTATCAATGATATTTTTTTTCCTGAATTCCTTAAAATCATCAACTATTGTAACCCTATTGAAGTGCATTGTTAATTTCTTACAATAGGAAAGTTCAGTCAATTAAACAATCCCATCGCTCTAGAATAATTCGATTCGTTAATATTTTACAATACAATTTACTAAGCGGCTAAACTGACGTTATACTTCATTCGTAACGTCATCGGGGGGTGCGGGTGCTTGTGCGTGGTAAGGTGATGGTGCGCTTAACGATCACGATTTTGTTCCAAGACAAAAGAATAACTCTTCCTTTCTTTTTAGTTAGATAATCATAATTGCCCTTCGCTCCCATCTTCTGTACTAAACTGATTCCATGAAATGTCCGTGATATATTTCTTTTCTCTCATTGGCTTCATTTCGCTTTTCCCTTTTTGTTCTTGTAATTCTGCATGTGTATTCAAGGATCTCGTACCGCAAACGGGATTCCTCTGGTACTTTATCCGTTTGCGTAACAGTCGAAATTACAATGTGGCCTTATCTCCTTCCATACCACAAAACATTGGTTATGCTAAACGGTGACTTTTTTATGTATACCTAAATGCGGTTTTAGTCGTACTATCTTCGGCAGTGACGCAATATTCACATTTCGGACTGAACAAAAGGACGAAGTAAAGAAAGTACATTGAACTTGTCGTATACTGAATAACAGAACTTCTTCCGTTTGTTAGATTCATGCTGTCAAAATTTAATCTGAGATTGAAAACTGTTTTTTAGTCCTATAAAGAAACATGAATATGAGTCTTTCATTTTTGTTGTTGTAACAAACAACAAAGAAGCGAACAGGTATAACAATACGTATGTGTACAGTCTTAAAGTCAACGAAATTAAAATTAATGCGTTACATAAAAAAAAAACGTACACCTCGTGTTACGTAACGCTATGCTTAAACGATAACGAACCACTGCCGAGGTACCTTGTGTTAACGTAATGTAAAAGTAAACGAGTAATGCTCGCGAGATCACTCCGATACGTGGCGTTTACCATAGTCTTATGAAATCTCTCGAAGTAAACAGAAAACCGAGAGATAAAGTGTCGATGTCACGATTATTCACCGTTAAAAAACAAGAGCCTACCGGTGTACATCGTGATTCGTAACTTCCTTGATTTCGGGAAGTCAGAAACGCGTCACGACGTCGTGCGAAATCGCAAGTAATTCGTACAGTAGTGCATGGTCAGTCGATTTCTTTGAATTCATTGTTTTCTTACTTTTCGTTTCTCCTAACTTTCGTTAAATACGGGTAAAAATCTACGCAAGATTACCGATTCTTTTTAACGGCCATGAATAAATAGTTTACGTAACGAAAAACCGAATTCGTGTAGCTAATCGGTTTATGCATTCGTTATTTACTTGTAAATCGCGGATAGAGACAGGAAGACAGGCTAGTCAAGTAACGTTTGCGGCATATTGAAATAAATAAAAGAAATCTATTAATTTCATTAATTTACTTTCAAGTATAGCTTCGATGATTACGCTCGAATGTGATTTTAGGAAGAGACAAAAGCACTGTCTTCCTTATGCAAATGTCCAAATCCCGTGCATTTAATTCTAATTATGCATACGGGTATGCGAATTATCTAGGTACGTAACTTTTTTACACCCTAACCCTCCCACCCACCCAAACCCAGCCCCTTACTGCGAGCTAATGTGAATCCTAAAAGATGACTCCCTATAATGAGAAATCACTATTTGTGACTAAAGTTACCCTCCCACGCTTTGCTAGGATTAGTATTATCTCCTAGCGTGACTATTTTCAGTTCAGACCTTTGATTTATTTGAACGAGTATATTAATTTACGGTAGTCGCAAGCGTCACGAGCTAAACGATCGCGCCCTCCTGTTCACATATTTTTTTGTGTCGTTTTCCATTGCCTCGCGTCTTCTACATATTACCATGAAAAGAAAGATAAGTAAATTCTAGTCACTTTCACTTGAGCACCACTCACGCACTTTTTGCTTCGTCATCACTATTTAGTAAAACTCGTAATTATTCACAGATTCCTGTTATACGTAATACAAACGTGTATCTCCGTCAAATGGTTCAAGTATGGAAACCGTGCTGTCGCCCCACCAGAATAAAAATACCTGAGCATCGGATGTCTCAGGTAGCGATTCATCGGTGAATAATTTCTTACTGGATTTACTATAAAAGTACTCCGAGTGTGTTCTTGGAGTATGCATGAAATTCTAAGGCGAACGTAATCAAGTAAATTGTCAAGCAGCCAGATACGGGTGATACAAATAACAATGACGAACAAAGAGCACTTAGTCGAATAAGGTAATTCTTAAAATTTCATTGAATAGGACGTCGAGCGAGTGTCATGTGTGTATATCGGACTTTGTCTAACGCGAATTCTTATCGATATATTCCGTGGTTGGAAAAGTGGAAGAAAAGTTCGCCTACTCGTTGAACCAATGAACGCTTTAACGACACCGAGGACTTTAAACAGTTCCTAGTGTAAAGCAAGACATCGTTATTGAAGGTGACTCGTCCTGTCGTGTCTCTTTTTATCTCTTTCTCTATCTATCTCTTATATTCTCTGTCTCTCTATATGAGGATTGTCACCTACACGGTGTTGACCTTCGTACCGTGCATAAGAGTAGTCTGCTGTTTCGTCGGAGCGGGACGCGCGCCGAGTTGAGGATTGTTTCACGAGAACTGCAGGCAACATCGCGACGACGAACGTCGTCGCTGGCGTCGCGAAGCCGTCGGCGTTTCCAGGTTTACGGAGTTCATCCTGGATCAGCTGGCTGGCATTTCCGAGCTTTGGCTCTGCGACAGCTCGAGGAGATGACACTCCGACACGGGTATCTCTCGGGTGCGTGCGCTTTGCTTCTTCTGAAATCAAACAAAAGACACCGTCCGGCATTACTTAAGGGAAAAAAGGTAGTATTGCGGTGGTTACGAAATATGAATTATTGTGTCAATCGTAGATTACATACCTTTCTTCGAAATGGGAAGCAACCCCTGTTCTCGTTGTTCGGTGGAGGATGATTTATTAATAAATCAGGCGTAGGTGTGTTATTCGGTCCAAGTACATTCAATTCCTTAAAACACTCAGTCTCTATCATCTAGGAGACAGAATTTTTATGTATGACAATGAATTATTCTGGTTATAACAAATGTACATTTTCTTCAGTGGGCAAGACAACGTCAAAGGAAATTACGATATCATTGCTACTTGTGACTTCGCCTTTTTTATGTATGGATGTCTGACCAGTTAGAGCGATAAGCTCCTGGTCGACTTCCTTTGACGTCATGAAAGTGTATTTCGGTGGTTTTGAGATTACAAAATCATTTTCCTTCGACGTTTAACCCACTCGAGTTTGGTAGAGTATATTTTCTGCAGATACATGATAAAAAAACTCTCGTCTGGTATAGCTGACGTGATCTATTTTTTAAATAGCCTTTTCTTCTGTATCGTGCACAAGATATCTTCTTTCATGTACTATTTTAGTGGCGGTGCAGATCGAGTGATATTAAAAAAAAAGAAGATCATACCTCATTCTGCCATGGAATGGACACGCTTCCGGTATTAAATTTGCTATAAAAACTGTCATCTGTAGCGTCTAGATTGACACCCTTGACAGTGGAGAATTGTTCGATGTCAAGAACGTCTTTTGCATAAACAGCGTGCGGCTATAACAAAAAAAAAAAATAACAATACTACGTAAGATACCGAAGATAGCTTCCTAAAGAATATTGAATTTCAGAATATAGGTTAATGTCCGGAATACGTTGGGAGGCTGGAAAAATGGCAAGAGCTATATTTCAAGGGAACAACTCTAAGAAAGAGGTTCCGCACCCATAATTTCTTTGTTATCAGAATCTCCTCGACAAAAGAAAAGTTTACTAAAGTGATACAAGATCGATCGAGCGCAATAATTAATAGCGTAACGTCACCTACTTACATCCGGTACAAATGGCGGTTCCCAAATTCCAGCCTCCACCCTCTTCCAGTTCAAGCACTGAAAGAAACTGTGAAGTTTGACATCCTTTGCGCCATGTCTGCCGCACTTGCATCCTAATCTGGTCTTAGGATTCTTTTTGAGAAGCTGTTGACAAAGACTCTTAGCCTCTTCGCTGAACTTGTGCGAATACTTTTCCTGATCCTCTTTGACGCGTCTGTCGACTTCTTCCCGCTTGACCTTCTCCTTGCGCGCTCTAAACGGGGCCTGACCTTCGATCATCTCGTAAAGAAGACACCCGAAGCTAAACCAATCTGGACTGAAGGTATACTTTTCATTGTCTATGACTTCCGGGGCCATGTATCCCACAGTGCCTACCCGTCCTCTGACCATATCGCCTTCCAAGATCTCAACAGCAAGTCCTAGATCGGATATCCTTACATGGCCATGATCATCCAATAGGATGTTCTCCGGCTTACAATCTCTGTAGACGATACCTTGATGATGTAAGTGTTCCAAACCGCAGACGACTTCAGCGGCGTAAAACATCGCCCGATTTAGGTCAAAACCAGGCTCGCCGCCCATGTTATAAATATGAAACTTTAGGTCACCGCCATTCATGATAGTTAAAACTAGACAAAGAGCATCCTTTGTCTCGTAAGCGTACGCCAGCGACACTACGAATTTCGAGTTAATCTTCTGAAGAATGTTCTTCTCTATCAACACCATTGCTTCGCCCTTGCGTTTCTTGATCCTCTTCTTTTCCAGCTTCTTGCAGGCATACATCTTCCCAGTGGCACGAACCTGACAAGCGCAGACTTCACCGAAACCTCCTTTACCCAGCACCCGGTACATCCTGAAGGTCTTGTAGGTTACAGGCTGTGCTTCTAACCACTTCCATTGAAGATACCTATAACGAACAGTCTAGATAAGTCTTCCCTTGTCATAGTTGCCAGTAGGGGGCGATAAACAAGATGACAATACACACTGTGTACTTCCTAATGATACTTCGTTAATATACATAACGGACTATAAATATGCATAAAAATTGTATGAAACGAATGGTCACGCCTGTGAGTTAGTCGCGAACAAAAGAAAGTATATTACTATCATGACAAGAAGTGACGTCACGATACCTGTAGAAATAGAAGCTTGTTAGAAAAGCTGTAAAGGGTTCTCCAGCCAGGAAACTCTTGACAGTCTGAGCGACGTCGACAAAGAGTTCCTTGCCACCGGAACCAAGTCGCTCCTCGCACTGAGTGATCAAAGAGTCGTTCAAGATATCCACGACCTCGGATCCCTCGTTCCTCAGGTACTGCTCGAAGAGGTCCTTTGCGAGTTCCGTTCGATTTTCGTCCATTTCAATCTCGTACTTCACAATGGCGTCGAGGAAGAGGTTGTAACGATGAGACGCAGGTTGTTTATCCTGGCAGAACTGCCTGAATAGCAGCCTACCGATAGGCTGCTGATCCACGACATAGCTGTATCGTATATCTAGAATTATAAAAAAAGAATTTCTTTCACACAAAAATATCGAAAACGAAGGGTAAACCATTATTTCATACCTATCTGCATAAATAGTAGAAACCCCTAATTATTTCTAAAGCCAAAGTAGACGTTCCTCAATACAGTAAATAATTACTGAAGTCCTACGGGTTTACGATACCGTTGTCATTAAACGTTTGTCTCATTATACCCAAGGTACGCAATCACCGATACTAATTAGATTATTCCCCGACTTAAACGACCTTCGCATAATAAAAAAAAGTTTCTTCCTCTAAACGAGGCAAAAATTTTCAATGAATATATTAAATTTACACCGGTACAGAGTTACTCGGAAAAAAAAAATATTTTCTAACTATTTTACCAAGCAGTAATTGGACTTTACTTGTTAAAGTTACCAATTGGAAATACGCCAGTTGTCACCAACGAATTTAAAAATCCCGCTGCTACGCACGCCAACCAATCAATTTTGCTACCAGTATAAAAATGGTTATTAATTTTTCCGATCTGACGTATCATCCCAAGTACACCCAACAATTTTCTACAGTCCCTATGCGAACAAGCAAATACCTTCGCTTTCATAGTTATGTGGGTCCACGTGCTTTTTGACAGTTCTAAAACAACACCCCAGTAAACAACGTATAAATCTATGACGATTTACATTGAAATATATTTCACTGTTCTATCTTGCCATAAATTTTCCATCGTCTTATGAAAGCAGCATTAGACTTGTTGACGATTGTATTGTTTGCGAACTGTCAAAAATATATATAAATTGAACATATGGACATAGCTGACTGGCTCGGTAAGTATAAAGCTGACTAGTCATAGCTATTCACTCGGTCTTATCTATGTGGGTTAGTAGGAGCAATATGGAAGCCAATGGTTTTCATACGTTCCAAGTATTTTCCATAGCTGATACAACACGGCTACGAGTACACAATCTCGATCTCGGGGGAATTTCACATAGATTCAATAATGTGTAACGACGACATCAGCGGAGGGTCACACGTCGATTGACTACAGTATCGAGGGGAAAGAGCAAGCGACTACTTTATTCGCCGAGACTATCGCTCACAATATTATTATAGTACGGTGCGACGTGTGGTGGACGTTCCACATTTACTTAAATGTACTTAGCACAGTTTTAAATCGATATCTTATCGATACTACGTAAATATCGATACCCGATCAATAATAAAGAAAAAGTCACCAACAGAAGATCCTGTTACGTTCCCTTCTAAGTGCATATATAGATGTGTATGCATTATGAGGATAGTCGCGTATCACGATTCTGCCGTCAGTAAGAGGAAACTATTTCATACGTAGAAAAAGGGTCATGACCCCGGTAGCTAGAAAAGGACATAGATACACACATGAGTCTCGATCCTTAACGATCGGACAGTCTGTATAATTTATGGGTAATTTCAACCCTCGATATATTAAGGAACGATGGTTCCTTCATTTTCAAATATTTTCCCTTATTTCCTTTTTTTTTTGGCACAGCACCGTGTATCCAGTGACTGACGATAAATGAATTTCGAATAAATACAAAATCATGGATGATCGATGATACGAGCTCGCATCTGACGTATATATGTACATAGTAAATAAGACTCGCGTATACAAGACTCGTTAAAAAAAAAAAAAAAAAAAAAAAAAA
>NW_014332865.1:1733198-1783816 GCF_000341935.2 Cephus cinctus
AAAAATAAAAAAAAAAAAAAAAAAAAAAAAAAAAAAATTTAGCGACCACGCGTGACTCGATTTTTTGTAAAATTTTAAAAAATTACAATTTTCAAAATCGCTATGTAAATTCCGTGGGTAGAGGAAATAAAGTTGGTTTTCGAAAGATCGCTGCGGGAATCGGTTTTATAGGCGACGATATTGTCTGACAGGCACAGTTTGACGTTGGGTAATAGATACATGCATGAATGCATACACAGATAGGCGGGTAAGATAATCGAGACGTAAAAATAAATCTTCCGATTTTCCCCGCCTCTCTCAACCGGGCAATCGATCTGCGTCTGAATAAATAAACGAACGAACGACGTCTGCTCCTCGCGAGCGGAACTAGTAGCCACGATGAAAACTTACGTGTATCAAATACTTTGATGCGTCGACTGTGATTGGCGCGCGCGACGGATCGACGCTGACAATCTTGTAAACGTTTAGAAGCCGAGACGAGTATTACCAAATAAAGGCAAAATGCGAATCTTATGGGCAAGTTATTTGTAAACCGGTCCCGATGCAAAAGGTTGTGCGGTTAGATCCTGTTAAGTCAACGGTGTATAAAAAACAAAAATTGTACTTTGAGGATCTGTCAAATTAAATGCATATACATTCAAAAAATCCAAACTCACCCAGCTTATCTCTTAGGCCAATGCACTGTGATATGTGCGGAAACTGCAGGATCTTCCGCCATTTCTTGCTCTTTCCTTTATTGCTGTCACCACCGCCTACCAAGAGAAAATAGTCGTTAAAGAAATATAAATTTCCAAAGAAACAATTTCGTGCTACAAAAGTCTAAATATAAAATGCACAATCCGACATTGATATACTAAAGTGTATAGTTCACATTTTTTGCAAATTTAACATGACGCATTCCGCCCTGGGCTGCAAGGTACATAGTGTAAATCTATATAGGTAGATACCGTGCTACCCACAATTCCCAGGACTACATTTCAAATCGAGTAATGCTACTTAATTCATTAATCGGAACGGATTTTGTCTCTATGAATTTTTGTCAAAAATCAAAATCTCAAAAACAAGGAGTCACACCAAGACCTCAATTTCGTGCAAGGGTCGGATACTCGATTTACGAAAAAATAAAAAAAACCAAGCTTGCGTGAATTTCATCGCCGACTCACTATCGCGTTAGACGATCACGCAACTACAAGTGAAATGCCTGTAGTCAAAAATGCTATAGGTGAAGTGGGATCTATCGAAAAATATCTGTGTCTCGTAAAACCACGAGGATCCGATAAATAGAATAATCAAGTATATATATATAAAAAAAAAAGTGGAGCCTGAAATGATTGTACCAAAATAGAATATCGCGGACAGAGTATGAGTATCTAAATTGGTCGTAGCTAAGTGTACGGTATGTTTAGTCACGTCGATAACAACGTGATGATAACAATAGCCAGGAAAAGAAGAGATTGACATGAAGTGTGCATTATAGAAACATATAAATAAAACAAAATACCTAATCAACCGTATATACATAATTTAATGAATCCAATAAATTCGAGAGACTGTCCTTACTTTGTGCTCATATTGAATTATCCCGTCTTTACGATACTATCGAGATTTGCGTTTATCGCAATCGCAAGATGATTTTTGGATTACAATATTTTGTCAGTACACCGGTAATACGATAATGCGAGGAGATTCAAGTGCATTGATATACATGAATATATTTATATGCTTGACATTTTTATTAATACGCATCTATATCGATAATCCGTGTTAATTACCGTTTAATCAGATCGAATGATTAATCGCACATGTGATTATCACAGAAAACGTCATATACCGAACACTGTTTGCACTCTCGGAGTTACGGCACGATAATCAAATATATCAACGTGCATGATTACGCACTATGTTATTACGAGTCAACGTTGGCTTTGCGCGAGATAGTTGGACAATTATACCGGGTGTAGGTAAAACGTAACACACGTCCTTAATTTCGTACAGCAGAAAGCGTTATCAGATGTCATCCTCGCGAAGATCATGAATTCCAAGAAAAAGAGAGAGTATTCGAGTACGGTCAGAAAGACCACTACTGATTTCCAAAATTAATCAAAATTCAGCGCGGACATTATTATTGTACCGCTACAGTGTAATCGCGGTAATAAAATGTCCGATATCGCGAAAATATAATTGGAGAGTATCGATTAGACGTTAAAAACTAGTTAATCCAGTTCAATTAATTGGAAGACTCTTAGGAGCCCATTAGCATAGAAACCAAGTAGGTATCCCTTTTAAGCTGTAGCATCATCGAGGTACGGAGAGTCCTTGAAAAAGAGTCAAGAAAAAAGATTTTGCTACTGAACAAGATTGAAGTGCAACGGCGAGTCGTTTCAAAATTATAGAAAAAAAAATATAGCTGATCCCGCCTCTGGTCGTTCTGAAAATGTAGTGTCGTACAGTAAAAAAAAAAATTTTGCCATCCCTTAAAACGCATCTTGCTTAGACAGACCGTTGAGTAATGTGACGTCACCGCCGCGCGATAACTGAGAAAAATGAGAAGACAGTAAATAAATGAAAAAAAAAAAGGAAAACACCTATGCGAGAGAAACGGAGCAAAAAGAGTCATAGTAAAACGATAGGACTAGTGAAATATTTCTCGTGCCATACAAAAATAGGTTCACCAAAGCCCAAAGGCTCGACCGGTATCCATATACAGTAAAAAAAAAAAGATATCCACATTAAAAGCGAGAGTCGGAGGACTCGTATTTCCTGCATTTGATCGATACCATACATATTCGAGACACGTAGCTACTTGGAGGAAAAAAAGCAGTACGCATAGAATATGAAGTGTACAGAAAGAGGAAGAGATGTAGAACTAAGGAAAAAGATTCCGAGAGAAAGAGAGTGGGGAAGCATTATATATACATATATATTACATATTTTGTATATATATACACAACGTATAACGCCGTGGTTGCTTCGCGGAATGAAAAGCAAACATGATCCTAGTACGATATAACGTCGGTGGTACCTCACTTTCGTTTACTCTTCCTTCATCCCTCACGGGAGTCGCCACTGTCGCAGGGGTATACATATATATTAAACGAGACGCGACTAAAAATGCATGGATGCGCGTGAATACAAAATTCGAAAGGCTTTCGGCGGTCGTAAATACGTTCGTTGGGTGACTGAGTTAACTTTGTAATAACTAAGATTAATAATGACTAACCTAAAATTAAGTACGAGTCTCAGGCGTTCGCAAAGAAGAGGTACTCGAGTAGCAGCTCGTCCTCTCGACTCGAGTCTGTGATACTTTTTAAGAACGCGCGGTCACAGCCTAAAGCCACGGGGCAATGTAACGAGCGACACGACTAAAGTTCGATTTACAAGCGTCGCACGTTGATTAACGACGTTTAAATGGTCGTAACGCCAATGTGTCTTCCTGACGGGAAAGTAAATCGCGATGTAAGCACGTTCTGGTCACCCGTAGCGATACTGGTTACGATGCGAAGTGGCACGCAAAGACAGTCCCAGCGAACAACTGCCCCAACTGCCACGGTTCCCTACCTGCTGGGAAAATATCGAGAGTCTTGTTATCGCAACTAGTTTACAAGGAACGTAACGGGAACGCTAATACGTAGTGACACGAATATTTTCTAGTCCCGTCGAGTCTGTTTAGATTTGACGTTAAGTTGACAAAAGGGAATTGTGTTTACGGTACGTATCATCGACGTCGCGTTAAACAGTACGACGATCAAATAAACGAACGACGATATCGTAATGTCTCGTCGATGGGAATATCTTAAAAATGAAAAATCTGGATCACCGATGGGTAAACGCCGGAACCACGTGCTTCTCTAGGCACGTAATTTGGGATTACTGAATTTTACAAAATTATGTTTCGTATTTTAAATTTCAAAGTTACGCGCTTGGTATGACAATTAATACTGTATACTTGTTTTTAGTTTTCAGACGGTAAACTGTTGGTATTTCGTGAAAATTCAAGAACTTAGAAATACGTATCTTGCTTTGCTAATTATGAACGAGCGAATGAGATTCGACATACAGATCATTGGCACGAAATCGTAAATCGTGCACGTGGTTGTACAAACATGACAAAATAAAAAGTGAAAAAGAAAGGTGGCGTTGCTAGGCTTCCAAGAGTGAGAGAGAGAGAGAAGAGAGAACGAGGCTCAACGTTCATGAGTTTTTCACAGGCACAAGTTCACGGTTCCTGTCGCACCCTCGGTAATTTATAAGTCCATAAAATGAAGACGTGTTTACGGTACACTTCATCGGCGTTAACTTAATATCCCGACGATAGGATAAACTGTTGTGCGGAAGTGTAAATCGGGATGGAGCTGGGATTCGCAAAGCTTTAAGAAATGGCTTTTGCCATTTTGACATTATTTAAAAATCGGCAAACTCGCTTTAAGAAATTGAAAGTCGGTAGAGGTATGGTATGGTGAATAATGAATGACTGTGGGTGGTCATGAGTGTCAAGTGTAGCTACGTCGAATTGATTGGATTGCTTGAGTATCTATCGTCGGGTCGGCAGGTTTGAAAGTCACCGAGAAAGGTGGTACGATCGGCGACGTAGCCATTGCTGAATGGACTAACCGAATCTCATGAATACAAAATGTATGTATACGCGGGAGACACGAGACTTCCCAACTGGCCGTCGAGTAAATTGCTTATCGAGGCGTCCAAGGGAAGGATTTCGAGGAGGCTCTGGTACGTGAAATTAACTTCCCACGCTTAACGATATGCAAAAGCTCGATGGGAATACGTGAGAGCTAGAGGAGATGAGATATACGAAGAAACTTTGAAGGACGCAGAAGCATCGGTCAACGCATTTGCGTGTACACCGTAAACGGATATAAAATTTTTAGAAGTCTCCGCCAATGCAATTTATAGGAGATCGGATGAGATTATATATCACGCGAGTACAGCTTGCCGCGGAGGGTATAGAAAGTGTGAGAAATCTATGACAGTATCTTGGGGGGGTTGGATACATTGGAGTAATAGTAAATTCGCACAAGGTCATCGGAGATAGGACGAGGAAGCGCTATGAAAATGCTCGTAAAAGCGTATTAAATGCATTAAAAGAGTATATATAGATACGGGAAGTTTGGTTGGAGAGCTTGAAACATAATGGCAAATGGGGGTAAACGCGGTAGGTGACAGAGGTCGGCGAGAAAATCGGCTTAAGAATATTTTGTAGATAGATGCTACGTCATACTTAACAGACCTTCTCTCGCTTTGAGGTACACAGTGTTGGCTACGATGTTCTCCAACTCCATCAATTCCAGCTTGATCGAGTTTTCGTGGCCGAAGTAGAGAGAAATGCGGAAGATCGTGCCACGCGTGAGGGAGATCGCGCACAAGAAATAGTAAAAGAAGATTTCGTAGAAGCTGGACAAATTGAAGAAGCGTGGATGACAGGAATGCGCGCGAGGTTCGTACTGTGGGGCTAATCACCCTGTCGGGCACTGGGAAACCAGCTCCCATCTGCGGCCCTGGCCACCGCAAGGGTAGATCCCTTTTTCTTCCTAAAGCGATGATCGAAGGGATGACGTTCCCCGTTAGTCCTGGCAGAATGTGCAATCCGGCCAGGTTAGTTGGTGTGCCACGTGGTGCTGCTGACTATGAATTCTGTAGTAAATTCCTTCTCGTAGTTCTGATTGTTGTGTTGTCAGCGATCTCCGGTGTTTCTTGTGCTTTCAATTTTTGCCGTTACTCCTTAGACTGCACTATCGTTGTCTCACTTTTACACACACCTATCGATACTGCTTCTCTCTTTATTCTCACTCAATTGTCCGTCGCAGCACGTTTCCCTCTGTCCTCTGCTTTCCACGGTTCTTTCCTCGCATTCTGAAAATACGCGTTATACATGGATACCGTGATCATGAGCGATGGGAGCACCATACTCAACGCAGAGAAATTACTTGCTACTTTCCCAACGGTTCCCTAACGGAGAATTCGCAAGCGTCTACGCCCATTTTGCAGGATGCCAAGGTGATATGTCATTTGTATGGGAAGACGGTGATGGATCGCCTTTTCCGATTACTCACGAAGGCAGTGGAGACGGATACATTTTGAACATCCGGTGGATCGAGAAGATGTGTCTGATGTATGTGGAGCAGGTGTATCATGCATGATAAGGGTAACGTTGCATCTACTGTTACGTAGGATGCATCTGGATGATAACCTCCACAGAAGGAGACGATTGTTCCGACAAGAGACAAAAATGTTAACTCAAATGTAGCACGTATAATAATCTTTCATTAAAAAAATAAATAAACTATGTAATTCCATACAGCTGTATGTCAGAAATCGTTAATTCGTGAAATACTTTAAGAAAGTTCATCGACCTCGAATTCTTAGTAAAGATAATTAAATTTTGCGAAAGTAGCCGTAACATCACATCCGGATATCAAACCTAAACTCCAACAGAGCAGAATTGGAATTCGCTCCTGAATACAGAGCTGGAATTCCATCGGACGATAACGAGCCTGCAGGACAACACAATGCAATTCACTCCCCTTTTCTCGTGGATGATGTACACACAATACACGTACTACACGCGTCTCTCAATCTGTATACTCAAACGCTTGAGATCACCGACCGAGAATCTATATGTAGGGAATGAGGAGCGGCTCTATACTAGACTATTATATTATGTATCTAGAATGTATCATCCCATAGGAACCGGCGTGCCACAACGTGGCGGTACTCAACCATAAGATGTAATACAAAAATAGGCACTTTTAAAAACACTCTTGACGCAAACACAATATGGTACGAATAATTAAAATAGTTGAGAAATGTGTACATACAATAGTAAAGGGGTAAAAGACACGACGAGGAAAAGAAGATCGTACGCTTAAGCCTTGCCGTCAACTAAAAGAAACAGGAGTGATGAAAGAGTAAGAAGAGATAGAACGGCACGTCACTAGCAGAAGACACTATTCGAACGGAAATGGGCGTAGATACTCTCTCCATGTACAGAGGGGTAGTAATTATCGTACGTACTAGTTTCGCGAGACACCCCGTATATTCGACACACCAGACACACCAGGCACCGTGTAGGCACACCGACGAAGCGCAATGGCCGACCGCGTAGCAGGGAGCTTCGATTTTTCGGCGAAAACTATGGAAAACTCAGCCTTTCCCGACACGGGAAAACTCGCGATCGCGTCCCACGTAAGCTCTTCTGTTGGCTGTATTCGTGATTCGGACTCTCCTAGCGATTCGCGAGTGTTTTCCCGGCGGTTTTTCCCGAAAACGGGAGAGGGAGACTGTGCGTACAGAAAGTCCGGTGTATCTACTTGCTAGGCCCGTGCACTATGCGAGTAGGGGATCAAAACGAAGTGGCATGCTCGGAGAGAACGAGGCGCACCAGAGTGGGAACGGACGTGGTGGAGGTAGTCTACGAGCAAGACAGACTCACGAGAAAGCGCCCAAGCAGAGAAGAGACGAATTGACTCTATGGTACGAGGCGTGGGGAGGCGTGGGGAGACGAGGGTATTGAGACTTCACCATCTAGCGGCAGACTGTTCAACTACTGGCGCTAAACATGGCGCCAGGCTAGCCGCCAGATTCGAAGGAATCTATGGCGGGCTTGTAATCAGCTAATAATATTCCAGGGGCGGTTCTGCGCTGTAGCTTCTTGTTCTCGTGGACTATGCGAACATATATATTTCCCGTTGTAGCTGGTAATCGTCAGGAACAGCTTAGTGTACAATAAAGTCTATTATAAGTCCAGGAAATTGGCAATGATTTCGTCGTTAAAATTACGACAATCGTTCAAGCTGACACTTTTGCATCGTCATCTGCTACAGTGGTTCGATGTCCTGCGGCTTTCGAGGTCACAGATCCAAGGATAGATCCATAAATCGTAATGAGCCGATTTTGAATCATAGCACCAGTTTCTTTCCATTTCGAAAATAAAAGGTAATCAATAATTCATATTTCAATACTTTCTTAATAGCTGCTTGCCCAATCTGACAACTAATTTCGTTTAAATACACTCAATCAGACATTTCAAAAATTATAGAGGTATTAACAAAATGGAAGGACTTCAAAGTAACTATACTTTAACCATTCGTCATCGAGAAGCCTTTCTAACTTTCGATGACGTATTAGTTGGGACCGATAATCAGTTACGGCACTACAGTTACGATCCCCCTCTCTCCCTTCACCTTTCTTAAGGCCTTTGGGACCCCTATGGAGTTTTATGGTCCCATTGGGCCCACACCGCAGTCTCATGCCCAAAGCATGCCGAGAATGCACCGTGGGCCGTTTTCACTAATAGCCAGGATAATTACTTCACCATGTACACCAAGAGTCTAATACGGTTACGCATCGACCAAAGCGTCTTACAAGTAGCTGTTAGGTTAATTATATATTTTTTACACACATTCTCAACGCCGCAAGGGTCACGATCAAACGCCAACATACGAAGATAATGACAAAGAATCACCAAAAAGAGGAATAAGAAATAATTAAGGCCAATGCCCGATCGACACTCATATCCATTTTCGTCGTTCAAGAGATTCTTTGTAGTACCTAATACACATTAATTACAGTAATAAGACAACAATTAAATAAACAATTAATTAAGAACTTCTTTTACCCTTCCATAATGTTATTCGAATTGGAAACTTTATCAGCCATATATCTCATGATAAATTTTTTATTAATCCTTTTGTTTATAACATTATATCTTTTTCTAATTTTAAGTTATTTCTGTCTGTATTATTTAATACGTATGCAAATATATTTTACGTAGTAATGATATTACGTACCATAATAATCTTCAGTTTCTTAATATAGTTTCTAGTAGTAATGTAATGACGATTGATATCAATATCTGTACAGTTGTTATTTATACAGTCGATCTTTCAATCGTTTGCCTCACACTCGATACCCGCTTTGGAAGACAAGCAATCGGCGATCGGTCGATGATTAATTCAACAGCGATATCGCGACATTAATCAATCGCAACG
Source organism: Cephus cinctus (assembly GCF_000341935.2). Lineage (NCBI taxonomy): Eukaryota > Metazoa > Arthropoda > Insecta > Hymenoptera > Cephidae > Cephus > Cephus cinctus. The sequence continues at coordinate 1,742,201 of NW_014332865.1, forward strand.
CTCGAGAGTCCAGGGCTGTACGCTCAGTTGTGCAATATCGAACGGTACGTCGAAAGTATCGAATAATGACCACACACTGACCACAGGAGGATCGATGCTGTCTCGCACTTTCTATATCTGTCGGAGATTCTTATTTTCCTTCTCTTGATCAAATTTCAACGGCCGCTTAACCCATTAACGCCCAAGGAAAATTTTTTCCCCCTTCCCCATACCCTTTATCGAGGACAACAATTTTCAAATATTTTACCACAATTCAACAAAAAGTCCGTAATATCCATTTCTGGCTTTTCCGGGCTGCCCCTTTTTTTTTGCATGGGGGTTAATGAGTTAATACTCTTGAAGATTTTAAATAAACCCTCGGGCATTGTAGCACGGCCTAGTTTAATTACACTGGTTTAATTAGTTATAGGCTTGAGTTAATTTTTATCTTTGGTAAACATGAATTGTACATTTTGTACATTTTATTTTAATTTAAGAAAAGGGACTGGTAAATAAGGCACGTCTGATACGGAAGGTAAAAGGACGAAAGTTTTTACAACATTGCCCGAAACGTGACTTTCCTGTAATATTAGCTTAAGGTAATTAAATAAAGACGAGATAAATTTGCTCCATTTCTGTTTATGGTTAAAAAGCACTGTAAGGGTTGTTTTTATTGAAGTTTAACAATCGCCGGTATACCGAGGTTAATTTGACATTTTAAAAGCGGAAGTGACGTATTTTACACGGAAATATATGTAGCCATCAATTAGCGTGGCTTTTTATGGTTCGTACCGAACAACTAATCCAACTCAAAATCTTTAAAGAAAATTTCGAGTATCTCTCGCACGAAGATCTGAAGTCTTGTGCTGGTAGCTCGTTTGCCACTCTCCTTAAATTTTTTTCTGTATTATTTTTTTCAGACAAAAATAATCCTTTCAACGTGAGAATCTTCTCATCTTTCCCAGCAGCTATCGTGCTTGACAATCAAATATAAGCGTGTCTGTGAATAAGAAGCGACAAGCGAAAAGGTCAGATATGAACCTAAAAATGAAAAAAAACATAGTAACGTTCGGATAATCTTTACTTCTCATAAATTTGCAGCATAAAAATTTTAATAATAATTTCTGTTTAGAGAAATAAAAAAGAAATACAATAAAAATGAATAAATATATTCTCTTTGTATAATATAAAAATCATTATAATTAAACGTAAATCCAAGATTTATATTATTTCTTTTGTTCGAACTACAAAAATATTTAGAGGGATTCAACTTCGTGGGAATTTCGATCCTCTAAGAGTCTAAGTCAGAATTCGTACGCGATCTGCATGCGTGTCTACGTGACGATCGACATGCTGCGTAAAGTTCATCGATTGGCCCGAGAGAAGTGGAGGAAGAGAGAAAGACGAAAGAGAAAAGTAGAAATAAGAAGAGAAAAAGGAAGGAAATAAAAAAATTGGACAAATTAGATGAATAAAAAGACATGCAAAATGGTTGGAAAAAATGATCCAGAAGGCTCGTCGAACGTCATGACGCCATGTGTTGCTCGTGCGTGAAGTCATCGCGTTGTATCATACGTTATATACGACATGGGATTGCTATGCGTAACTCCAGAGGAAAGATATTACACTGCGTGAGATGGAGAGCACGTAATCAGTTGTCTGCAGTACATAGGGCGAGAACGAGCGAATCGGCGAGAGCTCGTTTGAAAATCGCGGCTAAGAGTACCGCGGCAAGATTCCGTTGATAATTTGACATCAAGTTTATTGAAATGATACTGTATTGTGAAAGCATACCGATTGATTAAAGAAAATACCTGCAATTATTAAAAATATCTCGTTAATTAAATTTGCAGTTTTATTTTGAAAATTAAACAATTTTTTATTTGGATATTGTATTTCAACTACTGTACATTTATTAAGACTCGTCAAACGGGGGTTTAGGTAATGATTGAAATTAGCAATAAATAAAATATTGGAAATTGTGTTACGTCGATGCTTTGATAGAAACTTAATTTACGAGCTTGTTTGACTATTATAGGGTTAATTGAATTTTGCACTGCTTAGTTTGCAAATTTCAGATAAATTCCTTGTGGAGAGTATGTGCAAACTACGTGGGTCGGTGCTTCTCTGCTTGGTGATAATTTTGGGTCTGATAATACTTATAGAGGGTAATAATGAAACGATTTCGCGAAATCGCGCGAAAAAAGCGCAAATGGTGAAGAAACTGAAGAAAGATCTGCGAAAATTGAAAAAACAGGATGGCGCATTGAAACTGATAGGAAAAAATAGAGATTACGAAGGTAGTATAAAAATGCAGAAAAAATAATTTTTTTTTGTCTATTCTTATCAATTTTCTTTAATCTTTAATTCAAATCTTCATATCTCGAGTCATTAAACGTCTTAAGCGATACGATTAAATTTGTACAATAATGATCAACTGTAATTAACCGAGATTAGGATTCTTAGAGATGTTAAAATTTTCACAACGACTGTACAACTAACTTTCCAACAGACCTATAAATCTCAGGAAGAAATGGAGCGGCATGAATGGCCGTTTTTATCAGTCGTAACTTATGGACATTGTGTCACGTCGATTAAAAAGGGGTCAAACTTGCGGAAGATTTGTGTCAACGAGTATATCTGTCACTTCGATACGATTTGCGTTCTTCGTATTCGTTGAGATAGATTTCCAAAAAAAAATCGTTAAATGCGCTTTCGATTCTTTAATTTTTCAAAAATCGACAAAAAATCAATCATTCGTGTGTATTGTTGTGTAAAAATAAATGATAAGAATAACCGCTCGAATACACAGTACGAATTCGCATATGTGACATATCACTATGATCGCTATAAGAAAGTACTTTTTCGATGCAATATAAAAGCTATGCAACGGACAGCTCATAAATTTTCATATACATATTTCCCTTTAATTGCCATTACGCCAATAAGAGAATAAATCATTTTCCTCCCAGTGGAAATTAAATTCGAGTATCATTCGAACGAACCGAAAATGCATTTTCGTCTGACAGGAAACGTCGAGATTCTCCACGATGGTAAATGGGGTAGCATTTGCGACGACGAATGGGATTATTTAGAAGCTAATGTAGTGTGCAGACAATTGGGATTCGAAGGTGCCGTAAAACCAACAACGAATGGACATTTCGGCCAGGCGAGAAGTACGATTTGTATTTTACGAATAAAATTTTTAAAAAATTATTTCTAACATACCCGAGTTCTTAGGACGTTTTTGGATGGACAATATTTATTGCGACGGTACCGAGGCTGAATTAGCAAAATGTAGATTCGACGGTTGGGGTACCTCGGATTGCGAAAGTAGCGAAGCAGCAGGTGTAATATGCAAACACGAGCAAGAACCGACTATAGCTCCACCAGTTAAAAAGAAGGAACCAAAAATCAAGATCAAGGATATTCACCAACAAGGAATTGCAATACGTCTGGCGGGAGGTCGTGTACCTACAGAAGGAAGAGTCGAGGTGAAATTGGGAAACGGTGGTAAGTAAATTTAAAAAATATATATATCCAACCATAAAAAAAAATTTCAATAATTCAATAAATTATACAATCAATAATTGATCTTCAGATTGGGGAGTAGTCTGTGGCGATGGATGGTCCCTATTCGAAGCTGGTGTAGTTTGCCGTCAACTTGGTTTAGGCTATGCATCAGATGCTATACAAACGAATTTCTTTGGGGGTCAAAAAATGCCTATGGCTGTCAGTGGAGTTCAGTGTCATGGAGATGAGGCAAGCTTAGCACACTGCCTCCACGAAAAGACAATACAATGTCCAGGTATGAAATTTTGTAAATTCCATTATTTACATGTCAATAGGTTATGCCGTAAGTGCATAAGAAATAAATAAGTCTCTCAAGTTTATCTATATGGTATTGCATAATTCATAGCCATGAACTTTGACGACTGATCTAACATATTTTATCTATCGATAAGTCATATGTGTCAATCGATTACGTATTATCGATTATTATTTGTGTATATACAGGCATGGCTGAAAACGTGGCTAGTGTGGTTTGCTTACGCGACATGGCTGATCTCGTGTTCGATCACATCGAACTCATGAGAACTGCCCATCTGGAGGACAGGCAACTCTATTGGCTCCAATGCGCGATGGAAGAGAATTGCGTGGCGTCCCAGGCTTATAGGATCCAACGGGAATCCGACAACTGGCACCTGGAAACCAGGAGACTGCTAAGGTTCACCGCAAGAATTCTAAACGCTGGGACAGCTGATTTCAGACCGGCTGTACCGAAGCACCTCTGGGAATGGCACATGTGCCATATGTATGCTATGAGGATTTTTTAATATTTTCTTCCATAAGGTAGGAGCATTACTGTTTTGACGATGGAATCATGATTTTAGGCATTATCATTCGATGGAAGTATTCGCCACTTTTGACATCATTCATGCCAATGGGACTAAAGTGGCTGAGGGTCACAAGGCATCGTTTTGCCTGGAAGATAATCAGTGCATGCCGGGAATCGAACCTAGGTATGTCAGTTCAATTTTTTTTTTTAAATTTGAATTATTAACACTATGCGATAATTTTCAATCAGGTATAAATGCGCCAATTATGGAGATCAAGGTATATCAGTGAACTGTAGCGACATTTATAAACATAACATAGACTGTCAATGGGTGGATATTTCGGAATTGGAACCAGGGCAATATACGTTTAAGGTAAGAGACTCGTTTTTTGATTTTGATAAAATTTTAGTCACGAGATTTAAACATTTTTTATAAAACTCATTCGACTCATTGGTTGGTGTCGACCGTTATCATGTATCAGGTCCTGAACTTTTTCCGACTGAATACACATCGATGGACCAATAATCAGCATCGATTTGTCTATCATTTATAATTCGCACTTGTGGATCAATCATGCATACTCCAAAAGATCCCTTGGGGGATCATTAAACCTTGAAAGGGCAGTAAATTTACTCCTTTTTATTATGAAAATTATCCCCTTCAAAAACTATATGATATTCATATCACACAGTATAGGCTCCTATGGTCCATCCCTTTTGAAGTTAGATTAGCCATGTATGTACAAGGACACTTCATTTTGTCAAGGGTTCTACAGACAATATGTATAATCCTAGTTCCAGGACATAGACTAGACCCCAGTCCAGTTTGTTGTGTTACGTTAAATTCTTCTAGCAAAGTTCCTGTCCTTGTTCTAACCGCAAGAATGTATTTCAAAATTTCGTCCGAATGATTATTTTCTTAATGGCTCGCGATAACGTTGAACAAGTAACTTCCCGGCCGGTTTTACGAAATTCTAAATTGTCTTGAGATGTATATTTTGTTATTCCTAAAGAAATATGAGATTTGCTGTCAGGGACTATAGTGAAAAAAAAAGTATTATAATTTATATCATTCTAATCGAATTTTGTGATTACGAGGTACTTAGTTCGTACAATGCTTGTCTGTGTCACTGATATAATACGGGTTAAGGTTGAGCAGAATAAGATTTAAAAAAAAGTTCAAGTGAACAATGTGGATCGTGAACATGCTTCGTTACAGTCATATTTGAAAATTTACTAATGATCGTTATAAGGATTGAAAATGCAGGGATTAAAGGTACTTTTTTTAAATATTCATAAATAATTGCTGTATAAAGTTAACATGATAACCTTGAGGTATATAGTCGGTCGATTTGCTACGAAAGTTAAGGAAGCCTTTGGAACGTCTTAAACGTTAATCGAATACGACGTAAAGTTAATGACGTTCATTGGAAAGGAAGTATAAGGATAGGTTCAAGTTGTGTCACCAACGAAAATGTCATTTCAGATCAGCGAGTAAAATTCATTCGGAGACATGTAGGCATTAATATTCTAATTCGACGAAAGAAGAGCAGGAGAGCGTAAAAGAAAAAGAGACAAAGAAAAGTATAATAAAAGAAACAAAAATACTCATCTACTATACTTCGTATTATATTGATTACGCGAGTTGTACATTGTTACATGAAAATTTGAGTTCTGGCTATTATTTTCAAAAATAAAACTGATTTACGATTCTTCTCTTAATATTGACGTTTCTTTGATTTTTTTAGATTTTTATAAATTCAGACGTCATCATATGGATATACGTCTTGTGAAAATTTAATTTTTTCCATTTGTACTGCAAATCTATATAATTCAATTAGTAGAACTTTTAGCAATTTATTTATTTACTTTTATTTAATTATTAACTTTTCGTCATTCATTTCCATGTATCGTGCATTTTGGTATAACCTTCTAACTACTGTGCTGGTAGTGTATAAAATAGTTCTAATTAAAAATAGGGTAATAATTAATTGATAATTTGACAGGTGGCGGTAAATCCGGAATTCAAAGTGGGCGAGATGACATTTGACAACAATGCAGCAACTTGCAAATTATTATATACAGAAACATACGCCACTGTCCACAGTTGTGTAATGGAACGACCATAGATTTATTTTGAGAAATTCTATACCAATGAATAAACGATAATTTCAATAATTAATCCTCCCTCTTTACCCTATTTCACTAAACCCCGATACAAGCATAAGTATACAAATCATAAGAATAGCCTTATTCTATATATTTATTAAATAGATATGTCTCGTCGTAAAGCATTGCGATGCGATACAGTCAGCTGTTCGCATGTTGTCCCTGACAGAGATACCTATAGCAGTACGGTAATCTTACGCAACCAGTAGCACGATAAACATATACGAGAACTATTGTTCTGATTAAAAAAAAATCATTATTTCCAACTATTAATAATTTTGTTCCCGATTTTAATTTTTTTTTTCACTTCCCAAACAACCTTGAACGATTTCAATCGGGCGACCTGAACTGTCGATTAGGCATTGTATCTTCTTAAATGGCTGCACAATTCCAATGGCTAAACGCTTAATTCGTTTAAAGATGCTAGGCCAGCAGGAATATGGCTTCCGTAGTAACAACCCCTATGCAGTGTAACACCTGCCTCGGTATAGTCATGAAGGAACATCTGTTAGTCACTACGCAAGTTCCCGTATTAAATTTAGTCTCTCGATACTGTCAGACCGATCTGACGTATCTTAGTGTAAGCTTGAAAAGGAAATAATAAAAAAAAATTCCCTATAAAGTTATTTGAATTTATGGGGTTAATGACATATAAATGAAAGTGAGAGGCGAATGTATTTTGAAAGTGTAAAATTGGTAACGTGAAATAATTTATACTCGTATCGAATCAGTCGGTTTCCCATTTACAAAAATTTATGTGTCATTTAATACGTTATTAATGATTCGTATAAATCAATGTCGTTCTGATATATATGTTGTATTATAATTCAATTGATTTAATGGTAAAAGTATACAACACCGTTATCCACCATTTGTTCGACTTATGTGGCGGAAAAATCCCTCGTTTTGAACAGTAAAAAGTTTGAAGTTCTTAAGAAATAAAGAAGCTGAATACAATGGTGATTGTCATCCATTGAATGATTTTAAATTTAAACTTTTGAAAAATGTCACTTGTATTTCCCACGTATGTGATCTGGTGCTTATGTTATATTTGGGCAAAGTTTTGAGTGAAGCGGCGCTGGCGTAAGACGCCAAGAGGGTTGGAAATTACTCCAAAGCGGATATCGACTAAACAGAAGAAAGGGAGAAACAAACTACGTTTACTGCGAGACAGTTTCACTCGATTCATTTTCTTTAACCATTATTTCTTATGGTTCGCGATTCCTAACTTTGACTCTCGTCTGTTATCATTTGTCAAAGTGTAAAAATGTTCCGGAAGATCATTCTTATCCTGTACCTACTACGACAAGTTGTGACTATCGAGGAAGTCATGTGTTCCGGAAATCGTACGCTACTGGAAACGCCGGGCGATGCTGTAATATCGGGTGAATTAGCACGAATCGATATATTATATAGTTTTGATAAAATTGTTAGTATAAAAAAATTACAAATTTGGAGAAACTTATTTAAAGAAATGAATATACATTTTTTTGGCAATTTTTTTTCGAAGGTCGTTAATTATGGTTTGGCATTTCGTAATTTGGTTATTGACATATTTTTTTTTTTAGTATTCGTCGATGTGAATTATGGGCCTTACTGCAATATTTCTTCGCCTAAGGCATACCAGGAAGTTGCTACGGCACTGTACGTTGTGCAAACGTTAAACAAGTACGACTACGTTCCTGGAATCTTGCTTGGTACGTCAAACCCTTGTTACAAGGGCGCTTGTAAAACTCGTGTTATAGAGATTCAAGTCTGTCACTTGTCCTAGAATTTCATGAGGATAAACTGCACGTAAAGGATACTCTGGGAAAGAGTTAGATTTTAGGGGAAAGTAGCTACTCGAAAGTTATGTCAACTCTAGTATAGAAGTTTGAGTATAGGAGTTGGAAAATATTAACATTGGAAATGTTTCATAGTAATGATAATATGGGAACATTAGAAAATATATATATATATATATATATATATATACGTATCTATAATTTTAAAATAAATTACATTAAAATAAGCAACTTGAAGCATTACGTAAACGACTAGCAATGCTTTATACACTAAAAAATTTCAATGTTTCCTGCCACTTGATATTCCAGCTTCTGATGAGGGAAAATTGATTTTTCACAGGAGTAAAAATCTTCGACACCTGCCACGACAAGATGGTGGTTTATAAGCAGGCGCTTTTGACAGCCGTTGACCTAGAATGTGTCTCCCACTACGAGATGGGAATTCTCGTGGCAGAAAAATATCACGGAGTCATCGAACCACTGCAAAAATACAGTGTCCTACCTGTCAGTAATTACAAAGATGAAAATTTGACAAAACCATTGTTAAATGTCATGGTGAATTTCCTGAGCACGAAATTCGAAGTAGTCGATTTATTCGTAACGTCATCGCAATACATTCTGGGACATTTTCTCGAAGCAAGTAAAGATGCTGGAATCTGCGTGAAGAGTTATCGAGAAATTATAGAAGCAGATAACGAAACAGAAATCACTATTGTTCTGATAGGAACAAAAGAGGAGATTAATTCCTGGATAAATAATTTCGAAATCGAAATACCTGAGGCAACATGGATCATTTTATCCCTCGACGATTCGAATATAGATGGTAAGCAATTTAAAAATACCAATTCCAAAGACGTTAAAATCTCATTAAAAAATTTGATCAATAATTACTTTCAGACATTGCGCCAGTAGGATCCTACGTGATAAAATCTGAATCATTAACGTTCGATCCGCTACAAGATCCGTTCGATGATAATTTCCTCCCAAGAGTGGGTCCTTCGATAATTCATTCTCCATATATACTAAGCATAGGAAAGTCCATAATAGAATTGGCCCAGGTTCTACAAGATATTCAAAAGCGAACCTGTCCAGATGGTGGAGCCTGTACACTACCCCATTTCAATAGTTCGCTACGTAAAGAAATAAGTAATGCAGAAGTCTACGAAGCTCTCCACATTCTACCAAAATCACATTCCATAAGATACGTGATAGTTCGGTACGATGCCAGCGGAAAATCGATGGAGGTCAGGAGTTATAAGATCGACGCAAGCAAGTACAGAATAAAAGCAGAAACGGGTGAGACGAAGATGTCAAAACTCTGTGTAGGAAAATACCTGAAGAATTGTCGTAAATGCGCAAACTTTCAAAGACGCGCGGACGCCAGAAGTCTCGTGAAAAATATTCGAAATCATGGTTTCCTCAAAGCAGCCGGATGGATACCGATCTGCATGACGATAGTTGTTTGCGGCACGTTTTCCTGCGTGGTCATAATAATCTTCATAATATACCGATTCTTCGTGGACGAGGTGCTCGATGGGAATCCTGCCCTGACCATCGTCCTCATCCTAGCCACCATCTTCATGCTTCAAGCAGTTTTCCCATTTTGTATGGAAGACGAAGTGATGGGATCGGAACAGCTGAATGCCAGGAAAATTTATGTCTCTACGTTGTCGATCGGTCTGGCATTCTCGACGATGTTGTCCAGGGCTTTGTTTCTTGCATTTTCGACAGGAGGACTCTTGACGAAACACATTAACGGATATCTTCAGGGCCTTATGGTCTTTTTCATGTTCGGTGTTGAGGTCGCGATATCGACCATGTTTTTTATCTTGAATAAAGAAGATTCAGCTGTTATCGCGAGAAGCTTGATTTTCGTGGCTTTGCTGGGTATGATATATTGTAAAATATTTTTTATTCAAATTATTAATCGTTATCCTTTCAGGATACGATATATTTCTCCTGGTGACACTCTTCGTCGTGTGCTGCTTCATTACCCAGATACGACGTAACTACCGGGAGGGAAAGTGCTTCTTTGGCACAGTCATTGGTCTTCTGATTATTTGGGCTGTTTGGGTGACTTGCTTCGTTCTGATGGAACCTGAAACTAGAGACACAGTAGTCACTTTTGGTGTCATCGCCACAGCTTATCTCATCATCATTGGAATACTCATACCAAGAACTTATTACATGGTGATTCATCTTAGTAGAGACAAACATTTTGCCCAGAGATTCGAACCGGCTGATTTGGGTCCTGATCCCAGGATGAACACCGTAGCAAGACAGGTCAGGATGATGCAGAGCCCTAATCCTGACATGTGGAATCAAGGACCCGCTCCTGGGTCTCTGGCATTTTTTTAAAACTTATAAGTCATTTGATTCAATCAGATCACAATTATCTTCGTAAAATCTAATCATTCATCTATTATCTCACGTATACAACGCGTGGATATATTTCCATTGTCCTGTATATAAATCGTCCTTTCCTATATCTCGACAAGTTTTACTAAGGAAAGTTGAGAAAATCGAAGGAGCTAATTTATTGTGGGTTTAGCTCGGTCCCTTCCAATTCTTAACTCGTAGCTCGAGATTAGATTGCCTAGTCCCGGTTGATCCCGTCCATATACTTCCTAAGGTAGACGACCTCCAATGATTTTCAACCTTAAGAAGAGACCACCTTCTAGGTACAGTACCCGACAGTACAGCCTCCATATACAGTATTTATTTCCTTATTGCAAGCCCAATAAATTATACGTACAGTTTGCGAAATATTAACCCTAAAATAATTATTTCCCAATAAACATCTATATTTAGGTCCTTTCGTGTTCTATAAGAAATTCCAACTTTTTTAATACTCTTTAAGACCCGGCTACCGTTCTACGACTACGTACATCCAACGGAAGGTATGATGAACGTGGGTAACCTCAATCCTATGAGATATCCGAATTATTATGGAAACTCCAGTCCAAATCCTCGATATCTGACTCGATGCAGAAGTCCCGATACTCGACGAACACCAGGACACAATAACTATGGTTTCAGTTCGGAGATGCGAGAGGTTGAGAATTCTTACGTGGTACCGCGTGTCTGCATCGAAAATCCCGAGGTGAGTTTATCGCTCTCATTCGACTTTTACTTTTATAGATTTTCTCTATGGATTATATAATTCCGTCCATCCTGACAATACGATTCTATCAGGTGTTTTTAGGGATAAAATATATTTTATTTTTACCAGTATTACTTTGCTCATGTATTTCTTACGACTCGGTCTGATACTTGTGAGATCAGATTAAATGCGATTAATCAGGTCGTTCCGTTGGGTATAGGGACGACGAAGTCCTATCGGAAGGAACAGTCTCGACGTGGGATATGTACAAGCTAGATATCCTAGAAGATCGAAAATAGTCATGGGGGAAAAGGATTGTATAGAGACTGACGTTTACGTCGAAGGACATTTGTCTCCAGGTCGTAGAGGACCTAATGAGAATTATCCATCGAGATGTTCCAGTCCTAAATTAGGGCAAAGTGAAGCTACCATTAGAGAGGAGGCTGAGGATGATGAAGTCACGAGAATAACAAGATTTTAACGAGCATTCTCTATTCTCTTCATCCTTTCTTCGTACTACAGTGTGGGTATACATTTTGTCACTATGAAATAAAGTATTTGAAATATTATTATTTTTTTACATTTACCCAGATACAAACAAATTTCATAATAGGATCATTGACGCATTGAGTAAATTTTTTTTTACAAAAATAGAGTCACAAAGCTACGTTACATTTGCGATGACTCTGATAGGGTTTTATAGTATCGCAGGAATATGTTTTTTCCATTACTTCCGCCTGTCAGTATAACGTATCTTTTGGGAAAAAGGTGTCAAGTGTATTTTTCGCATGACCGTAGTTTCCATTTGTGTCTATCAGAAGCGAACAGACCAAAAAAATCCGAGGTGGTTGGGAAAGATTCGTAAATGGTGGATTGTCGCCGTTTCAGAGTCTCTCGAATTGTATTAAGCGTATATCGTAATTTAGCAATCAGAGCGCAGGTGTGTGTTTCAGAAGGCTGATGGGAGTTCCCGATGGAAATGTACGGGAAACTTGATAGCCATTACCTCTCAAAGTCCGATATCTCATATTGAAGCAGGGTATTCGTGTTTCCCATGTTCTAATGTTACTAGTTAGTATTCTCGTTGCGGCCGTATAGCTAGGATAGACTTTTTGAATTAAATAACAGGACTTCGTAAATTCAAAAAATTATTATATTTTTATTTACTACGTCACGTGCAATATCTACTTGACAGAAGGAGAAAAAGAAGAAAATTAACTTTGACGTTAATAATAAATTATGATGCAGATTTGCTGGGTCAAAAAAACATGTTTTCTTTATAAAAACAAAAATGTTAGCCCAGCCAGTGTCCCAATGCGCAATGTCGGACGGGTACACTCGAGCCTGAAAATTCTGAAATTACAAAATCCCGCGGCTCGATTATTCCGGTCCATGAGGTCACCATAAACAGCCATAAAGTCGCGGGAGTCTGTTCGCCTAAGATAAGCTGGTATAACCGAAGGAAATCGAAAAGTGCAGCGATTCGTAAAACAGAGCTACAACAAAGCTGCACGTATACGTGTTCTGCTCGCGGATACAAGCTTCTGCGCAGGCACGTATCTCAAAACCTATAAAAGGAACGCCATGATCGTGAGACTTGTCAGTCAATATGTGAAATCCCTAGAAAATGCATTTTTCTAATATAAACTTTGATTGTATACGCCTTATATTTCGCCGTTATTGAGAGACTTGGTACCGCGGCCATTTCGGAGAACGTATTTAAAGGGCGTATAATTCGCTGCTAAAAACATAATGAAGCCAATCTGGCGATAATATTGAGGTCGTAGTTAAAATATAATTAGTTTGAAGTTATCTCGAGCTCATAGGCCATCTGTGGTAATATGATCGCTGGAATAATGAGTTTTGAAAATCTGAGAAATTCCCGCGCGGTTCTCGTGACTGTGGTTTACCTCAGTCTCCTTTTGGATAACATTCTTCTTACGGTGGTTGGTGAGTAAAAAAGTATTTCATTGAATTTCAAAAACAAAAATTTTGAAAAAAATTAATTTCCGAAAAAAGAAAGTTAAAAATATTTATTCTCGTTGAACTTGGTTAAAAAAGAATTTTTACGGGAGATACTAAAATTATATTATTTCAGTACCTATTATACCGGATTATCTATGCACTTTGGAAGGAAATTCAACAATAGACGGCGAACCCGACGAAAGTGGCCGAGTGGGATTACTCCTAAGTTCAAAAGCATTTATTCAACTTCTATTGAATCCAGCTGTAGGAACTCTTACGGGTACTTTGGGTTATGCCAAACCCTTATTTCTCGGTACACTCAGCCTCATGTTAGCGGCATTGCGTAAGTACCAAGAATAGAATGAAATTGAAGTTAAAGAAAGTATTCAAAACTACAAATACTTAAAAAAAAAGAAAAAAATCGTAAAATCACATTTAATCAAATTTCCGGTGACTGTAGAACGTTTTTTTTTTTTATCATCGACAAGAAATTGACAACTCATTTGTATTATCAATTAATTGAAATTCCACGTGGTTCTAATTCTTAATTAGCTCAAATATTGATTTATCATTTGCAGTCTTTGCCTTTGGACAAACGTACGAGGTCCTTTTCCTAGCAAGAAGTGTCCAAGGTGTTTCTTCAGCATGCATAGGCGTATCCGGCATGTCCTTAGTAGCTTCTCAATACCCCGAAGAAGACAAAAGATCGAAGGTCATGGGTTTCGTTCTAGGAAGTATAGCCCTAGGTGTTCTTCTAGGGTATCCCATGGGTTCAGTCCTTTACGATTTGGAAGGAAAGATGGCACCCTTCCTATGGGTATCCTGTTTCGTCTTAGTATTGATCTGTAAGGATTCGACGAAAACCGATCGGCAGAACACACGTGGCATGTCTGTCATCTCAGGAAACACATAATTGCGGTCCATTACTGAGCCGTTATTGGCCTAGTTATATCCAGGGTTATTCAGGAATATTGCGTAATCTGAAGTTAGCTCATCCATTTGATTCCCATAATACAGCCACCTTCGGATGGTTCAATATTCCCAAATGACCCAATGGATAGCCAATAGCAGTTCAGAATTTAGGGATTTTATTAATAACGTAATTTTCTCTCTAGGCTTACAACTATTGAGTCTGGATTTTCATCCGAAAATCGAAGTAAACAAACAGTGCATTATTACTTAGAAATACATAAGCTGGTAAATATCCTATAATTTACAGGATATTTACTTTCAGCAAATGGAGGATGACACCGGCTGGACCCATTTACTATCTAACACAAATATCCTCATAATATCCGGAGCAATATGGTGCTCGACTTCCCCAATGGCCATTTTGGAACCATGTTTACCAATCTGGCTAAGGACTCACATAAGGCCAAAAGTACAATATACGACCTATATACATATATGTATAACTAATTTATTTTATTATTAAAAAAAATTAAATTATAAAATTTCCTTTTCAGAAATGGCAACTGGGTACTGCCTTCATTCCGGATAGCCTTGGATATCTCGTGGGTACAAATTTCTTTGGCGTTATTGCCTATCGTTATGGACGTTGCAAAACTGCCGTCTTGGCTATGATCCTCGTTGGATTTAGTGCGATTTTGATACCGTCTGCTACAACAATGTCACAGCTGGTCATTCCGCATCTGGGCATGGGTTTGGGTATAGGAGTGGCTGATGCTGCTCTGGTACCATTGCTGGCAAGTTTAGTCGATCAAAACGTCAACTATGGTCCCGTTTATTCCATTCAACAGGTGGCCGTCAGCTTGGCCTACTCTTTGGGTAAAATGACATACGTTTTCTAAGCTTGAAGTTTCATATAATTCAATCGGAGCCAGTTGTTTTCCGAGTACGGGTTATTTGAAGCAAGAACTTTGCTGAGTGAGAATGAAAAATGAAAATTATTTTTCGACAAAATTCAAAATGGCTATCGTTACCTTTGTAAAAATTACCTCGATCTATTTTTTTGTTCTCTGATAAACACAATCCAGGCTGTAATCAATATAATGCAAATGAAAATATCTCTAGCATTTCTGTAAATGATAAAAATTATGAATTTTACAATTCCATCATTTTTCAGGACCCATCATGGGTAGTGAGCTGGTTCCTGCCATTGGATTTCCGTGGGTCATGAGAATCGTTGGATTTTCAACTATAGCATACTGTCCCTTTTTAATTTACTTGGCACTAGAGAAAAAGAAGCCATTAGTCGAGGATGACAAGAAACACTACAGTTCGTTTCAGCCACCATCTGCAAACTACGAACGTTTCTACGACTCGGACGATGGACTTTGAAAAAGTCAAAAACCACATATCCAATAAATATCACTATATTCCGCAAAAAAAATGTATCCCAAAAAGAATTCTTTTATCATAATCATATACATGTCATAAATTCTAAAGCGAACGCTTGGAATAATACAAATCATCAAATAGCCAATGATCGTACAAAAAAAAAACCGTATTCACTCCAAATAAAAAAATGTAATACGTATCAAATTTCAAAATAATCGATACGATATTTTAATCAACAATCCTAATCCTGGAATATCTGTCGTTGATTATGACGTCATAGAGAAAAATTATCTTCACGTTAAGTTCGAGGCTGTTACGTAACAGAGCGTTCCATTATCCTTGTATCGGCAAAGCTCCTCGACGTATCTTTTGTCCCGTTTGGAATACGTCGAAGGAATCTTCGAGGGTGTCGGATGCCGTGACGGGCTCCTCTAAGTGTACAATAAGGGCTGCAAGGGTTGCGGGAGGGAAGGCGGCGCCAGCCATTCGGAGGGTTGGTTTTGCTCCGCAGGACCGATTTAGCGAACAACTCGGTCATCGTTAGCGTAGACATTACGTTAATGACGTAATCATCGAAGTCGTTGCTTCGTGCGGGTTTCTTGTATACCAAGTGCCTAATAGGTTCCCGCATACCGCGGTTATTTCAATGTCGTTATAATATTTTCCGAAAATCCTTCCTTTCGCATGTAAAGTTTCCCGTCTTATATTTCGAACGAGTCTATGGCATTATATCTATATATAAGGTTCTCTACCTATCTGAACTTTTTAATGAGGATGCTCATTCGATTCCCGTAGCCCCACTGTGTCTGATGTACAGTCATAGTAATTAGTATATTCGCAGTAGAGCACGAAGTCTGATTTAGAGATTAAAGTTCGTTAAAAAATAATTATGAAAAGATACGTAGATATAATTGGCCTTCGTAAATCTTATTTATTACCATGATTTAATTTGGTTTATAGAATTTCTCCTGAATTCTCATCTAACAAGCACGCCGAATAAACTTTATCACAATGAACGATAGCGATGGATGGTTAATCATGATTTGTTTTGAAGTACGCTAATAAGCGATGCTGTTAATTTTCTAGATTCGTGATTCTGCCGACGAAGCTCTGGGAACACCCTAATTATTTAGAGAAAACATCAATCAACCCTTGAGGTAACTTTGCCCGGTGGAGCACGGTAAATTTCAACGGGATGCATCAACCGTAATTGTATTATGAACACACCGAGTATGTAATATCAGTCAGTGTGGAATATTGGGTATCTATTTTAAAATGGTTACTTTTTATACCTGTTTTTAATAGGGAATATCGATTTCGCAAAACGTCGATTTCACGTGAGAATAATATGCGCAAGTAACCTCAATATTTCTTTATAATAAAAATTGAAAAAATAAAGTATCAGGTTAATTATAAATTATGGAAGATTTCAAGGTTCCATTAAAAGTAAAAAATTAAATCTGTAATGTATAGTAAAAAGAATACATTATAAACACGGTGACACGACAGGATAGGTTCGTCAGATATAAACGCGTGTCTAGCCATCCGCTAGATTGAAAACCCTTAAAGGGCTGGTGAGTGTTGCGCATGATCGAACGATCCCACATACTCCACTCGTTTGTTGTATAGAAGATATACGAGGTTCGTGCATACACAGAAACTCCCTTTAGTGTATTAAAGAAATCGTGTTGATTTTGAAAAATCAAAGATACCACAA
Organism: Cephus cinctus; assembly: GCF_000341935.2. NCBI lineage: Eukaryota > Metazoa > Arthropoda > Insecta > Hymenoptera > Cephidae > Cephus > Cephus cinctus. The sequence goes on from NW_014332865.1 coordinate 1,759,558, forward strand.
AAATCATTGAAATTCGACTTCGAAATTTCTAAAGGTCTTTTCAGCTGTGCGAGACAATTGGCAAGGAATAAAAAAAATTTATATAAAAATTGAATCTTCAAAAATTTATTTTCTAATAATATTATCCCACCCGGTGAACAATCACACCGCGACAGTGGGTACGCACCGAGACAACCACTCCCACCGAAGAAGAGAACCTTACCCCGACAGCTTTAGGGGAAATTCTCTCTAAAGTTCGCACGAGACGCAGGGATGCTGTGTCCGGGACCATACTCTACTATCGATCTTGTAGCCGACCGACGTACACACTCCCGGCAAGAAGCACGTACACATTAACACAGACGTGAAAGCTCCTATCCAACTTTCGCAACCCCCACCGATGCCTGGCTTCAGTAAGCTCAGAGCTTTCGGCCGGTCTCCTTCATCAGCCGTTCTTCTCTTCGTCGTCGGACGGACTTCACGGCGTTCTCTCGTGCAACAGTACAAAGTCAAAATCGACCGAGTAAAACTGGATTTTATCCCGTGAAGAAGAACGTGGCCGAAACGGAGACACGAACTGATTTAAATATAACTGATATATCGAACCCCGATGCAATAAGCGTGTCTTGCTGTAGGTGATCGAAAAATTATAAATCGCTGGGGTTACGCTATTAGGAGATTCGTCCTGGGACGCGAAGTCAGCTACTGAAGGGAAAACGAGATAATCCATTCGTGATATTTGATTGTGAATTAGAATTCAGATTCCAAGTTTCTATTGTACAGGTGGTGTGTATCAGCTTGTTATCATTATTCATGATCACCCTTAGTATCCAAAAGCAGATAAGAAATTCGTTGTTACTAAAGAGACTGGGTTCTCGTTACTTAAGGATATCACGTTGGCGCTATTTAATTATATATTTTCATTCGATATATCGAACTGGAGCAATCATTTTGGGGTGAGATGCTTATTTTTCTTTCATTTTTTTCATTCTTAAACTACGTGAGTCAAGGCTATATATTATCAATTGCTCATTAATTATCTGTCACTTTTTCTTACTCTGCTTCTACCAATCAGGAGGGTTGATTGGAAGATTTTTCATTAAATTCAATTTTTTTCTCTGACGACCAAACGCGTTACTGGTATATTATAGTAGTACTGGTATATTAAGTACGTTTGTATATATATATATATATATTTATATATAGCGTCTGATATATGAATGAAATATGCAGGGGATGTACATACTCGATTTCTTACACTTTTGCATCGGGGTATCGAAATGCTTTTTTTTCTAGTGACGACTAAGATTTAAAAATAGGAAACGTACACACGTTCTTATTCCTTCAAAAAAATGCCGCTATCTTCATTCGTATCGAATGCCTGAAGACACCTGAGTCATACGGATATGAAGCCAAATTCGAGATAACGGTACAGTTATAGATTAATAAGACAACCACTTGTAAGAGTCAATATTAGATATGCTTATATAAATATTAAGAAAGAGCAAGAGCATACTACATGTGTCTATATATATATATATATTGATTTTTGATAAAATTATCGTTTAATAGATTGTAGGAATTTTTGTAGAAATTTTAAAAATATCTTTTATACTATTCAATCCATATGACATATCGTGTATCTGGTTCACGTTGATTAGAAATTTTTTTTTGTAATCTCTGTCTCTGTCGTTGGGATAAATCGAAAGACAAAATCCCTGACAAATGGGATACTTAATAAAATTCAATTCGGCAACGGCAGACGTGCTTTCTTATAGAATCTTATTTAGAAACGCTTTCACGGGAATAATGGATGTCCGTAATTAAATTTCCAGAAGAAGAATCGGACCTCCGTTGTTTGTCCGACAAAGTAGACATGTAGCTCGGCCGTGGAGTGAGTAAAAAAACAGAGAAGAAGAAAGGATAACACACTATTAAGACAAGACGCGCGCGGATTGGCTACGTTAATTGCTAAGGCGGAAAAAAAAGGGAAATAAAGAAAAGACTAAAGAAGGGTCGTTGAGGAAAATGAAAGTAAAAAAAAGTACGAGGTCTCATCGCAAGTGAAAATTTGAATTTGACAAACTAATCACGTTTCAAGTATAAAGGATGCGCTGAACAGATGATAAAACAGGGTCGAGTGTAAATTTACCAAAGTTTCCAACGAAGTTGAGAAATTCTTGTCAAGTTAGAAATTTGAATTTGAATTTATTAGACTTTTATAATTGACCGTGAATTTCCCTAGAGCGACGTATCTTACTTTTTCATTTCATCCATCTCTCCATTCTCAAAGGGATCAGACCCCATTGTCCTCCCATGGGAATGTAACAGGGTTGAGATACATACACAAAATTTATAAGATCCTCTCGTATTCTTGTACACCGAATAAAAGGTAGTGTCAGTTTAAATATTCAGAGAGACGTGATATTCTTTAAGTCTTGTTTGTCGCTTAAAAAAAAAAGATTTTTTTTTTGCCTGGAGGGTAACCAAATATCATAGTTCTCTCACTACAGTCAGCCTCTCGTTGATCGTTGCTGTTCGATTAGGTGCGGGGAAGATCGATAAGGCAAACACGGCCTAAAATAATAACACACATAAAAATATCGAGGAGTCAATATTTGCTCGAACGACACGAGTATTTGCTTAAGGCCTTCATAAATTCTCTGAAACGGCCTCAAAACGAATGGACGGCCCCTTTCGCGCGTCATCGAGTTTCCACAATTATATTCGCCACTCGTGGCATTATATTTTTTGCCTTTTACCATAGCGAGCTTTTGATAAATTCACGAGCCGCGGAGACTCTGGCTATTCGTAAGGGAGTAACGTGGGTTGCCGACGGCTACCTACATCAGACAGTATACGCACTCTGTTGAGAGAATGAAGACATGGCAAATGTTTCAGGAATGTCATGTCTAAATTGAAAAACAATATTCAAGTCAATCTAGCTACTAGCGGAGATACCCTGAGGACAGTTTTTTTACCATTCAAGAAGATTGGGTGCGTAGAAGTGTAAATATATAATACGGTATATCATTTGAGGTTAAAATTCGTCCCGTGTAAAAAGGGACGAAAACGATTACGTCAGATATCGCTGAGTTGAGGAAGAACGATCGACACGGAGGGCAGAGGTTGCGAGAGTATTAAAAAAAGATTCAGTGGAAAAATAAGTGACGGGGTATACTTGAGAAAGAAAATCTCATCATGCACCTGGTACCTGCTGTATCAAAATTACGATCTTAAGACGTACATAAATACATACGGTTATTCGGTATTGCATCGCCTGAGGGTGGTTCTATGGTAGGAATCGATTTGATGGGCTAACTTCAATTGGTACGGTATTCCTGAATAATACTATAGATACGTGTATATACAGTATCAACATAAAAATTATGTCCACGTTTTTTAAATACAGATGAGATGAAAGGGACTGTAATCTATGTGATACTTTTGTAAAGCGTCCTGTCGGTAAGGTAGGAAAAAAACTGCGAGATGACATTTTCTCTGCGAGACTGACTGCATTTGAAGTGCCTACCGCGTAAAAAGAGGTAGATGTTTTGCCTTGAAAAACATAGGTATAAGGTTGACGTTAGTGGGGGCTATTTGAATTTTATGAAATAGGAAAAAAAAGGCGAGAGGATAAAGTTAGGTTAGGTCAGGTCTTCGTCGTTTTAAGCATCGATCTGTACTTACCCTTATTGCAGGCTTTGAGTACTTTTTTATCAGAGCATCTTCATGCTTCTCACGTCCATTCAACGATTTGAAGCTTATTTTAAAAGACCATTCCTAGGCGATATGGCGACCTCGAGTACCGAATTGGCATCATTTGTGGAGGGTACTAGACAAAAATGACCCACCGATAAAAGTCGAGAATTCGTTCCTGGTTAGTGACGTAGGTACGTGCATTGGATCTCTGAATCCTGGATTATTGACTCAGCCCATTTCTCGACGAGTAAGGCAATCGCTCCCCTTCGCTGTAAGGAGGACTGGAAAATGGGACACGAGCCCTAGGAAAGTCGCGTGAGTTCATTTGGAAAAGTCCATTAGACTGGAGAATCGTGGGAATAGGAATATGGGGTGTAAATGGGGGTGGCACTTAACCGGTACTAAATAAGGGATGCAATTACTCCACGGTATTACATCATTGGGATAATTTTATTGGATAGTTGGAAATTATTCTGCTTGTTTTCATATACTTAAGTGACATACCAGTGAAAATGTGTAAATAAATATTACATAATCGTATATCGATAAATTTTGTATACGTGGATTACTATCTCGTGAAGATAATGCTTATTCCCTAGTGATTTTTCCAATCAATAAAGAAAATTGCACGTGCACTTAATAAATTGTATAATGACAATTTGTCAATATTAAAAATACTCAGCTTGCTCTTTCCAAGAGTCACAGTGCCTACCGCAGTAGGAGTTGAACCTTTTGAAAATAGAAATAAGAAATAGAAGTGAAAAGACCATTGAAATTTCTCGACGAAGCCTAAATAAACTTAGGTCGTCCCAGGAGAAATTTTGCCGTTGAATTTTTCTGGCTCAAAAAAGGATATAGCATGTAATGATACTAAAGTGGATTTAAGTGGAGGAAAAACCCAATTCAGATATTTGTATATAGGCGTATGTGGTTCGAGTTCAATTTCTTTTAAATCAAATATCAACGGATTCAAAAATTCTTTTTTCAGGTCTGAAGCACCTGTCAGCTGCAAAGGGCGAGGATATCGGGCAATATGTGAGGGCACGTGCGTACGCGTTTCTTTGCGTGCGTGCGTGCGTGCGTGCGTTAAGTCGTCGGGAATTACTTTTTTCTTTTTCTTTTTTTATTCACGAACGAAGAATCCCGAGGACATTGATAAATCAATTTCGCCGCCCGTAACAACAGTCGACGATCAATTGCCATCGAAATAAATAAAATGAGCTCTCGCGAGATTTTTAGATGATATGGAGGCCGAGGACGAAATGGACGAGGAATTGCCGGAAGCGGATGATCTCGAGGTGATTACAGGAAGGAATAAGATAATTTTGCATAATACATATACTTGCACCTTAAATTGAATTGGCTGAATCAAATCTCTGAAAGTAATAACGATGGCCTACGGGGAGTCTGGGAATTCTACAAAATAACATAATTGATTAAAATAAAGAGGAAAACCCCATTAAATTGATGAAGAATAATGAATATTTAATGTTGACCATAATTTTAATTGAATTCAGGTAAATCACAACAATAACCTCGAGAATTTTGGGACTATGAAGATTTCGACGATGTCAAGATCCTCGAAGACTCCTGACAGGGAGGACAGTGCTCTGGTGCAGTCCTCCCTGAACTCCGCACTGGATGAAAATTGTGATTCGGAGCTCGCAAGTGATTCTTCAGAGATACAGGAACCAATGCGAGAGGAATCAAAACTAACCTTAAGTTCGAGTACGAAGACTGACTTGAAGGAAGGCGATATCAGCAGGCTACGTAGGAGCAGACGAGTAACCTGTCAAGATACGATTCACGAGTCCGAGGAAGAGGAAGGACTTACAATGGACAAAGTAGCAAAGTACGTATGTATGGCCATTTGATAAGAAACCCATTGGAAAATGTATCGCAGAAGAAAGTAAGTAGGAACATTTCGCCATATCGTAAATTGGATATTATTTTTGTAAATCCAATCGCAATATAGATACCTGGAAGCCAATCCAATCGCAATTGAAGTATGGTTACGGGAAAAGGCGAGTCCCGATCTACGTCAGAGATTACAAAATTCAAGTCTCGTAACGAAATCATCGACCTCGAGTCTTCACCAAGAGGAGAATGTATTGAGCAGAAGTAAGCGTAATAGCGTGACATCTGATCTTTTCCAATCATGGTTAGCATCAAGTTCACCGGTGAAGAGGAGCAAGAGTCCTAGCAGGTGAAGATATCTTGATTTACTGTCCGCAGTAAGTGGTACTGGGTCCAGCCGGGACATTTTGAAATTTGTTTTCTCTCCAGGACATCGACGTCTCTCATGGGACGTAGAGAGGAACTGAATAGGCTCGACGAGGGTGACCTGTTCATGGAGTTGATTCGCGACGTGGCGAATGAATTGGATATCAATGTCCTGTGTCATAAGATACTGGTGAACGTCGGTCTACTTACACATGCTGATCGTGGTAGCCTCTTCTTGGCAAAAGGTCCCCTCGAGGACAGATATCTGGTTGCGAAACTTTTTGACGTTACCCAGGACACGGAACTGGAGGAAGCTGTGCAGAGAGCGAAAAACGAGGAGATCAGGATCCCATTCGGGGTTGGAATAGCAGGATCGGTTGCGCAGAGTAAGCAGATCATCAATATCAAGGACGCCTATAAGGTTTGTGGATATTAATATTTTTATTGTTAACGCTGAGGAACCATATCTTACCATAGAAATGGATATAACTGTAGAGAGTTATGACTATCCTAGGATCCGAGATTTAACAGTGCCATTGATATGAGAACGGGTTATAAAACCACATTGATCTTGTCCATGCCAATATGTAACTACGAGGGTGACGTGATTGGAGTAGCCCAGATCATTAACAAGACCAATGGCAGTAACGAATTTACTGACAGAGACGTAGAAGTTTTTCAAAGGTAATTTTCATCAATGCGGAACATAACCTTAATTATTTTTCTAATATACCTAAACGTTACACTTGACTTAGGTACTTAACTTTCTGCGGCATTGGAATTCAAAATGCCCAACTGTTCGAACTCTCGGTTCAGGAGTATAGGAGGAATCAGATACTTTTGAACTTGGCCAGAAGCATCTTCGAGGAACAAAACAATCTCGAATGCCTCGTTACGAAAATCATGACGGAAGCAAAGGAGCTGCTCAAGTGTGAAAGATGCGCTGTTTATCTGTTAGATTTGGATTGCGGAGAAGCGGTAAGAGCCTTATACCCCGTGGATCAAGAATAATTAAAGAAAGCTTTAAAATCTGGTAAATTTGATTAAAAAGTATTTTATCGATGCTATTGCTTTGCGTCGATTATAGCGACAATTCGATAGGTCGTACTATACTGTTTGAATGCCATTGAAATGGAATGAGTTCGTCTTAACCAATAATTTAGTCTGATTCTCCTGAGAGCTTAAGATACGTCTGTAGGCGAGAGACAATAATGGGGCGGAATTCGGGAATGAGACAGAGGGATATATCGATTTCTCAAACTCAGTAAAATTGATACCATTAATTACGAAATATAGCAGAAGAGAATAACAATTAAGTACAATTAATTCCAAGTTCAAAAGTGTGTCTATATTGCAGAGCCACCTGGAGAAAATCGTTGAACGACCTGGAAGATCGATTCAAGAAAGTCGAAAACCGTTGTCTAGAAGAGAGGTAATTAAAGTGGAACTTAAAAATTGAACCGAGCTGTATCGAATAAGATAATTATGTTTTAGAGTAATAACATTGATATGGAGGATATATTTCAGCAACACGTAAGTATATTGGATAAAGTTTGTGACGTTGCCATTATCAAAAAATTGACTTGGCGAGATGTTAAATGTAAGAATAAAATCCAAAAGGCATTTAGCATCATACGAAATAATGAACTAGGCAACCAGCGGCAACAAGTTCACGATGGTATTCGAAATGGAAAACGAAACTCAGGAAGCTCGTATATATCGACCAAGTTCGAGCAATCTTTCGAGTCCCTTAGGACAAATTGCCAGATACGTAGCAACGACCGGACAAATTTTGAATATCGGTGACGTGGCAACGTGGTTGAAGAGAGAGGTCCTCGACGCCGGAAGTGACCCAATTAGAAGTATCCTATGTATGCCAATTGTAAATGGGCAACGAGTGGTCATTGGAGTGGCACAGCTGATTAACAAGGTAAGAAATTACTGAAAATTAAAGATATTCGATAGTCAATAAATATCTGATAAAATTGAAAGATTTAAATAATTGTCCAGGACAACGGAACTTCCTTCACGGATTCGGATGTCTCGATTTTCGAGGCATTCGCCATTTTTTGCGGTCTCGGTATACACAACACACAGATGTACGAATCAGCTTGCAAGTTAATGGCTAAACAGAAAGTCGCTCTGGAATGTCTAAGTTATCATGCTACGGCAAGCAACGAAGACGCTCTGAAGCTCACGTCAGATCCAATTCCTTCGGCTGAAAAATACAACCTTTACAGCTTCACTTTCATCGACTTCGATCTCAAGGATGAGGATACGTGTAGAGCTACCATAAGGATGTTTAAGCAATGCGATCTCATTCAGAGATTTCATATACCGTATGACGTTTTGTGTCGCTGGATATTAAGTGTGAAAAAGAACTACAGGTAAATTACTAATGAACAATCAGAACTGAAGTTTTAAAGCTTCAGACAAATTTTTGATAACCAGGTAAATATTTTGTTTCATCCACGTCTCACAGACCAGTCAAGTATCACAACTGGAGGCACGCGTTGAATGTGGCTCAGACGATGTTTGCCATGTTGAAAACTGGCAAGATGGAGCAATTCATGACAGACATTGAGATCCTGGGACTATTGGTAGCTTGTCTTTGTCATGATTTGGATCATCGTGGTACAAATAATGCTTTTCAAACGAAAACAGAGTCGCCACTAGCGATTCTCTACTCGACCAGCACCATGGAGCACCATCATTTTGACCAGTGCGTCATGATACTCAATTCCGACAGTAATAACATCTTCCAGAGTCTTTCCATGGAAGATTATAGAAAAGTCATGAGGGTCGTGGAGAACGCCATCCTCTCCACTGACTTGGCCATGTACTTTAAGAAGAAGAATCGCTTCATGGAGCTCATAGACGAGGGCGAGTTTGATTGGCAGAGCGAAGAGAAGAAAGAGTGTAGGTTTCATGTAACAAAAAGAGAGTGCCGTTTTCAATGTTATTGAATTAAAATATTTTTTTTAGTGTTATGCGGTATGATGATGACAGCCTGTGACGTGAGCGCCATTGCGAAACCCTGGGAGATTCAGCATCGCGTCGCCAAGTTGGTAGCTGATGAATTCTTCGACCAGGGTGACCTGGAGAAATTACAATTAAATCAGCAGCCCGTGGCGATGATGGATCGGGAGAAACGGGATGAACTACCTCAGATGCAGGTAGGGTTCATCGACGTGATATGTCTGCCGCTGTACAGGGTCTTATCGGACACCTTCCCCTGGATCATGCCACTCTACGAGGGTACCATGGAGAACCGTAGGCACTGGCAGGATCTCGCCGAGAAGGTGGAAATGGGTCTGACCTGGATAGACAGGGATACCATTGAAGAACCTGTAGAAGAGTTTGTCTCTTCGGAACCCAAGGATATTGAATTCACAGTCACCACCCTGAACTGTGCTCATACAGACAGGAAGGAAGGCGAACCAGAAACTTCCACGCATGTACCAGAAGCCGCCAAATCATCCCTTGGCAAATTTGCGTCTCTTAGAAAGGGTGGCAGGACCTTGAGCAAAGGCGTCAGACATAGGTTCAGTAGATCCTTGTACGCCAGGAGTAGCTCCGAGGACACTGGAAAAGCCAAAGTTTTACTACCGGAAAGGAAGAACAGGAACAAGCTTTGCTTACTCATTTGACAACTGACATCTGCCACCGTGGACAATACTCCTGAGTGACTGATGATTCTAGAGATTTAGGATCTTTGCGTGATTAAAAAAGACAAAAGCCTAAAGTGGCTTCCGACGGGATAGTGATTCCTGTTACACCTGGATAATCAGTGTTTAGGATTTTGGAACTTTTAAAAGTACTATTGACAGGTCGAAGGACTTATTCAATGGAAAACCAAAAGATTTTAATGATCAATCTGAGTATGAAGAACGATTAAGATTTTGTCTGATCCTTGTCAGTGCTAATATCCAAAATCGAACTGTCGCTAGACCTTGTTCGATTTCGCGATACAAAAAAAAGTCGTAGAGGGAAAAGAATTTTCTAGAGATTAGGAGGAGCGTAGAATAGAATATGGCTAGGCGATTAGATGGCGATGACGGCTTCTTGTCGTCCTATGAATTGCTCACGGTCGTACAGGTAAAAAAAAAATTGAGACGAAAAAAAAAAAGCAAAAGCAAGCTACCAGGTATTAGTGAATGTGGTAAACAGTAGGCAAAAGAAACAGAAGATAAAAATTGGGGCGATAGACGAAATGGAAAAATTGTGAAAAAAATATGTTGAATTTTGACAATCTTTTTCTATAATTTGAATATACTAGGATAGACCAGGCGACACGTCGATGTCTTCAGGCTGAAAATGGCGAGCCTCTTATCCTTGGAGTGAATTCGCTAAAAAAAAGGAGCCAGTAGATCGTAAGGTAGAAATTAAGTTAGATCGTTATCCATTTCGATTCCCCATTTTACAATGTGATCTGCAAGGTCGAAGATGTATTTTTTGAATGTTCATCCCCCTCTAAGAGCAAAGTCCCTGAAATACCCTCGTTCGATCGTTACTCCCTTGTCCTAGTTAATTAATATTGCCAATGGCGAATCAAGACAAAGATTAGTCTCGTCGATCACTGTTGATGAGTTTCAGCTATTAAGTTACATAAGTGAAATCTATTTCTAGTCTTTTGATATAGCTGTGAACATTGAGAGAACATTAAATGAGATTCAATAAAATTTTAATGTACACGAAGTGTCGATGTATTTCCTCTTCAAGAAAATAATAAGACCTGTCAGAGAAAGTAATGGAAAAAAAAAAATACCACAAAGTAGATTAAAATTGAAAAATAATAAGTGAACAATTTTATGAAAGACCAATGGAGTATCTGCTGTAGATCTGCAAGGAGTGGATTTACGCTGATTTTATTAATAAAACATTTAGAAATTACATTCAAACCATGATATCATTTATAATTATTAATTCTCAGTTATTTGGTCCTACTATTAAATTAATTATAACAATCTGTTACTTCTCAATAATCCATAGGTCGATAATGTTCTATTTACATATTATGCAATTCACTTGTTACAATTGTCGAGGGAGACTCGTGGGATACCGCACGACCTGGTGCACGCGTCATCCTGGAGTCACGATTACATAACGGAATTCGCACGATCGACGTCTTCGGTGGCTTTTGGGGCTTCGACAAATAGAGAGAGCTTTCCTTTTTTTTTAAATTGAGTTTCGTTACAATCGACCCACCTGGCACCGAGGACAAACTACTATACATATATGTACATATATGCTCAGGCAGTGATGCGCTGTTTCATGTGTCTGTACGAATCCGCAAGTCGTCCTATCGTCACGAGAATTCATCTCGTTTTTATAATCAGGAAGAGGCGGCTATGATTGAGAAAAACTAGTCGAATTTTCTTCTCTTGAATATGTGAAAAGTTGGAAAAATCTGTTTTCAACGATCCTGATACATTTGCTGAAATGTTATAATATAGATTTATATGCTGGAATCATTTAATAATATATCAAAATATCGTGCATATAATTATTCAGGCAAGAATGGGATAAGTTATGTCATGAAAAGAAGAAAAACAGTCTCATAAATATACATATATTCTCTTAGTATATATTTTTTTAATGTCTTGTAAAAGAGGTACTTAGATGTTATGTTGTAAAAAAAGTTGCTCGTAGTCTCATTATTCTTTATTCCCATTGTCAAGGTGCACCGTAAGCTTGTATAGTCATTTCAAAATTGATGGACATAGGAAAATAATTGCATGTGATTTTCCAATACCGCCCATTCCCGATTACTGCATATCGTTTAAATTGAAGTGTCCTAATTTTCTCTCCCTCGTACATCGTACATTTGCTATAATATTAAATTATCAATTTAACGTTTTTTCACTTTTATGAATTTTTTTTTTCATTTTCTTAGCCAATCCATGGATTCCTCATCGCAAATCACTTTCGCGAGTATTTTTTTCGACCCAATTTGCACAGCGAATGCATGTTCCATCGAACGTCCAACCTATGATCCTAGCAATTACAAATGAACTGCATTTAAAAAAGGATCGTCACCCACTCCTACCATATATCATGATACAATAAAAAGATAACGATGGAAGCTATAACGTGGAAGGAAGAAGTAACAATTATGTAAATACCTAAGAACCTTGGAACGTATTCCTCATAAATTATTATCCATGAAATCATTGGGTATTCCGAAAAAAAAATAAAATAAATTAATAGGATCAAGTCGCACAATGGCGCTCGATACCACCTTTGCTAGAGATATGTTTCTTTCGTGTAATTAAAAACTGAATCTATTGCCCTTAAGTACCTTTCTGTAAATGCAACAAGCAACGAAGGAATTTCGCTTGAACAATGCCGACACATATAATAGAAGAAATAATAATCAGCTAACCACGTTCTATAAGTTTTCCATATAATTTTCTAGATATTTTCCTCGCACGTGGATTATTATAGAAAATTTGAACTAACGGCGATACCGTTGTTAAGTCCTTTTTTTTAATACGCATCCATGATAAATCATGAATCATGAGGGGATCGACAACGATAACGCTCGTAGCTAACGGGAATGCCGCTACGAAATGAGAATGAACTCTTTCACTGTGCAAAAGGCAGTGGTTCGCGCTTCACCAAATCTTGCAGGTATTGAACGAAGGAATTCACTGTCGTAACCAGAATGCACGTTAACGGGAAATACCAGGAATACCAAAAAGTAAATAGTAGAAAGATTTTGCATTCCTAAAAGATGCCCTTAACGTCTGTTATCTTACGCAGTTTTAATTATCTACGCGGTAGCAGCCCAAGTCGTGGCCAAGAGACGAGGGAGTCAATCTTCATATCGTGTAATAGTAAAACCAGTAGTCGTGCATGATATTCCCAGTCACAATGACGTTGTAGTAATAATAATAGTATGTAGCCACAGTAGTATAAGATCCTTAGTCGTTGCATGGAAAATGAACAAGGTACTCACGGTACCTCTTGATTCATTATCCCACTACGAGTTTGTTAAAACTCACCTCGCGCGACTGGCGGAGGCAGGCCAGGTTGGGACGCTACGACATCCTGATACACTGTAAACAGCCTGTGGGTGGGTCTTTCTGATGAAATGGTGAAGGTGAGCGGGTCACATGAAGAACTCCGTGGATCGGCTAACATGCAGTCACGACGCGGGTCTATCCAGGACCGATATTTCTATTAACCTAAGACCTCGCGTGGTTGGGTCTGTGAGGAGTAATCCTCGTGGTCTGTACACTCTGTCATTCTGTTCATTCACGAATTTGGCCACTTTCCGCAAACATTTTTCATAATGTGTATCCGTGCAGATGTAGATTAGATAGGCAGTTAGACAGGCAAGGCAACCTTCGCAGTATGTTGAACAACTGGCACGTTCTGCCTCAGCGAAGTAGTTGTTCAATTGGTTGATCGTGTATTCAAAGGATTGTCTGTCCAGCTAATGAAATTAAAGAGAAATTATTTAATAAATTTATTTATATACTTTGTTAATGATACTAGCGATTTTTATTTACTGTTTTAAGGAATTTAAAAGTAATGCAACACAAGGTTTAGAATCAAAGAATAAAGCTTGATTTAAAAAAGTACATACCCTGTCTCCAAGTTCTGAAGGGAATCTAGTTTGAAATTTGACCATAGTACCCTCACTGTAATCTCGCTGAATAAAAACTTTCAGGCAATTTTGAGGTGGCCCTCCTCCACCTTGACCTCGAGCACCTGACATGTCTTCCAAAGGTGTAAGAGCTGTGTGATTTCCCTGTGGAATACAAACTTATCCATTAATTATGATATGTATTACATATATTTTTCATGTCCAATAAATTTCACAAGCTTCATCAATGTACTATCTGATAACATATCTGTAGTAAGAATCTGAAATCTACAAGTGGTTTTTCATTCAGTACTCTCATTCAATAATTGCTTTATAGTTCCATAAAAAATTATTTTTCATTTTTAAGCTAATAAAATAATTGAATGCAACCTTCATGCAATACCGACACGTCAAAACCAGTCTTAAGTCAAACATGCAAACTAAATGTACCCATCAAATAAACCAATTAAAATTAGCATAAGAATTTAACCTAACTTTTTACATAGAATAGCTATCTTTGCAAATGAAATAACAGACCCATGAGACATCTAACCAAAAAATAATCCATGACCCAAGGGTAATAAATGAGAAACTCAAAAAGCGTAGTTAAACCAAGCATATAGAAAAGGTTCATTTGCTACTAATAATCCCAATAAATAAAACAAGATAAACTGACGTGTTATCGTGATAAAGGGGATTGTAGAATCTTCAAGATTCGGAAATGTTTTGGCCAAGTTTTGACAGGATCCAGAATGAAAGACAGAGAGAGAAAGTGCGTGTAGTACGAACTTACCAGGGACATTTTGAGCTTCGTCGTGAACGCGGTAAGAAGAAAAAGCAAGCAATATTAAACCCGCAACCGCCGATAGCTTTGCACGGATAATACTCACTAATTATCAGTTTTCAGCTGAAATTTTTATCAAATAGATAAGGAGACACCGCGCTCTCCCATCGAAGGCGAACGCACGACCTGGTCGCCATTAATAATGCGCGGACACACTACGCCTTTCTGCTCTCTCGTCATCATACTCATCCTCCATTTCTTGATCTCTTTTAAAACTAATCCACGCTTTGTTATTTATTACCCGTTCATTGAATTTGTAGGTTGCACTATAAACTGGTAACGAGTGCAATCAAGAATGTGCTGCTCTACTTCATTTGCTACTTTAACTTTGCAGTAATTCTTGCAAATTGTATTGTCAAACTGCTTAGCTATAGTTTGTTTTTATATGCGACGATAATATTAAAATGTAAATATAGTTAAACTCACTTGCTAATTGATTATTATTGAGAAAATTATTTTACCTTAACGATGGACTTGTTGATGGTGAACATTTTGCGTGCTAAATGTAATATTTTATTCATGATATCTATAACGAATATATCTGCCTTGCTAGCGCATGTCCTTCTTGGTTTCGCATGAACTAGACATAATACTATGTTGAGCGGAAAACGATGTTATTGTGTTCCATTTTACAAGTTCTACAATCGGAGTAATATATCTTAGTGAATACTATATTAAAATATCGTAGTTAAGAGAAAAAGTGTTTAAAATTTGGTAATAAAGTTAAGGTACAAGTAAGTTTGTATATTATTATTTTTCTGTTAAATTATAGTTTGTGACTCGTTAACACATTCCAATGAAGTTATTTTATTTTTGTTGTGATAACTTAGTAAGCAAGAAATTTCATAAAATATCAGTATAAAGTAGGAATCTTTTTGTAATTGATTAGTATAGTAATAAGACATTCATAAGAAAGACTTGATCATAAATATTGAAAAGTTAGCTACTGCAATGTGATTTAATTTTTTTAACCTATTATTAACAATGATACAGCAGTTTTATTGTTCTTTTATGAAATATTATTTTTTTATAATTGTAAATTTTCGTGTGTACTGTTACAGGTGATTCCGCGGTATGGACAGTCAAGTGTGTGGAGATGGTAGATTGTTGGATCTGATTGACGATGCTTGGAGAAAGGAACGGCTTCCAATTGATGAAATTATAGTACCTCAAACTGAACTACCTGATCCTGAAAGTGATAACGGCGATTCTCATATGACACTTAAAGAACTTGAGCAAAAATGGAATAACCTTGCACTTGGCACACTTAGCGAAAACCATATGCATTCTCCAACTCCGTCTCATAATTAAGTTTATTACAAAAATCATTGGGAGATATTTATTACAGATCATTTATTTCTTTACAAATATATCAGTTATATTAGGTGTATTATAATGGAGTTTCCTAGTGTTGGGATTCGTTGCTCTGTTAATGGCTGCAAACAGTTAGATTTTTTACCATTCACGTGTCTTCATTGTCAGGCAATTTTCTGTAAGAAACATTTTAATGTAACATCCCATGCCTGTTCAAAATTCATTGATAATGTCGTATCAACAAAAGAAAATTCAGCTAGTTACTGTTGTTCTCAAGATTCTTGTGAGCAAACTTCACCTGTTGAAATGAATTGTGTCAAGTGCAGATTACACTTTTGTCTTGCACATAGATACCATGGCTGTTTAGAAATTAGTGAGGAACAAAAAGCCAAAGAATTGGAAAAATGGCAGAAACCTAAACAGGAATTTGTACAAGCTAAGGCAACTGTAGATCAACAAATTACAAACTCTTTGAAGAAGGCAAAGAATACATCCATGGCTAATAAAGTATGTAGCTTTGAAATGAAGGATTTAGAGTTTTTGTAATTAACAGTAATGTGATTTCCTTCAAATTGCCTATATGTAATGTACTGTAATAATTTTTCGTCTGCTTATCTAGGTGCAGTTAATGCGATTGAAAGGTCAAGCTCTTGGTCCAACCAGTATACCATCCACAGAACGAAGATATTTTCTCATATATCCACCAATTACAAATTCTGCTAAAACCATTGGAAAACCAAAAGCTGCATTTGTTTGTGTTCGATGGTCTCTTGGCAGAGCCATCGATGGCCTAGCAAGTATCCTTGGTATACCAAATACGAATAACGTAGCAAGTGCAAAAAAACTAAAGCTATTTCATCATATCAGTGGAAGTTGTGTGTCTGAAAAAATGGATGTACTTTTATCAGAACTATTGGACAGTTCCAGTCTTACTGACGGTCAAAGTTTAATTTTGGAATATTCTGATACAGCAGAAATAGATTCATCTTTATACAATTAAAATCTATGAAATAGTAAAACAATCCTTATTTTGTATCGTAACACTGCATTAATTACAGTACTCTTTATTAACGTACATGAAGTAACCTTTATTCTTAATAAAAATACAAATCCACAATAATCCATTCATTAAAAAGTATCACAGATATGCCTTCACTACAGTTAATCTCAGAGTTCCCTGTAGTACGTTCAATTGGAAATAACTGCCAGTTTTCAATAATTTATGAAAAGCCAACATAGCTATCGATATTTTTAAGTTCAGGTACCTATATATTAGCTAGATTCAACTAATAAACGGCGTGGTATGCTTGTTCCGAAGTTTATGATACAAATAACAAAGCCATGCCGAAGCGGGCACAAGAGCAAGACACGCCGGTATCAAGAAGAGACCAGAAAATCGAAATCTTCCCCAATCTTCGTTACGACTGGAATTACTAAGTGGCGTAAAACTCAATGGAAGATACACTGTTAATTCAGCACCCTGCATGGTCCACCCTTTATAATTAATTGCCAAACACGCATAGTAGCCAGTGTCTTCAGTAGCTGGCCGATCAAAACTTAATTTTGACAAGTATAATTGATTACCTAAATATATTTGATTACTCGGCAACATTTTCCAAACGGCATCTCGATATGTTATCGCATTCTCTTCATTCGATTTAGGGACACTACTGAATTTTCGAAACCAAACAACGTTCGGATGGATACTGGAACGCACCCGGCATTGCAATGATACTTTTTGTTCACCACAGCATGGAACACTGACATTCCAAGGTCCTTCTACTATTTCTGGTCGATATACTGTACCATCTATCATGAAACAAAAAACATGTATGCCGGTAAATTAATTCATAAAACAGTATCTCTTCACGATGCTGGACTTACCAATTATTTCAAGCTGGAACATGCGCACTACCTTAAAAGTACGGTCGTGACGTATCGTGGTACACTTGTACAAACCGCTATCAGCCTTCGTAGGCGATTCTAAAACTAGTTCACCAAGATGGTTTTGATTTTGTACCAGTTGCCATTCAGTGTCAGTAGTCAGCGCACTTCTCACGACTTTACATGAAGTTTGATTATGTCCAGATCCACAAGGCTGAGCATAAGACAGAATTGAGAATATGATTACAATTAAATGATTGACTTATACCATTTACTATTTGATTTATACTATGATAATAGACATATCTCTTTTATAATTACCAAATAATGCCACTGTAATTGTCGATGCGATGAATGATGCGCTGTATATTGACATTTAAGATGTATCTTTCGACCAGCACGTGCCTGTATTACATTCCCTCGTGTATTTATATTACTGCCATCAACTAGTTCTTTACTAGCACCAAAATCCAAAGTTTCTAAATTGTGTTGACTCTCTGCTTCTGACCAGTACGTCAGTAATGATAGAACTATATGGAATGTACCTTATGAGTATCTCAATATTACTGAGTATACATATAAAATTAAACTATACACATTATAAATACAAAAATTAGGATATTTAAAATTGGGGAAAAATCATAAGCTTTTACGACTCGTGCTGTTTCGAACGCGGAGTTGTGCGTGCTTCTTGATTTGTTTGAATTTAACATTTTACGATCGCCTTAAGCATCGGCTAATACAGTCTCATAAGAGAAGTTAATGTACTATATAATTTTATTGCACGGATACGCAATAAATATTGTATACAACAAATGAAGATATCAAAAACTTACTGGGAAACTCAGATTCCTGTCTAGGAACAGCAATGACAGCAATACTTAAGCTCACAGCTAAGAGAACTACTGCGCCCGTATACATTGTTCCTTTGAAGTATTCCCAAAGTTAAAAGTGCTGGTTTATTTCATTCCGACCAGGAGCAATTCTAATATTTATGATCTGTTTATTAGTCCGTACTCGGCTTGTTTGACTTTTGATATTTTTAGATCGTAGCCAGTATGCGGCCCGATGTGACCCTCAAAGGAAATTCATAGACTATTCTTACTAATCTCTACCCTCAATTATAAAAATTCATATAATGATTCACAAAAATTTCAACCGGCTTCAAAATTCACTTTTCATTTTAAAAAACTAATAATAATCAGCAGTAGCATAAATAGCAATTGTTGAAAATTAACAATAAGGTTTGTATAAAAAATTTCTCACAAAACAACCGCACCACCTACAAATATTTTCACTGCGTTACGTTAAGACACAATGATCGTACAAGATATTCGTAAAATTCCATTGCCAAGTGCGCACATTGCAAGCCGCATTAATTACATACGCCTGATAGTTTTTTTCCTAACCGAATACCATTTACATTTTTAGGGCAAGTGCAAAGATTTTATATCGAACAGCTCGAAATTGAACTCCGTACAAGTTTTATGGCCCCAAGCTGATTGACTGTAGGAAACGTAGTTCAACATACGTAGTTTTGTTGGTCCCCTTTCCCACAGATATCGGCTACCGATAGGGACAGATGGACAAACACAAGCTGGACGTTGATAAAAATTCATGCATGTGTGTTAGACATTATTGGATGAACACAAGCTACTGATATATAAGAAATATATTATCTCAGGTAGATAAGCTCCGCTGTCCCTGCCGTGATATCAAACCCGGTACTCCCATTGGCAACTATACGTAACATCATATATATATATTACACATTATATTCTGTCTGAATAGCCTATAAAGCAGAATCAAACTACGGCATATCCGATTGACAATATTTGCTGAGAGCAAATCAATAAGATTCTTTAATCCTTAAATACACATGACATACCACGCCAATTAAAATATCTTATACCTAAAAGTCTTGTATATAGAGATGTTTTGATGAAAGACTTTGAGCTCTAATATGGATTCTATAAATTGATTAACGGAACCGTCTAGTTTATTCGTAGTTTATTCACTGTGGTGGCAAAAGGATATTACACTATATAGTACTTAAAACTAGGTAAGGTTCTACACGATACTATCACGTCAATAGTAAGACACGACCGTCGCGAAACACTATAGTATCTCTCACATGTCCTTTGTTCTGATAAATCTCGCATATGTGAACGAAAGTCGATTCTTTACGATGATTGTACTAAGTTTTGATTATTAGAAGAAGAAAAGTCAAGTTGCTTATGCACATGGTCCCCCAATGTTGCCGTCTTATTAGCTGATACAATTTCAAACTTTATGATCACGAACATCGAACTTAAAGCAACGGCTTAGGACGAATGTATACACGAGATAAATAATAACTAATATGGTGGAGATTCCTGACAATGATTAGTTCATCAAGTGTGAACTGTCATTAAGATATCACATGCAATACCAGTGACCAGATAAGAACACTGTTATTCCAATGTTGAGTCAGTTTGTTACGAAATCTTTAAAAATAATAGACAGCTTTTTATCACGTAAAATTCTGGAAACTATTATGGTATTGGGTCTAATTTTCTTTGTAACAAGAATGGATACACATTTTTAGATTTCCATAACGAAACTTTTGCACGTTATAATGTTACGTGTGATTAAACGCTTATGACGTTGCGCGATCATAAATTTGAGTGCTCTAGCCCAGTTGTTCTTCTCGACGGTTTTTTTTTCTGCGAGTGTTCGAACAGAGAACGGAGATACTTTTTTTAAATTTATATAGTGAGAACTTGCGAAAATCAATGCGATAACGGTCGTGTCTCACTCGTTTACGTCAATTTGTTTCACATGTGTTATATCCGTTTGAATAAAAAAAAGTAGATTAAAAGACTCAAATACCTTATAACAAACTATTGATCATAGAGTCGTACTTACAACAATAAAAATTAATAAGTTTATGCACTCTTATTGTCAGATCTTGTTAAAAGAAAGAATAGCAAATGCACCGAAATTTCGCTAGAGATTTAACGATGGTCAGATTTTGGCACTGGAAGTTTCTTCGTTTATCGAGTCTCTCGACGAACTAATAGCGATGCCAAACTAAAGCGCAAATTCATTTTAAGATGGTTTATATGATAATTAGTTCATTAATTGTGCTTAATGACCGTCTCAAGCTAATTAAATAATACAATTGTTACATAAAAGATGTGCGTTCTTTTTACGATACACACATTTCAATGATATCTGAAGCAAACTGAATATCATTATGAGTAAGAATCCATCTAAAGTCCACGATGTTGATTTCTCTGACGCGAAATGCATTCGCAGGCTAAGTTCTTTTAAGGGAGGAACGGCACAGCCAACCCTAAAATATTCAATAGGTGGCTAGGATTAGTGCATTGGACGTGTTAAGATATTTCACCTCGCGTCACTGAGTACGGGTGCTTTCATTTAAGCAATAAAAAAAAAATACTTAAAAATACAAAATTTGTTAATACTAGTGTTAAACATACTCTATTAATTATCATATGTTGGACCTATATTTCAAACGCTTGTAAATATTACTTTTCGTGTAGAAAACAAAAGATATATTCAAAATAATACCTCATCGAATTAGACAATTAACTGGAAGCTGTGTTTCTTAAGTTAATCATTACGAATAAATTCAATAGTGTACCCTTCAATAGTGAACATATTTTTCCTTAAGCAACTGCTCTCTAATACCATTCCAAATAAAATGACCAACGGACGAAAAGCGGTCTACAGTTGTCGCTAGCGAACATCTAGTCCGTTAGACCCTTCTTTGCTGCTCTCAACAGTAAATCAAGAGGGAAGGGATGTTCACTATTCAGAGGGTTCGATCCTGAGTCCATTAACTATTGAGAGCCATGATTGTAGAATAATTTGAGAAATACTGATGAGAAAATAAAGACTTCTTGTAAATGCAACGTAAAACGAAAATTGGGTTTAATCTAGGTACCCAGGAGATTCTTTATAATTTACCCAGAGTGGTGACGCAAGAACAAAATATTTCGACAGATATAAGGCAATCGGTTACGTGATCTTTCATTTAAGTGGAAGTATACGAATTACCCTCTACGAAGATACGACTGAAAATAGTTCCTGAAGTACAGTATGAGCCTGATCAGAGAGAGAATGCAGAGGACATAGAGAGAGATGGCGAACAGGACGAGCAGTGCCATTCGAGCGTTTACACTGGTCTCGGCTTCCTGGCCTCGTGTTTGGCAACTGGCCACCTGCCGACTGACTGAGGAATTGACTTGGTAGCGGTAGGTGGCCTGAGGTCAGGCTCAGGAGTGCCAGCGCGACTTCTGCAGCTCAATTTGTCCTTCCAGCGTTTTTGCCAAATAAATCACAAATAGTTGACTCAGAGCAATACCCAACGCAATTCCAGCTATAGTATAAAGGTTACGCTCTGCCCAGCTTCGTACAATTTCTATACAGCCACTTGTCCATACCTTCTTACTGGCCTCTGATACTGGTAACATCTGAACCTTGTATCCGCACATTATATTGATCAGACCACTCTGTGAAATTCCAAACGTCAATATTACTGTCGAGAGCCCCCTTTCTTAAAATAACCTAGATTGTATTGTCGAGTCACTTTTAAGACAAATAGTAATTAAGATAAACTCACAGAAATGGACGTTGCATTCATACAACAGGAAAAGGGTACACCACAGCGTTCTACACTAGGGCTAGAACAGTTGAAGTACTCATTTTTTCCCCAATCCATGTAACCCTCTTGGCTCAACCCACAGCACCTGAACTGTTGAAAAATATTAACTTATTTTTATGAACCCACTGCATGAAGCTGTATTTTTTAATGCATAATTTTTATTATATTTTATAAGAGAAGATTCTTACCTCTTGTTGGCCAAAATCAATAAAGTTTTGAAGATCAGGATCTTCTCGATAGGTTTGAATGATTTTGTCAGTAAATGATTCTTCTAAAAGTGACTGCAACGTATGTGGAAATACAAAGCCTACTATAGCAACTCCCATTTCCAGAAGGAAAAATACCAATAAGCAGAGGGAGTACTGTAATGATATAATTTATTAATTAGGGCCCAATAAACTATGATGATACTCATAGATGTCATATACAAATACTAACAAATTTAAGAAGACAAGTGTTCTCTCGGAGTGCTCCAACACATCCAGCAAAGCTGACAATAAATACAACTCCTCCAGCAATTACCATCACAAGAGAAATGTTGAGAACAACATCATAAACATTTTCCACTCTCACAGAACCAGTTGCTTGCCATTTATCAACAAAGGCATATAGACCCACTCCAATTAATAATCCACCAAAGAGCTGTATGGAGAAAAAATGGTTATTCCTATTACAGAATATTTACAACATCTAATTACTTATAATTTAAGCTTTGATTTGAATGTAATTCCATAATTATAGCATAATTTAAAATAAAAATCAAATAAAAAATATTTCTAAGTAAAGTGTAGATAATGAGATATTTTTCTTATGAGCTAACATTTAAATTAGTTTGTAAAAAGAAATGATGCTACATAGGCGTGGACCTTCCGGCATTAGCAGTTTAACACATTCTAATCATAATATCTTAAACAAATATTGGAAGAGATGTACTTACCCAAAAGACAAAATTGAGCAGAAATATCATGTATTTTACGCACGAGCTAACGTACGTATAGTTTGTTGTGCGTCTTCGATTATTCATTTTGGCCGTAAGTAATTATTTTTCCAGTATTGTCGCTTCAATTTTTCCAAGAAAAATGTTATATCCTCTTAGTCCCAAACAGTCACAAACTATACGTCCACCTTCATGTATGAGCTACGCCACTATGATGCCCGTTAATTTCATTATGAAGTCCCAAGAATAAGGTTATCCGACTCTTTGTTTATGTTTAATTGTTTGCGTAAGAAACTGAATTGTAAATCTTGCAAAACGACGTTTAAAATCGTACTAATCTGCAACATTCTTTGACAGCTTGCTTCGGATCAGCCATTACGGTTCAATTCCAACGTTCCATGCTCGCGCATCAACATATTCGTCACTTATCAACAACAGAGGTCAGTAGGGAGATGCACAACGCTACGGTTTTAGGCGAAACCAAAAACATGGCGCTAAATTGTAGCGGCGAGTCCGGGAATAGAATTTTGGGATCATCGCCTCCGTCGATAATGCATATCCCGTCGTAGCCGAGCTGAACGTGATCACGAACGGGTAGCCTGGCGGGCAGAGATTCTCCACAACTTACAACTGATTCCCAGAGCAACCCTTAGAAAGAGGCCGCTTATCAGATATTGCCTAAATACTTTTCTTCTTTGCAATCCTAAATTCGATCGCACAGTGTAAGCTCGGTAAGTTTAATATGACAAAAGCAAGCAACTCACGTCTGCCTGCACTAAAGCGTATGATGCCACAAGCATATTTAATACATATTTTACCGATGTTGCGTAGCAGAACGATTGTTGAAACCTATCAGGAACTGTAGAACTTCTCGAGAACTATTGAAAAAGCCTATTGTTGAATCATTTTCAAGAGATTTTAAAAAAGTGCGATGCTGGAGCTGACATCCGTGTAGCACCTCCATTTTTGTAGTGTTAATATAATATGTATTATATGTATTAATATAATATGTATAAATATGTATTTTAATAGAGAGTCCACAGTGTTCTTCTCTCGTCGGTGCGCTATAAACGCGGAATTGGCAAAATCCAGAAGACTCGCGTGGACGAG
>NW_014332865.1:1785595-1787255 GCF_000341935.2 Cephus cinctus
CCTACGACAGGTTTGTCAATTACAACTCGTACAGGGTCCGTCAACGATGCTCTGGAGTGACGATGCAGGCTAATCGTTGCACGGCAATTGTTCGCATTTCAGGATATCTTTGACGCACCCTGTAATGCTCCTAACGCGTACGTTTCATTAGTACAGCAGGGCTCTAAGGTCGTCTCTCTCATACGCATACGGATTAATACTTTTTCTACTACCTATAACTATACTACCTTTAACTTATGAAGATAAATTCACAAGGTAAATTCAATTTCACCGATGTTACCTAGCAGAAATATTGTTAAAACCTATCAGGAACTATAAAACTATAACTCTTTAAAAAGCTTATTGTTGACCTTAGACCCCTGCTGTACTAATGAAACGTACGCGTTAGGAGCATTACAGGGTGCGTCAAAGATATCCTGAAATGCGAACAATTGCCGTGCAACGATTAGCCTGCATCGTCACTCCAGAGCATCGTTGACGGACCCTGTACGAGTTGTAATTGACAAACCTGTCGTAGGGGGGCATCACTTTTGCCAAGGAGTACTCGAGCGGGGGGAGGGGGTACTCAGCGGTATACAAAGAATGTATTATTGGTGCAGAGGTCAGTCTTTCGAGAGCCGATCTCTTGGAAACCGCGTTTTGCCGGTCTTCCTTCCCCCTTCCCCTCTCCTTGTAAATACATCGCAGTTGTGATACATTCATCGATTCTTTGTCTCTTTTGTTCATCTACATTCTAAGGTAATACTTGATTATCTAATTCTATCACTCTCTCTCTCTCTCTCTCTCTTTCTTTGTGTTACACATTTTCCCAATTTCTTCCGCTGGGCTATACCTTCTTCGTGATATCACTTTGGTATCGCAGTAAACTCCGCAGCAAATATGCCAAGACGGTTTGAGCGGTGGGGAGTCATGGGTTGGCGTCGGCATCCCTTTCTGCGCTCTCTAGGGGAGCGGTCACGTCAATCTGCGTTCGCTTGTGCTACTCCACTTGGCGTATGGGACCTCAAATCCCGGTAACTTCTAATCACCCTCTGCAGGAAACACTTTGCGCGCTGATCTAGGGTTAACGTGGTTCGTCTTCGGAGATCGAACGTGGTTCCTTACGTCTAACCTGCCCTAGCTTCGGCTTTGCGGCGGGCAGTGACGAAGGTTGAAGCGTAAATTCAAGTCCCCTCGGGGACTTCCGGCCTCAGTCGGTGCTGATGCCCAGTGATTCGTTGCGGTCGACTCGGCTAGGGGTGATCGCGAATGTTCATAGCCTGGCTCCTTTTCCCGTGTTCTGGTTCTGCGACACAAGCAACTGCTTAGTCCAGGCCATTCACATATGCTCATGTCGTTCAAAGTCTTTACTCATGTTTGTCAATGCTTTGTGTCCGCGACCAAAGTCTGTCGAAGGTCGGAAGCCGCTTCGCGGCCCTTTAAGCTCTTGCGTCACAGCAGTCCGCTGTTACTTCGGTATCTGTTAGCCGGACCTCCGTTGTCCGTGGGGGTTGGGCCCGATAGCGTGTATTTCGCACCCTAGCCTGCTTAATCCGGTCCATCGCGCTTGTCCCCGGTCAAGCGTCATGTCTGTAACAACCATTCCCTATCAATATCATCAAAATCATCTCTTTTAATCTCTTCGGGCCTTCAGCCCACTTCATGCCATCTCATTCTATAC
>NW_014332865.1:1787569-1923633 GCF_000341935.2 Cephus cinctus
GCGATGATCACAAAATTCTATTCCCGGACTCGCCGCTACGATTTAGCGCCATGTTTTTGGTATCGCCTAAAACTGTAGCGTTGTCATCTCCCTACTCATCTCTGTCAACAATCGGTATTAAATGCGCGCGCACTACAACTGGTGGCGCACATTTATGAATGAGGATCTAACCTTAGTTGTCGCGTACAATTCAAACCATTAAAAACATTTAACACAATTAATATCATTGAATTTATTCTAATACCAGGTTGGTGCAGCAGAAAATATATTAAATATCCACCTATTATGACTGATAATGAAGAGGAAGGTAATACTAAAATAAAGAATATAAAAGTCTTTGTAAGGATTCTTCCATCTGTAAATACACGTGAATCATGTGTAAAAATTCAACCCGAACGCAACGTTAGATATATTTTCATTAAATACAATATATTTCTCATATCTCGTTTCTTTTATGTTGAAAAATACAGTTCTATTTTTTAATTAGATAATTTATGTAAAATGCTTGCAAGATGCTAAATTCCACAAAGATTCAAAAGTAAAGGATCAAACCTATTGGAGATTTCCAACTGATGGAATATTTTATAATTCCTTCCAAGAAGACGTTTATCAAGGGGTTACGAAAGATTTTCTAAAAAAGTAAATAAACAAATCAGAGATAAAAAATTTTTGTGAAATTAAATTCCATTAAGCGTTTTAGATGGTGTGGATGGCGTGATAATGACGTATGGACAAACGGCTACTGGAAAGAGCTTCACAATTAGTGGCCTGAGAAGTAATTGGGAAGTAATTATTAAAACTATATTTATTACATGAATTAGAATAAAAAATGAACTAAAATAAATGGTATAAATTACATATTATTTGTATACAGAACAGAGGATTACTGGCACGGCTGTTAGCTGATTTGTTTATTGAAAAAAAATGTAGAAAGCACATAAGTGATATTGAATATCAATTAAGCTTCATTGAATTACGTGGAAACAACGTTAAGGATCTTCTCACTCCTCAGAATGGGAATACTTCGCATACTCCAAAACTTGATTCTTTCAAGGTAAAGTTTTATTAGATACACCATCATAACTAAGCCAAAGAAAATATTTATACCTATATAGAATATCACATCGGTTCCCTTACGCAACGAGGAAGATACCTTAAAAATAATTTTTGAAGGTGAAGCACATAGAACCATCATAAAGGGTTCTAGTTACCCAAACTCTCATTTAGGAACTGCTATAATTACATTTCATATATCAAGTACCAGCTTAATAAAATCATGGGCTGTGGTGACAGCATCAAAAGTAAGATCCAATTGGAATATCTTTAAAAAAAATATTAAAAGATCATTTCATTATAAATTTGCATACCAATTTAGATACACATTGTTGATATGGCGGGTGTCGATACAATTGGCAAACCCAATTGTTTTAAGACAGCCTTCGACGTGGGAAATGCAAACTTGGCTAAAACACAGCTGGAACAATTTTTTGTATATCTTGGGACTTCTGAAAATATTTCAACAACTGCTGTTGTTCGTACAAGCAATGTTTTAAAATATTTAGGAAATGCTCTTGGAGTTACTTCTATTATACGGTAATAAGTCCAATTTTTTAGAAGCTTAATCCAAAAATGACTTATATTTTGTTTTGTAATTTCTCAACCAGCTGTATAGCTCATATACGAGCAAGTAGAGAAGATCTTGACATCACTTTATCAATGTTACGATTCAGTAACAAAATTGCTAAATTGCAACCCTTAAAAGTGACATACAACATCGTTCCACAAGCATCATTAATCATTCAAAGACTTCAGGATAAGGTGAATTTGTTAAAGAACGAGTTGGATATTAATGACATTTTTTTTCACAAGGAAGCTTTGATGAATATGTCAAAGGCTAGAGTTGAGCAAATAAAACAAGATGGCATTAATTTTTTGAATGGGACACTGCCTGATTTAATGCTCCTAAGTATTTCACAAGCTCAAGTATTGCTGAGAGCTTTTAAGGAATTATATACCAAGTACATATTATTTAATTATAATTTTCTAGAAAGTATTTTAGGGCTTAAAAATTATATGACGGATGATACTATGTGAAATATTTTATTATATAGGACTAATTTGGAAAAGATCGAAGCGGTGAAGAATGCTGAAATGCTTGCAGCATCTAAAAAGGATTCAACGCAACATCTCGACATTTCGAGTAGTTTAAGAATATCGAAGGTAATACTTTGTTATTAATTATTATTATTGGATAATTTGAATAATTGTAAAAATCAGATGGGAAGCAGTAAAAATGTTTCTTCGTCGCAGAGTAATAAATTTCGTAGAGACATCGAACGTCTACATTCAAAAAAATCGGCAGCGTCAATGGAAAAAGTGAAAGAAAAAGTGGGCGACCTTCGGAAATCGAGTATGATCATTTCTGTGAATTAAGAACTTGAATAGTGTTTAAAATTAGCGAAATATTTAAAAAAATTTTATGCCAGGTATTACTTTGGGGCCTGGATTACCTGATTCAGCTGAAGGTGATGCAATAAAAGCTATGAAAATTACGAGGCATACAAAGCTTTCTGATGGTTTAGCCTATCCAGATTCTGCGATTGCTGATGAAATTAATTCTTTGGTATCTGAAGTTAGTTGCAGGCTATGTATATTAATTTTTATTAAAAATATTACAGTTAGTATTAACACGTAATGTAGATATATTCGTAAACAGTATATTACAACTTATTTTTATCAATAGGTACCAACTCATGAGGAAGCTTATTATCGGTTTATTAATAAAATTGAAGAGGCCGCTCGATTAAACAAAGAGTTACAGAAAAACGACGAATATCTTGATGCGCAAAGAAAAACGTTGACAGAAGCGATCGAAAGCTATACCCAGGTAAAACTTTCAAAATCACCATAGAAAAAAAAATCAAGAACGAAATATTAATATAAGTATCTGAAAATTGATTATCTGTTTGTACACAGATTAAATTGAAATTGGAGTTAACTCGAAATGAATTAACAAAAGAACAAAACCTCCGTCATCTTCAAGGAAATGAAAAATACGACACAGAAGGAAGAATCTTGATATCACAAATGGAAAAAAATATATTACAGACTGTGATGAATTTAGAAAATAATTTGAAAAGTGCACAAGCAGAGTTTATTGATGTAAAATCAAATATTAAAAATATTCTTAATAATCGGTCAGAAATTCAGCACCAATTGGAAACTGCTTTTGAAAAATTCTGCGTGACTACATATAGCCAGCCAATACCAAAAACTAACACAACTCCGCAAACACTGGAATCCGAAATAAACGAAAACAATTCGTCTGAATGCATGAAGATAAAATTTAATCAACTCCAACAAACAATGAAGCACATAATAAAAGTATATATATACCAATTTACCGTGTTAATTAAAGACACTTTTCGATACAGATTATTCATTGCAAAATAATTTTAGAAGAAACCCACGATAAAGAAACCTTGGAACAATTACGCGACCTAACAACGATAACGAAGTCAATGAAAAATATTCTGAATAATAATAATATAAGGTATATAGATATGATTTTTCAAAGAATATACTGCACTACGATGGACACAAAAATTGAATAAAAATAAAGTGCAATTTAAATGATCTATTGTAGATATATTTAAACGATTTAAATAGCTATAATTCAATGACTTACCGCATGATAGAGCTAGTGAGCAGTGGAATTCGTGTATCACATTAGTGTACGCTTGATTTATCTGAGTGGCTATCGTTATTATTTTATCTCCAGTCAGTGTACGTTAGGGAGAAAACTCGATACGCATGTAGAATTTCAAGTGTTAAACTTCTGTGGAACACAGACTTGTTATACTAATCTATTGCTCGAAGAATAACTTGTTATGTGAGATGTCTCAACCACCAGTTTACGTATGCAAGTTGTCGGTTGAGGAGAAAAAATTTGCGGCGGTTAATTTAAACGAGACTGATGCGGTTAGGGAGCTAAAAATCGAGGAGATTAGACAATGGATTTTGAGAAACAAGGATCTATGTGCTCGTACAGGTAAAAATAATGTTTTTAATGATACGACGTGATTTTCTTTTTTCATATTTATCTATCTGTACAAATTGTTGTCATTTGATCATCTCGCACTTTACCTAATATCAATCTAATCGAAACCTATGAGATATAGAGAATCGACTAGTTCGATAGAATCGCTAGATTTGAAAAATCGAGTTCATAACCATTCAATATGATTTTATCTATTCAGACGACTTTTTTATTCTGCGGTTTCTACGCGGTTGTAAATTCGATGTCGAAAAAACCAAGAAAAAGTTTTGTAATTACCATGAATTAAGAGCGCGCAGTCCTGAATGGTACAGTTATCGAGATCCTTTTCTACCGGAACTGCTGGAACTGTTCGATTTGGGGTATTTGCAGATTTATTTAAATTTTTCAAACGCATATGGACGAAAGCTCACACATTTATTTGACTACTAGGGTTTTTTTACCTTTGAGAAAAGTCGACAGTGAAGGACGTATGGTAATCCTTATCAGGGTAGCAGTGCACGATCCAATTAAACATAAGCAAGCCAACGTATTCAAGGTTAGGATATTGATAGAGTGAAATGCAATCAAAATGATGTGGATTAACTAAATACTCAATTTCAGGCTGGTAAAATGATCTTGGATGTAGCAATAAAGCAAAACGAAATGGTTTCTTTACATGGTGTCAAAGTAGTTTTCGACCTAAATGGCGTAACATTGAATCATGCTCTTCAAATGCCACCTAGTGTTGTCAAGCGTCTTGTGCATTCCTGGCAAGGCTGTTACCCTATGCGAATTCAATCTATGGATTTCGTGAACGCTCCTATTTATGTGAACGTGGTGCTGAACGTATTCAAGCAATTTATGAGTCACAAGTTAAGAAAAAGAATTCATATTCATAATCAGGGAATCAAAGCAATACATAAAATAGTACCCACGAATATCTTACCAATCGAATATGGCGGTACTGACGGTACTCTTCAAGATTTAAAAGGTTTGTTTATTGAAGTATATTATTTTCTGCTAGAAAAACATATATTACCCTATATTCGAATTGTTTTAGTCATTGTCTCTCTTTTTAACAGAATACTGGACGCATGTCGTTCAAGATAATCAGGATTGGTTCGCGGAAGATGAAAAGTACAAAATGATTTTGTAAACATGAAATGAACATTTATAACGATGGGGCAAATAATATCAAGCAGTAAGGTAAGAACAGAAATAAAATAATTAGCACAACTTGTTAGTACCTTCGAATATTTTTTTACATAGGATTACGGTACTTTATTATGTGTTTACAATATATATATATACATACTTATTATTATTAGCTCGTGCGTCAGTATACTTTTTTATGTAATTGTATTTTTTCTTAAAAAAAAGGTGTTTCTTCTTCTCGTATCCGTTTATTGGTACCTACTGTTTATAAATCAATTAATTAACGAGTGGAAAATTGATAAATGACTGGTGGAAAAAAAACTTTATGAATCAATTAATATTTCCGTGACTCTTCATTCTTTGTTTCTCGTAAACTGCAATTATGTATGTCTAAATAGATATTTGTATTCTCGCGTAAAGGTGCATTCCGCAACGAGTAGTGGATACGATCATATGATACATCAACTATAAGCCATAATCGAAAAATCTTTTTATTTTCTTCTATAATATTTTAACAATTTTCACGCCATTGTACAAATTTTGATATCCTTCCCGTTATATGTAAATCTCGATAATTAACAAAACTCTGCTCGAACAATTAACTATATGTTTCGTCTTAAATTCTATTGAATGCTGTAATCGTCATTTAATTAAACATTTGATAAAAAATTCAATAAACATAGTTTCACGCAACGTAGCTTGCCCGTAGTCGATACCATCGGCAGAATTCCTTAAATCCTTAAGTATATAATTCTTTACGTAGAGCAATTCGTCAAAAAAGATTTTTACTCTCATTTCGAATGCTCATTGACGCGTTGATTGTTTTCCCTTGATAACACATTAAATTACAGAAATTTTCCTAACCTCGTGCATAAAGACTCTGTTTATCGTGCATCAATAGTATCACACGACAACACCTTATCACGCGTCTGATATTCAAGAGCAAATAAAATTAACTCTCGCAAAAAATTTTTATCAATTAATACATTAAAAAAGAATTATACCAACATATCCTGATCAGTTATACTTCTTTCGTCTTGATTGCATTATATGGTCGAAGCACCCGCGGAAACTGTAACGTAACGAAAAACAACGTCGAATCGCTCAAGTTAACTTGGATGAAGATTTTTGCGAAAAAAAAAAGACACCGTGACCCACATTATTACGCTACTTCGAAATCAACATATTACGATATATATTTATATGTACAATTACAATTAAAAACTTTATTTGAGGACGGATGATATAATCTTTCTTTTTTGAAAAAAGTGTAAGAATTCCTTCCGTTCGCACACTTTAATTGTTACAAGTTAAATAAAACATACTTAAGTCATGGGCAAGTATAATCGTCCTACGCTAACAGCTACTTCCTAATAACTTATAAAAAAAATACTAATTACAATCTTTTTCTTATCCACGAGAACGAATTTACCGCAATGAACACCTCTAGGATTGACGATCCAATAATTAATCGAACCTAATGAAATTTAATAAAAACCATAGCCAACAATTATACAAAACCAAAACGCTCGTCTTGAATAATTTCGATAAAATAGGTAACTAGACAGTCGAACGATATTATCGAATGTCATTAGTCGACCAATTGATACAATAACGAAATCCAAAAGTTACAAGACCAGAGTTTCACCAACGTATTACATTACCAAAAACCTATTCTTCGAGCATAAAATTCAAAACACCACATGTTTTCCCATAACATTGACATTCTGTACCACGGATAGGAGGATGGTCCACAACGGTAAGATCGTCATCTCGCGAGAAACTCGTAGAACTCGAGCGATCGTTGAGCACACAGAGACGCATAATAGACACAAAATAATAGACACAAAAGCACGCAACGGCCATTACGAGCGCGGTGCCTATGGATTAAGATCGATGCGTTGTTTTTGATTTAACGAGATAAGAAAGATCTCCCGCAAGATGAGAAGAGTTGATAAAAGTCATATAACACATCCATGTATCTCCTCCACCATCAACATTGCGAATAGCCGCACAGCTTCTGCATGTCCTTAAATTTACTAAGAACAGCAAAGGTTGTAAAACAAAAAAAAAAAGACAGAACAGCGTCTTGCCCTAAAATCCCGAGATACTGGAGTCATTGATACAGCCAGCGTCGCCACTCAAAATTTCTGGGCCCTTACGACCATCTAGGTTTGAGGTTTCGCTCTTCTCCGTCATCACAGTCTCAAGTCGGTTATCGATAAAGGGGGTTAAATTTTGTGGATAATTAATAAAATAAAAATAATATAATAAAGGTAGTCCTCCGATAGCGCACGTCCGGATGACACCGGTGGTTCTTACCGACCGAAACTTTACCAAGGCTGGCAAGGATGTCTTCGGCATCGTTGACCTTGCCAGGGATAATCGCGCGATCGAGTAAAGGACTAAAGTCGATCCGCGCGCTTTCCTCTCCCAATGCTCTTCGGTAAACTTGGACTTTGCGTAGTCACTCTTTATAATTTTCACATACTGTACATAGGACCCGCATCGGTGGTATGCTTTTGTTTAACCACGTTTGAACTTGAGAACCAGCATGCTTATTGTGAGGAAAACGACGATCCAGAGGATGGTGGAGATGAAACCGTTGTAGACGTCGGGTTCGACGATGGACCAACCGCGGGTGAGCATTGAACGTAGTGACGTGGTAGCCATGGTTAATGGTAAAGCTTGGGATATGTATCGTAGTATCGTAGGCATACCTTCCACTGGCCAAATGACGCCTGAAACATTTTAATGGGAACTCTTTAATGTCAATAAGAAAAATATTAAGATATTCGACTGTACTATGTAAATGGATAAAAGGAAAAATATAGAAATTGTTTGATATGTACGTCGATTTGAAGTTTCTCTTAAATTTTTTGAACTATAGGTTCGGTTAAAATAACTCGAAAAAACATTTTACTCTTTTTCAATCTTTTGCGTACTTATTGCATCGTTCATACTTTTTTAAAGATGTGCGCTTATCTGACGCTATTGTCATGCTAAGTGACAGATGATTTTATCAAGTACGTTATGTGACTGTGATGTATGAGCTTCAGATAAATAATGTATAAATCGGTACGAATTTCAGATGATCGGATACGTTATTCGATTTAATACAAAGTTCATAATGAACTTGTCTGATGTATTAATGCTTGATAACCTATAAAATCGACCTTGATCATTACACAGAAAACAATATCGCGTATTATTATTATAATTGTCAATGCAGTATTGGCATTACTTACCACTGAGCAGAAGCGTAGGGTAAAAGCTGCCAAGGGCCAACTGAATGGCATTTCTTTCGAGTTCGCAAATCGCCGAAATCACAAATCCTATGAAATAAGAAATGAAAAGAAAAAATCATTAACGTTTCCGATAAGTATACTCATTATCGATACATGATTATGTAATATGCCAGTACGAGTTTCTTTATACTTTACAGAATAGCTGCACGATCAACGAGATTATTAAGTTATAAATATTTCTAGCGTGTGATTGGTCAAAGAGATAACTGGCGTAAGAACTTATAATAGCTTCGTATGGATCACTGAGCATGATTTGGTTTTTATAAATGTATTTGTCCGAGTCTAATAATTATCATTGCATATTAAGTTTCAAGAGATCTGTAGCAAATGAAAGGTCACTCGTAAATAGACTCTTATATCGTTTTAATGATATACTATGTAATTGTCCAATCAATTCCAGGTAAGAAAATGAAGATTCTTCAAGGTAATATACCCACCGAAACACATGCCGCATAGACCCTGAAGTATCGTAAGGATGATGACCCAGCCGATGTCACCTTTACATTTAACGTCGAATACGAGAATCATGAAGATAAGGACAAGTGCGGTTTGGCCGCACATCACGACGAATTGTGTGACAACGTGAGAAAATAGAATTTCGCCAGGTGAAACACCAGCTACCCAACTTCGATCGAGAAGACCCTCCATTCTCTCGATTATCAATGCGGAAGACGTCAGTGCCACAGCCAAGAAAAAGACGATGCTGTAATCGGAGTTAAAGAAATTATTGATTTAATTAATGAGCGATAATGAGCGATGAGCTTCCGTTAAGTTAAGATCAGTAAACTTACGTTAAAATAACACCAGGAGCTACGAAATCCGTGAAACTCGGTTCACTGGAACCATAAATCGGTTCTTCAAATTGAATGGGAACATCCGCTAACTTTTCATTCCGTTCACAAGATTTTAACAGATCCTTAGCGAAGTCCCTGTACGAGTACTGAAGGTTTCTAGCTAACATGAGTCCAATCTGTTGATCTAGAAATTAAAATAATAAAAAAATAACTGTAGTACAGAATTTGAAACGTAAGAAAATTATTTACTCTTAGATGTAGCTACCATTAAGAAAACACTTACTGGACATATCGAGCCAGACTCTAATTTCGCTCTGATCGAGCGTCTCGTCATCAGCATCCCTTCCAAGGACCATTCGCGCTACCAGAGCGTCAGTGAAGTTTTCCGTGAAGTACAAAGTACCCCAAGCTTGACCTTTGCGCACAGCTTCCATCGCGGATTCAGGATCGGGATAATATTCCTGAAGAATCATCGAACTCTCAGTACCCTGTCTTAATCAAGACCATCACAGTCACCATTGTCACTTTCGTAATACTCACTTTGATCATTGTATTATTGTCGAGGAACCTGAGATATCGACAGCTCAAATTGGTGAAACTACAATTTTCCGATACTGGACAAGACATATTTTCGTAATTCATTTCGTGATTGACAATGGCCAATTTTAGTCCAGTCGGGTCTCGTCCGATAGCAAGACAAAAAAGTATGACCTGCATGACCGGCAGAGCAAAGATGAAGAGCATCACTCTGCAACGTGATAAAACGATAGGTTCGTTACGTATGATAATAAAATGCTGTGCAATCAAGATGATATGAATATACAATAATCACGCTCGTTAGTAAGACGCATCTATTAAGGCTCTAAAAAAATCGCATACGTATTCGCGTACAAGATTTGCCATTTATGCTTATAAGAAAGTAAGAGTACGCGAAATGAAATATATTCCGATGACCGTAAAATCTGTAGAACTGACATATTTTCAAAATCGTATGATTTACGATGAAAAAAAAAAAAAAAAAATCTAAACCTTCGCTACTAACCCAACGTTTCTCCACATTCGCAAAAAGTTTTTTTGCAACAGCGCCCGCATTTTCCCAGGACTGGTTATTCTATAGCAATCCGAGCAGTCACCGCAATCTTCGCACTCCACGGACGAAGACTCCCCCTTGACGCCAGGCAATGGTTTCCCGTTGAGCTGCATGATGTTGCGAGAGGAAAGAGAAAGAAAAAAAAAACATGGATTTAGGTGAGAATAATTGCGAACGTGACGGCAAGCTTTCCTCGGGTCACAATGAAACTCAGGATGATCTTACGTCGTAATGGCTGCCAACGCCATTCGTCGTGTCATGGATGAGAACTTCTTTACTCTGATGAAAGTTAAGGCCGACTACTCCGGACTCATCAGTCACGTACACCGATTCGTCTTTCTTGCCCCAGTTTAAGGATGCCTGTTAATAAATGATTCCTGGAATAAGTACACTTGGAAAGCACGTACCGACTCGGAAATTCATAGACAAGTATCGGCGACGGCTTAAAGGGTAAAGAAAAAGAAAAAAAGAAAAATAGACTATAACCTATAAAGTCACGGAACTCTTAAGTTCCTGACTGATAGACGTCATCGAAAGAAATTCATCGAGTATATCTCTTTGTTTGTAACCAAGATATATATTTATGCTTACCAGACTGATATTATTTGAGATATTTAATTCCGTGGTGGGTTGTGCATATTGTCCCTGCTTCCTGGAGAGTTTTAAGAACACATCCTCAAGGGATGGACAGTTGTACATGGTAAGAAGAGCCCTGGGTGACTCCTCAGCTAATAATCGTCCACTCCTCATTAAACCAATCTGAAATAATAATATTTCATCCGATACAGAAATTTACGCCGTATTGGATATTACTAGCCAGACCCGAGAATTGTGCTCGCATGTGCAATTTTCGCGATAAAAGGAGCAAAATGCACTCGGCACAGGTATGCAACGATATCGAATCGAGTTGACTGGTACCGTCCTACGTAAGCCGGTACCGAGCTGCGTTCGTTCACCATTGAGAGGGAAGAAAAAAGCGAAAGGTAAAACGGTAAACTTAACAGCCCGAGAATTTCATGCACTTTGCCATTCAATATTTTTTATCGTGCAATCAACGGAGCAGAAATTTCGTCAGGTTATTGTGACAAATCAACCAGTGTCCAATAAATATAAACCGCGATCTTCCAATCTTGTATCTGACAACTGGATGGGAAAAATTATCTCTAGTAATTTTATATTTAAATTATTGGCTACGAAAATTTGGTAAATCATTGGACAAGCGTTAGCGTTACGTAATGCTTTACCTTTTCACCTTTTAATACCTCATTCACTACAGTGCTGTTGGATAAATTTATTTATTTTTTTAGACATTCAATTAGGCTGATATAATTATTTTTTTCAATCAGGCTGGCTACTAAAGGGAAAAAAAAAACTTACCGTGTGAGCTTGTCGAGCCTCCTCAATGTAATGCGTTGTGATAATGACTGTCTTATTGCCGTCTTTGGTGATTTGGACCAAGTGATTCCAGATACTGGAATCGTACAATAAGAAATATAGGTGATATTGTTGTGAAAGTAAATCTGTACGTGGCCAATTATCTTTATGGAAAAATGAGAAACTATCGACAATATCTGTTCGTAAAAGTTCCGCGATGAAATGTCCTGGCGAGTATATTAATACATTATTTATGAAACGTTATACGCAAAGCGGCTTTTTCAGGCTTAGCAATGCCTGCACCTTGACACCGAATGATCTTGTGTTAAAAACTAGCAATTTGCGTGCCTCGAGCGTTATATCTTATCAATATCTGACGCAACTGTAATGTTTCTTTCGTTCAATGCGAAAAAATTAGCGAACGATTATCACTTGTATCCATGATCTCGTATTGTGTTAGGACGATGCTTTTGAATTTCATTGATCTTTAAGTGTTCACGTGATCCCGCAGACATAACTAGTCCCGTAGAGCCGATGACTACCGGATCAAAGAATATGACAATTCAATAACGTTAGTCGACTTGAAAGGTATTGAAAATTGTTCTCTTATAATAAATAATCGTCCCAATTCGGGAATTGGAAAATTTTACAAGATAGCGGTGAATCAAAATTCTTTTATTTTGAATTTTGTCGATAAACATTCAAACAGTTGAATTATAACCCACGCTGGAACGTAAAATAGCCTACGTGACCATCTAAGTATTACAGGTTTAATGATTTAAAAGAATCCGCAAAGATTGGCGTGTTTAGCGTACGTAAATTTATCATGGAATATTAGACAATTTTTTATGTCTGCGGAACACGTTAAAATTAAAAAAATCGCTGAACATTCGTGAGAAGCGTCGGGCGATGTTATATCCGAGTAACTAATTAAATATTAAGAGATTTCACAGGTCCTGATACTTGGATATGAGAAGCTATAAATCTAATAGAAATAAAAGAGAAAATTATTGCTCCAAATATTATTACAGTCGATGTGAAGCAATAGACGAAAAATGAAAGTCATTTTAATTATATTATTCGACTGGTAAAATTTCAATTGATCATTTAGCCTACGAGTTTAATGAATTTTTTACATTGCGTGACTTTCCATCTATACTTCATTCACAATAATTTCCACAATGAATATACAAAGGTCGGTAAAAATACGAGACAACGTAGAATTTGAAAAACAAACCTTCTTCCAAAACATCTATTTTTATGTTCTTTTCCAAGGGAATCCAATTAACGTACAATCACTAATCTATGGAAGTTCGTGATTTGGAAAAATTCTCGAATTTCCAGGAAAACAACTGACCGAATCGATAAGCTGAACATGTAGATGATTAAGAATGCTCATATATTCCAGTCCCTATTATTTTCATAAAATCACCTAAGTAGTGCTAATTCGTTCGGTATATGAATATTCACCGAAAGAGTAATACCTCTTACGTTTCCTTTCCATTTCCTTTGCTTAAAATTCATAAAATCATGTCTTGGTAGAATAGCCCTCATTTTTCCATACGTGTTTATTTGCAAAACTGGTTTTCCTCGCGGTCGATCAGACAAAAATAGTTTAACAAGACGTGGTCGACAGACCAGCAACCATCTTGCAACGTCCAAAGTTCCCATTGAAACCTAGCATCTAAGACCCAGACTCATGTTTTCGAATATTTAAATGATTCCTGCACGCGATAATTACTCAGGTACGTTAAAGCGATTGTATTATCTATATAAATAGTTCAAAAAAAAAAAAAAAGACTCACCTTTGCCTCAACAGGGGATCCACGCCGACAGTAGGTTCGTCCAGAATGAGAAGTTCCGGGTCGTGCATGAGTGCCACAGCAAAGGAGACTCTCCTCTGTTGGCCTCCGCTGAATTTGCAAGCAAAAATTTTATTCAACACTGCACTTTATCCCTTCGGAAGAAAATGCATTTTACATGGATAATCTGAATTCGTGTATAATAAATATATCTATAGATAAACAGACAACGAAGATGAAATCAAGTTAGAGATATACAATGAACTGAAAAATCCGATGACGTAAAGTTATCGAGGATCACTCGAACGAGTTGGCAAAATACGAAGTAAATTTTACGAATCAAATGAATCTATAATTATTTTCGAAATCTCACCTAAGATTTTTCACCATTCGATTTTGAGAGGGCAAATCTAAAAATTGCAGTAAAAATCGAAGTCTGTCAACAATCTCAGCAGTGCACATGCCGAAGATCCAGCCAAAGTACATCATAGTCTCTCTGATGGTGAACTCCCCGTAGAGGGCTATTTCCTGGGGCATATATCCAACCCTTTTACCAGGAACACCAGAACCCTTCGTACCCGGTTTACCGCCGAGTACCCAAATCTCTCCAGAGTTCAGGCGTCTTCGTCCTACGATGCATGACAGAAGGGTTGTTTTCCCACAACCACTAGCACCCAAGAGACCGTATCTGTTGAAGGGAAGTCAAAAGAGATATTAATGAAAATGACGTCACGTTACGTAATTGAAATCTACTTAATTCATTTTTCGAAATGACATTGACAAGGACTCCTTGCTATGATAAACCATTGATGCGAAGGCGTCTATCTGGTGAACCGTGCTTTTGAAGAAAGCGTAAAAAATCTTAATAGTACTATGTTGCCATCTAACCTTCCGTGTAATGACAATTACTGACAAGCCAAGAATTCCTACCAAGACGTCACGTAGTAAATATATTACGCCGGAGAAAATAACCGGGTACCGTTCTCCTAAGGACGTTACGGACGAGGCTACCCGAGAGCTTGCGAAATTTACAAGAAAATATTCTCTTGGAAATTAAACGCAACAACGCATTATGCGCATCCTCTTTCGATTTCTCCAAAATTCATAACCATCTTGTTTGCGTTTAAATCGTCTGTCACGACTTCCGGTTTGCAAAATACCGTTGATTTTACGTGCCCCTTTGCGAGTTGCAAACGTCCACTTTATTTTTTGGGGAATTTCGAAATTATCTTAAATTCATATAACGACAGTACACGTAACAGACAATGATATGCAAACTGAATGGAGATTGACGTTCAATACGA
This sequence comes from Cephus cinctus, assembly GCF_000341935.2. NCBI lineage: Eukaryota > Metazoa > Arthropoda > Insecta > Hymenoptera > Cephidae > Cephus > Cephus cinctus. The sequence goes on from NW_014332865.1 coordinate 1,802,436, forward strand.
AATTGCAATGTGCTTCGGGTAAGAAAGGATCGATGAAAGAAATTCGCACCACCCGCTGATACCGACAGTCACGTTTAATCATAAATTCGATCATTTCCGTCTTTGTTCAGCATCCGACACTCGGGTGTACGCGAAGTATCTTGGGAGAAATGTTCCTGACGTAATCGAGGTTGTAGTGACCAGTAATCGCTAGTACGGGAAAGGCGTTCTCTTTCGCTTGGTCTGGCAAAAATGAAAGTGATCTCGTGAAGGTCTACTCTCGTTTGCGTTCAGTCAAATATAAAATTATGACTTCGTAATTGGTCAAAAAAAAAGTTGCGTAACGAATTTCAAAATTTTTTACATTCCCTTGGTGATCATCGTACTTTGGTATTCGTACGATCAAACGCATCGTGTCTATTAACTAGATCGATTGTAAATGCAACCACGTGACGCACGAGTGAATACGAGCTGGCGAAAGCTATTGATAAATTTCTTACAAATATTCTCAAACTACGCCTTGTAGATACAGAAACTCTGCTGTTATACACGTTGGCGTTTTGGCGTGCGTATAAAAAGGAAAGAGGAGAAAAGACTCGTGCATATTTACAGTGTAGATGTACACGAGTGCCGCTTGGGTAATTATATAAGAAGTACCAAAAAGTTTCGACACGTTTCTTGAGACTAAAAATAATGTTCGTCAAGAAATTTCCACCTTACTACCGAAAACATGTCCGGCTTTCCAATTGAGTCACGCCGGGATACGAAGTAACACGTGTCAGTGTCGATCGTTACCAAAAGGGAAGGCAAATTGCTCCGGGATATTTTTCCTTCGTAACGTGAATATGGGTGCACGTGCACTCAGACATTATTTCGTGGATGGTCCGTACGCTTGCACTGACTTAGAAATTTAATCACGATATCAAGTTGCGAGACGTATTTCGCGATTATTTTTTGATAGGATTGCTAATAATTTTTTTTATATGATTAATAAGATGTCTGGATTTTTTTAATGGATCAATATATTTTATTGATTTTCCCGATTGTAATTTTTAGTCTTAATTGGCTGATAGAATAATTGAATTTATCAACGTTATCGTCAATTGAATTGTTATTAGTTGTTACACGAGCTTTGTTAATCCAATTAGGCACGACTGTACCGATTATGGCATAAGCTCAAACATGGAGATTGACAGTCCATGTGAAGTGCATGAATCCGGTACTTAATAATTTGCACGTGACTCAGATATTTTTTTTGTCCACCAGGATCATCATCTCGAAGGAAAATAATATCACGATGATGATGACAGGTGCGTGCGATTCTTGGTGAATTATCCTGATACAAGGAAAAATTGTACAGTTCAAGGTAAAATTCAAGGAAATGCAAATAACGCTCATCAAGGTGACTGCACATTTATCTACTTGGAACGTCAGACAATTTTTTATTTTCATAGACGAGATGATTGGATCTATAACAAGTATAGATCATTCGATCGACTTTAGATATTCTAATCGAAGCTTTTTATGGGATTTCCTATCAATCAATATATCCCGAGTTATCGATGAGTTCTCGTTCGATTTTATACGGCTTGTAACAAATATTATTTGTTTCAATCGACAATTAGTTCCACTGATTGCAAAAATTGGCGCTGACTCATTTTTACAAGTCAAAAAATCTTTTTTGCGCTTTCAAAAACATGTCTTCCGGGCAAAATATTTAAGCAGGATACGACTTAGGCACGTGTTCTATAAATACGAATTTGCCGATTGGAATTTGAATGATGATTAATTATAAATTTTTAATTTATCTACAATCTCTATTGACAAATATAGACTATGGTTGTAAAGCATAATTTTATTAAAAAAGCCATAACTGTATGAAAGAGAATGAATCTCGTTCGAGGCTGTGATATAAATACAGCCGGAGTTTCAAATCTCTCATGAGAACTCAAAAAAGAGCCATCGGAAGATTTTGCATGAAAATAATTAATATGCTAGTGTGATATATTCTTTGGAGCAAGGACGCTTTCATTTTGGGTATTTTTGCTAATAAACAGTATTACCGGTTTTGCCAGTATATTTTATGTAAACTCCCAGCTTGTATCCACCGTTGCAGATATTTCTTTTTGAAAATTGAAATCCGACTACGCTCCATTCCACGATCCTTATTATTTCCTAGAACGTGACGTCCATGAAGCGTCGAGTACATTTGAAAATTTGCGTATTCATGTCATCTCCATGCGTATACATCATCCTCGTATTTACGCATAAATTGCGAAAGAGATATAAAAAAAGCGCAAAAGCAACAAATACCAAAGATAATTTTCCATTAACCAATGAGAAAAGTGTATATACACGGTTAATGATTTCCCGTACAGTCCTATCCATATGTCATATTTCGTTGTTGCAAAATATTTCATTTTGCATTATCACCGACAATCGCTTAACGGTCCCTGAATACAATGGCACAAGCTTGAATATTTAACATGTACTTACATAGACCCTTTGGCTACTGTCATACTGAGATTTTGTATAACATGATTTGGATTCTTGCTACTGCCATAAGTCTTAAAGGCGTGCCTGACGCTCACGGCTTGTTGACGATTCCAGGCTTGATTATTCAGTCCAGGAGTTGCAAGAACTGCATTAGGCGTTATAGTGCCGTCCATTTCGTTTTCCGTAGTCTGCATAGTGTGGATTGAATTTGAATTACCAAGTACACCGTCGACTCCCGTAGTGATGTCGCTGAAAAAGAGAAGAAAGAAAATCCAACAATTAAAAATCAAATCACGGACCAATAATCCAATAAATCTGCCTAAATCTAATTTACTTCAATAAAAATGTAACTGGCATCACTATTTAAGGAACAATCGCAGCGATAAACATTAATCCCCACTCGACTTCCTCTTGAGACACAAGTCAGACTTGACATTGTATAAAATTAATATTAAAATCTTTTTTTTTAATTTATTCAAAAATCGTCTACAGCCATTCAGCAGATAAAAGATCGAGTCTAGGTGACTCATTTGCGTTAAAGGCCATAGGAAATTGGCCCCTAAAAAATCTATTACCGATAGACGGTCCATAGTCAATTATACGAGTACTCCTAAGAAATACGTAACAATTGTACGATTTTTGAATTTCTCAAGTACGAATACTCGATGTGTTTTCGAAAACTTGAATATCATAAAAATGTTACGCCTTGCCGAGTAAGACATACCGTGCATTCTAATATATGTCAAGTATGCATCATGTACTAGGGGCGAGCATGCGAGTCTACCTTTATGCGAATGGAATCTCATAAATATACATGGACAGATACACATATGATTGTAGGTACGCGAAAAAAATAATGATAATATAAAACCACTAAGAAATTTTATGGGACAATGAAGAGGCTCGAGGAATATACGGAAATCGTATTTATAACTGTGCAAATGACAAAGGGGATGCAAATCGATTGACCGTTACATTATGGAAGAAATATGAATGAATGATAATATAAATTTGTCACGGACTGTGCGGTACAGTAATAAAAAGATCGATCATACATTACTGTATAACCGTGAGGTAAAATTTAGTAGCCTCTGAAGAAAAAGTTTTTCAGTGCTAAATTCCTCAACTAAAAAGTCAGCTGTTTAACGTATCAAATATCTTCTATTGGAATTTTATAGGATTCAAAGGAATCTCGCCTGCAGCCGGCCGTTTATTCTGGATTGCACGCTGGCAGAAGGAGTCAGCAAAGACTGTTACGTAAACTCGCGGCTTTCTTTTCGCTGACGCTTAGCAGTTTCATTGGGCAACCAGCTCACATACGGGAGCACATGCTGAGTGTATTATGGCGGTATATGTAGCGTAGCTATGCATGTCCAATAAGAGACGATATATATGATGGTTTTCTAGTATGAAAATCCTAGGGAATTTTGTACTAAGCGTATAGAATATTTTTATGTATTTTCGTGCATAGGTACCGGCGTAAGAGATATTGCAATTTTTCTTCGAAATTTCTATGTAATCCAACATGATAATATGTTGAATAATGTAGAAGAATCAGTATAAAAATTAAAAATTAGCATAGTCTTTAGTGTACTCGCAATGTATATTGTTAGTCATCGCGTGTTACACCATTGCTATCTATCATCCTTAAGAGTGCATCAAGATCGCGGACTCGTATTATTTTCACGCTTCCACGCGATAGACATTATACGCCTCGTTCGAGTTGTTAAACGATAGAGTTGTTGTTAAATAGAAAAAGAAAAATCTGAAAATTATCAAAGATTATTTTCTCTTTAAAAAATCCTCATAAATCATCGGGATGACAGTTTCCTTCATATGTACTTGAATGCGTAAGATTTTGTATTTACCGCCAAAATGTATCCGTGTCAAAGCGCTCGACGTCCGGTGTAATTTCTTTTCTGGGAAGAGACCGAAACCAAAGGAAACAATTAAGCAACTTCCGTTAAGAGAGAAATAAAAGTCAAGCGAGAGACATAAAAAAGGATAAGAGTGAAAATGTCCGCGTTAAGAAGTTTTGCGAAATGGTCGTTAGATCTGGCGAATCCGAACGAATTATTTACCAATTAATCAACTTCGTTCTTTGGCAAAAAAAAATGAACTAATAGAAGCAGCACAGTTTCCGGAAAATTACGTCACCCTCAATTCCCTCTCGTTACACGAAAGAAAATTCAAATTTACGGATGATTGCAAAAAAACGGTTCTATGGAAGCAAGAGACTGGTAAATTTATACTTGGCGTAATCGATAGTTACGATATTGATTAATTACCGGAGTAAGTACCATTACAACGATGTCATTCCGTTAATGCTAAATAAGTGGGAACGAGACATTATTTTCTCGAAGCTTGACTATAGGAAATTCGACGACTTCGTTCTTGTTAACGATCGATATCCGCCATATCCTTCGATAATTAAATTCAGCCGAACGGCAGTTCCGTACGACTACTTGTGGATGATTAAATGTGTCATTATTGAAACTTCGCCTTCGCAGCGCATTGGTGAATGAATTTTGATAAGCCGTCAGGTAAAGTGCATTTCAACGAAATCACATAGCGAAATCAGTTGGGTATCCATGCGGTTTGTGCGTTCGGATTACACGAATGGCATAATATACAATGGCATCAGGATACATCATATTTGCCAATATTAATGGTGCTGTACGTAATGATGCTTAGTATTCGAAATTCGAAATCCAAGATGGCCGCGTAATGCTCGATGGTGTAGATTGCGCAAGATAATTCAGCATTCCGCCTCGGAATACGACGACACGCGCTTACTTGACTCCCAGACACATGTGGAAAGACTAGCTTGAGTTATTCCTTCTTTTTAATGGGCCATGGTCAAGTCGAATTTTATAAAGGTGTCGACCATTGTGGAATACTGCATTGACACCTGTGGCTATTGTGTTTAACTATTTATTATTTATTTTTATATTCTTCAATAGATTAGCAGGACATTTGCATCGAATTCACCTTTGATTTACAATTCGTCCGGGGCAATCTCGTGCATCTGCGAGTTACCTTTTTGACCATGAAATTTAGCAATTAATAACTACGTTACCGATAAGGTAGTCTTACTTTACTTCAAATGTGAAATTTACTCTGTAGTCAATTATAATACAATAACCTGCTGGGAAATATCTGACTCACAGTGTACCCTTCGAGCTTCGGAAAAAGCCGAGAATGTCTAGATTTATTTTTTATTATGTTTGTATATTTGTTCACTCTGGTATCCTTAGCACTGCCAATGCCAAGTGAGTGTCATGGTGGTTTAATTAAAATATCCATACGCCACTTCACGTGAACCAACCTGACGCGAAGGCCAGCGATATTTCTTTTGACCAATAAAATAATTATTAAAAAGGTTTCAGGGAATAAAGTATAACCCAATAACAATATACTGTTATGTTGTTTTGTCAGTTCTAGTCGCACATTTTTTATTGGAAAATTTATCATGCCTACAGACAGCTGTTCAGTAGACTATTGTACCGATTCGAACGAACGAGCTAACTTCGCTCGGTGCAATGTTCCGGAATAACCTTATATATCCGTAAGTGCATTGCAATATTTAATTAAATCTTGCTTTCCTTTCAAATTACTTTTTCCACAGATACTTGCCGATCGCCATTAATAAATTACGCACTGTGTACAAGAATTAGGTATAAAAAGTCCTTTCTAAATATCGTTCCTCGTGGATAAACTGCAAGCCAAGTAACTAAGCATAACAGAACACACCTGCGCGTATATGAGAAGCGGGAGCAATTGCGCAAGTCAATAAAAAAAATCCTAATTATTTATGCCGTGCAAGTTGGTCAAGAAATCAAGTTCTGTCTCGCAGTATAAAATGACATCTACACAAGACCAATGACTACCATGGAATAGTATGTGATTTCATACAACGGAAGATTCCACAAAATCATGTAAGATACAAAAATTTATTGATATAACAACTCAATCTGCATATTTTTATCTGACTGTTATGAAATTCCCGAATTACAGTCTCTAGGTCATAGGAGAAATAAAGGAGTATCTAGATATTATGTATCTACGTGGGTTGGCCCCTTGTGGCTGGTATCAAAATCGTGCATCCCGAATACCGGTCAGTCATGTTTACGTCATAGTTTCGTCCCGTATAACCAGCTGACCTACTAAAAACTTCTCAATCAGACATTCCGTGGTACCACCTTCGGGAAAAGTTTCGACCGTCTCCCGATTCTAGATGTAACGCATAATCGTGCGTTAGATTATGACCAAAGATTCACGACCCGACCCATAACCCACTGGGATTATTCAGGACGACAGTTACACCAAAGAAGAATGTTTACTCACGGGGAAAGTCAGACGGTAGGCTTTTGTGAGCGTAATTAAAATCTCACTACTTACGTCACAAGCCTCGACAATTCCTTTGAGTCAAATTCCATTATTGTGGTGAAAATATTTTATATTTTAATTCAAATAAAACGTTATTTTTATCGGTACGGTTGACTCTTAAACTAACGAGAAGAGAAAAGCAGAGGACGTGATTTTCCATTGTGAAGCTTTTGCAATTCGTTTGACGAGAATAAATTTTATGAAAAATTGACCGTGTTGATGATTAGTCGATTTTAAAATTTTTTTTTTCTCTTCTAATTAGAATTACATATCGAGTAAGTTATACATCCGGGTATTTTCTTATAGGCCTTTTCATTACACTCCGCAGACATCTCATCCTGTGGCTATGGCTGAATTAAAGTTTTTCTTTCGAAACTTTAGTTGCGTGGCTCTTACGAAATATCTAACATGAGTCATAAATAAAGGGTACAAGAAGGCATTACGAGATTATTGATTATGCGTATTATAAAGTCGTATGAGATTTGTAATCCGTATATACGCATTTTAGATTTCGATATTTTTTTTGTATATTCGAGCAAAAATTCTTATTGTTCGACTTAAGAGGTTAACCGCCACTTTCTGTCAACCCGTCAATCAACTGTGAAGAAAATGAGGTCGAGCGAAGCATCAGACGTGAATAATGTCGTTTTCTTTAGCTAACATAACTCACGATATTTGATAATTTTTTTACTCAAAAATCAATCTTTTGTAATATGGCGATCAGCATCAATCGAAAATTTGCCAACTTCTTCACTCTAACTTCACTACTAACAGCCAAAATGAGGAATGTCAACATTGACGACGTTCCTGCTATTCACGAAGACCGTAACCACGTATCGACCAGTTGGCTGTTCGTCTTACTTTCTAAGGACTGTTATGGATTGTCAGTTACGTTTATTATAAACCGTCGACTGTCCAGTGAACTACTGCCGTGTATAGTATACAGAATCGATAAAGCTTATACTCCAGTTTTCTTTGAAGTACTGAGTAATGGCATTGGCAGTAATATTTCCCCCATAAAATATTAATAATTTCCATCCGTCATTAAGTACATGAGAAATATTGATCACAGTTGAATTAACATCAAAATGGACGAAGCATCTTTTTCCAGTTAGTTTCATCAGTTTTTTTATAAATTCATATTTATTTTATAGTCAAGCTCTTCCGCGATTGCCACACAAATAATTACCTAATTTACCAAAATACCGGTCAACGATCTCCAGTCGCCTTGTAGACACCTAGGGTTTAATTTCACGGCTCAAGGCGCCAAATTCAAATGCACCTGTACGAGAACCTTCGATGAAGCATCCGAGCTAATGACTAATGTTAAATTTTTCTTTTTCGATATTTATTATAACTTAAAATGTTCATTCGATTAATTAAGGACTGTAGGTCGAATCTAATTGTAGGAAAGTAAGATTTTGCGGATTCGAAATAACGTTTTCGAAGGTCGCGGCGGAATTATTGTCCAATTATAATAGGTGACGAGACCCGCGCTAATGGACGATACTTTTACGGTCTCGTGCTAACTTGCATTTTCCTTTGTGCCGTCTAGAAAGTATATTTCTCTCGGTCTTTCACGCCGTGTCAGACTATCTTGAGGCGATTTCTTTACGAAATTGTATTCCGGCTGTCTTGCACACCCCTCTACCTGTTAATATAGCATACAGTATTTCTGAGTACTGTGTGGAAATGTACATAAACAAAACAAGAATGGGTTCTCAATTAATACTATAATAATTGTTATACTATTTTCAATGCTATACAGAAATTCCCGTATAATTATTTGAAAAAAATATGTAAATCTGATTCGCGCTAGTTATTCCTATCGAACCAAGTCATTCCGTTACTGTAAAACTTGCCGGTCCATTTCTCAACGTTCCTCAAGTCCTACACACTGGTTCCGTCAACGTTCCAATTTCCACGATTCTAACACCTACGTCATGTCAGACATTCGTATACGCGTATACATAACTGTAATACATATCCATAAGTACTTGAAAGATTTTCGCGGAAACCGTTAAATCATTCAATATAATGAATAATAAAGTACGACAGACATTTTATCCACTAAGATAAAATCTCACGCGACCGAACTACTTATCATTCAAATTACATTGTCACATCTGACAGACAGTCGATTACATAATTATACCATAAAAACAAAATACCTATCCTACTATATAATACCCTGTACAATTCCTGAATATACCACGAATATTAATATTCACTCGATTCTTCAACTTCTCCTCGATCCTTCACAAAAACTTCAAAAACTAGTCCCAATACACATAAATCTGCAAATACGTACACGTACAATCGTAGATATAAAGGTTGCACCCCGCACCCCTTTGGACGTTTAGCAAAGCGCAATCAGTATGATTTTCCTCAAAATCGGAGTCGCTCTTTCTGCTCGTATCAACGAACTAAGTGTAATCCCGTCCAGTGAACGTCATTGAATGATGATTCCAAATAGAACGCACCATGGATTATTATAACGTCACAGCACACACAATCGAGCCGTATTACCGTATTAATCGTAAAGACACGTCCTGTCTCTACCGTACGAGTTTCCTTGCAACGTGTAGAGAAGTCGTGTGTACCGACGGACGGACAGGCGAAGTGAGAAACGTAGAGCCAAATAAGATCGCGAAAGAGGCCCTCTTCTACTTTCGAGTCCTGCCGCAAGACTGACCAACGAGAACCGACTCACCAGGTCCGTCAAGCTATAGCCTCGTTGTGTACTCTCCCTCCAACTATTCCTAAGCCTCCACCTTTTCCTCATGAACTTCCACCTCCACTTCTATACCTTTTGAGTCCCATATGTTCAGAGCCTTAGCACTTCCTTCGCCAAAGCTATAAAGTCTACGACGCTCGACTTATAAGATCTCAGGATCTTACTTCCAAATTCATTGAGTTTGCTATAAGATTTCTTTGACTGACGTTAAAAAGTATTTATCGGAAAGTCCACTTTTTCACTGATTTTACTTTTATTTCATTATACACGTATTTCAATTCTGAGTGTTGTATCGTGAATGTAGGTTTATTACAGTTAGGGAATACTGTAACGAGTGTTTCTTGTTGACAATATTTCAGAGCCAAGTATAATTAACAATTTGTATCGTAGTGCTTATTCGGGTGTCAAAAGAGAAACTAGAGAGTGCAGGTTAAGCAGGTCTTGATCAACACGAAAAGGAGTTGATGATCAATGCTGTTGAAATTGTCGGTGTTTCAATGCCAATTACTGTACTACGTGCGACGATTTCAGCACGAGTCAAGGTTACCAGACCCATAAGACACCCGTTGAAGCTGCAATGCTACTCGTATACCAGTTTGGCAATCCTTCGGCTACCAACTGACGTAACTTTCCTGCAACGTTTAGATAACGTCCTTCGCTATCAACCACGTTGATTTTCCATCCCTTTGTATTTGACAATTTGCACGTCACACGATGGCGCATGTTATCTGTACCAGAAATCCTTCGTATTCGAAGGACATATCGAACCCGGAAATAGGTCAAGGACTAAAATTAGATAATTGCCAAATTCAAGGAATGATCCTGGTAACGCACTCTCGTTTATACCCGTGAAAGTAAAAGTACGAGTAAAAGTAAAACACTAAACGACTTAACAAAATGAAGAAATAACTTTCTGCCGAATCCCACCGACAATGCACATGTCAACGTACCGGCTAATTCAATTGTCTCAAGGCACCAGCTGAGAATTCTCAAGCTGCGAGCTGCTAACATTTCCTTATGTGCGTTAATCGATTTACATACTTTAAGGCTGTAGACATTTGACTCAGCGGACCAGTAATCCCGTCTGCCTTACCGACGCAAACAAAGGATCTATTGTCTTCAAAATTCCACGATCAAATTCCGCCTGCAATTTCTTCACGCTGACGCAGCAACGTTCAGTCAAAATGAAGCTCGGATCAATATATATATATAGTAATTTGAAATCTGAAATGGCGTTTAAACGAAATATAAGGATTCAGGTAACTTATTCGACTGACCTTAACTTCCGGTATCTTTACGGTTATAATGTGACGTTATAATTTTATTATTATACCTAATAAGGACATTAGTCGCGTTAACGTCACCAGAACTAATATCTTTACGCACGCGTTGCCGTATACGGTGCAAAGAATACTCGTTTATATAATAAATGCCGATTTATCTACCGTAAATCAATTACAATTTAGCGTTGACTGTTGATTAATTATTGCTAGAAACTAAGGACTATTGATATGCGTGAGTTTAAACTACACGGATATTGCTAGTCATTTTTGATTTCAATGACCGCCTCTTCGGGATTATACTATACACATACGACTTGTGAACTCTTGAAATAAAGGTATGTACGTCATACGAATTTTCTTATCAAGATTTTCTATTATCTTATACGTTACAAGAATTGTAATACGTTGAACGAGAAATTGTTTAATGGGCACGTGATCGGATAGCAAATATTTTTTTAAATTCCGCCTATCGTAAATTGTTATAGCAACGAAATTTTGCAGGTCAAGAAATTTTGCGACTAAATTTTTTTACCAGAAATTTAATTATCGTAGCGTTACGATCATCCGCGGTATTTTGAAAAACAACGTCCGTCGAACGTCCTCGTCATCGTGTTTCCCTTGACAAATAAATTGAGACTAATTTTGATTATATCAAGTAATACGCAGTGCCGCGTAACGGCACGTAAGTTACCGGCATTATTTTTTTTTCGTCATAAACGTAATAACGTGTACGTTATTACGAATGATAAAAAGTCATAGGGAAAGAACCGAAACGATTTTGCGATTCGTCACAGTAAAGTACAGTGGTACGTACAGGTTCGAATTAGTTAAAAATAATCATGACCACAGTCAATCGCAAGGTTTTACATTGACGAAAATTAATAAATGGCATTAACATTGAATTTCAACGCATGCCCATCAGTGTCTGCTGTGTTAATGAGGGTCAAGCATAATTTTGAAAATCACTTGTTGTCGCGTTACCCGACGTCGGAATTTTCGATGGTCCTCCTTTTCAAAAATGGTATATAGAGACACTGGTAATCTGTCTGTGAATATCAAAGAAATATTCAAATTTATACACGACGGCCATGACGTCTGGGGTCACCTCGGCTCGCGTCAGCAAGTACGACATGACGAATTAACGTGACGTCACTGGGAGTCAGAAAAAAAAATTGAAATTTCAATGGACCAGCACCGAGGCGAGAAACGAAATCTTTAAATAGTTAATAATTAGTGGCGAATAGAGCACGTGTATCTGAATATATTTAAATGAGTCGAGAGTCGAGTGTATTCTCTATTTTTAAAGTGAACATGTAAATTTCCAAAAATACATAGGAGAAATCTGCGATTTCTCCTCAGAATTTCATGATATCGTACGCGATAAACTTTTTGCATAAATGCATCGTATAAAAATATGCTTGCTCGGGTGTGAGTGAATTTTTGAAATTTTAAAAGTTGCAAAAATTTTCTTTTCTTTTCCCCTTATTTTGCCCATAAAGAATTCTTACCGTACGATTTCTCATCATTTAGCTTCTCTTTCAATTTTTTTTCTTCAACCGAGTGCTTAAGGTGAAGGAGAAGTCATACGTCAGAATATACACTAGGCGTCGTTTGACATGTCTAATTAAACTGTGATTGGTTAAAAGAAACGCCTGCATGATCATAAATAGTTTATTTTCGAGGGCGGTAGATATTTCTCTGATAGAACATATTATGTAATACAATTTTCTTGTATCACACTTAACGTCCACAAGTATCCATATCGACAGTCATTACGATCATGTGCAAATTAAATGACCGGCATGCTCATCCTTCTATGCATCAAAACCTGAATATTAGATTTATTCTAATTTCGATAATTATACGACAATAGAAACTCCAATACCACTGAATAAAAGAACCTTGTTTATCCCTATGGAAAACTGTTAATTATATTTACAAACTATGTTATATAGGTACGGTAACACAGTCGAAGAATCGGTATAACCTGTGGATCCAAGATGGCTTCCAATGATCGAGACAGTAGATAGACAGACAGTTTTAGTTCAGCTCAAGACGTGGCGACCATAACGGTGGTCAGAACAGTCCGCACTTTCCCCGTCATTGCGCAAGATGGCCACACTCAGTGACGTAATATCGGCTGGGTTAAATAACGATGTCTTACACCTTATAATAAAAGAGCGCATCAAGCTTCTGTTCAAGGATCACTGCCAATTTTCGGTTTGTCGTAACAAAGGCAAATTTAACAGACACTTAACGAAGATCACAATATACCGATAAATCAGTGAATATTCCACACGATGTATGTTCATAAAATCATGCGAGTCCACTAATACTATAATATATGAAATGAATAAAAAATTAACCTCATAAGGAAAACGTAATTTCAAGCTGTTCGTATTATTCGTGCATTGTTGTTATTATTATTTCTTATACCGAGCATCAAGAATTACGTATACTCAACCTATGTTATCAGTATGCAAGACGTTTCTGCGTTCCGAAAAAATAACCAGTCCGTCCGAAAAAAAGTGCTTGGTCTTAAAAACACTAAGACAGACTCCCGCGAAGCTCAGAGTCACAATAGTGGGGTCGTAGAAAGGCTAAGCAGGTAGTCATACATATTTGCACGGATAACTTACCACAGCCATACAAGAAATACTCGCAAGTCCGTATAACGTTTCCAGCAGGTTTTCTGAATATTTTTAGACGAACTCGCAAAAAAATCGTATAATTCAAATATTCCCCTAGCCTTTGTATTTTTGCACGAAGAGCCGTCCCCACGAGAATGACTTACGTATACGGAATATAAATGACGAAGATATTCTCCTACTCAACCATTACGTTTACCCTACGTTCTAGAGATCTAAAAATACACTTGTATCCTGAATCAGTGTAAATCAAAGTTAAATAAAGCCAAAGTACCATCCACGGGCTGTAATCGCTGACGGATGACTTTTCCCCAGCAAGACCATCGAATTGATGGGGAAAGCGTCGTTGGCGTTAATGTTCATCCACATGACTTTGGTATTCGCGAAGGAATGCGATTTCGATAGTTTCCGAGCTCGAGGCCAATCCGTTGAGTTTATAATAGTTTCAACATCGATCTTTACTAGGTTTGAAAGATTTCTAGGGGATCTACCAATCGAAAATTATATAATTTCATCAGTGCTAACGTACCTGTATATATCTATATCTATATATATACTTTGGTACGCGCGTCTACGACCTTCGAACGGTAGTCTCATATCGATAGTACGATCGATCGATCGAGTAACTAATCGAGGTGGTTGCTTATTATCGATACTTTAAGAGGGGAAAGTATCCCAGTGACCCAGTATCGTTGTACCCACTGGGACTAGTACCTACTTCACGCTTGCCTCTTGCAGTAATCTTATGCAATGGAAGGAACCGAAGAGGCGAACAAGTGTCCTTGACTTGTTGGTTTACGAAGGTCGGAAAATATATATATGAAAATTGAGAAAAGAAAATATAATTCTTTATGATACATGAATTTATGTATACGATACATTTGTGCGATACATGGAGAATAGTACGTAAAGATCTTCGAAATGGTTTTTGAGGTTAAGGAAGGCATTTTTGTAAGATGTCAAGATACTAGAAATTGTCTTATTAAATGATTCGCAAATCGTTGAGTGACCTTGGGTCAACCTAAGGAAAAGCTTGACGAGTTACCTTCGTGACTTCTAGATCTTTATTGAGCATCGAAAGAATTGCGCTTGAATATATACGGAATATAAGTGTCAACGCTGGCAGGGAGGTCGCCCATTGTCATAGTATGGAGTTACGAATTGCATTCTAATCGCCGAATTACGCGAATACGAATGTGACATCCTCGGTCAATGCCGTTCAAAATAATTTTGCACACTCCTAGTCCACGTTTCGATAGAGGAATATATATATTTTATTTATATAGTAGGCACGTGCTATTCTAAGATCGGATATGTCCTCCAGCTCGTGTACATTTGGCACAGGTTGGTTGGAAAGGTCTAAAGCCTAGGATTCGCACACCTTTCCTTAAGAGCTAATTAGAATGGTGATTACAGTCATTGATAATCATCGAGCGAATTGGCTCTGGTTAATCGTTTTGAAATCGTTCAACGATTTCCTGCGCTATCTCATTGCGTACAATTAGACGAGCTCAATTAGGTATCCACATCCTCCTCTCCGACCAATGACTGATGACTGGGTTGCCGTAAGAATCAACTGTAAAACTATTGTTTGTATATGCTTGTCATTGGTTTGCAAATTTTTCATTGTACCAAGAGTTCATCGTTCATTATTTTCTTTCCTTCCAAGCTGCGTGGAAAGTCGATACAGAAATCTAGGTTACCGACGGTATCAACGTTATTGCGTGTCCTCTGCCATTGCTTGCGATCTTCTTGGAAAAGCGAAAGTCGTGGATTCTCTTTTAAATGTCGATTCGATTACGAAGCTAGAAGATATTTGTTGATGTCGTTATATATGGATTTGGTATAATTATCATGAGGGTACAGTTGTAATAATGTGGGTGCTAATTATCTAATATGATACAAGACTCGTGAAAATCAAATTACGAAACATAACGGTATACTAAATATTCGCGAATCACATCGCAAAACATGAAGATTTCGTATAGATTGTGAAAGTGATCGATCTGACGTGTTACGTAAATCCCAGGAAGAACGCTCGATAGCTATTATCGATACTCAATATCAATGATAATGATATCAGGAACAAAAGGATCCCTTATTGTTATATGCAAAGAGTCAGTTTGACATCACATTTCGAATCTTTCGGGCGTTCAAAAATGAAAGAGAAGTTAAAACGTTTATTTCCGGGTCACTAGTAAACATTTTGTAAAGTTATACAAATAATGGTCCATCAAGCTTTGATAATTTATTACGATATTAATTCATTTCTTAGTCGAGAGATAGCTCGTTTTTTATATTCAAGAATCTATGACGTATTTACAATCTAAATATACCTACCTAATAAAGAATATTTCACGTGTCTCTTTTCTCAAATCATGAAATAGTCATGGACACATTCGTCAATCCTGGACTTTTAGATTCAACTAAAGTCGTGCTTAGGTATATGAAAGTCAAAAAAACAACCATAATGGGTCCTAGTGTGGGAGAAGCTTCGTTAAATTCAGTGAAATATGTATATTCAATAACACGTATGTCGTCTCCCATAGTGCTGCCACCTTTCAGACTCTCCGTTCAACACTACCACGTTACGCGTGACCTCCTCGGTAGAAAATGTTCAGGAACCCGTCTGATGCTTGGTGACTAGCGCCAACAAGTTTACCATACGCAGTCCACGAAAGTGCCTAGCGTTTATTTAAGATGGGGCGCTAGATATCCCTGCCAAAGAAGTATACTCAGCTTTTATTTTCTGTATTGAGATTCACAATGATACAGCATAAAACGTGCATATTATTCCGTGTCGCGAAACTAGTAGGAGTAGCGACCTCGTACCTCGAACTTCGAACAGACTCGATAAATTGCAAATTGTGAAGATGGAAAGTAACCCAAGCTATAAGTTGGTATAGGCATTCATACGTAGGTTGAACGGATACGTATTGGTATGTATATGCATATGGACATGTATTATATCGCAGTTGGTTCTACTATCGCCAACCGATTCCTCCCGTACAACTAACCAATTGCGTTTGGAATCTTTTTGGTTGGTTTACGATCCAGTCAACGCGTACAGGTTTTGTCTGCATTCGTGCCTTTCACTCTACGCCAGGAACTCAGCAATGCAAGCTGCTTACCGGTGGATGTTGCTACTTGGCTGTCGGCTGTTGCCGACCACTTTCACGCGCGGTGTCAATCGGGTTCACCGGTCGGCCGCCATAATAAGTTAATTTAACGAATTTGATTGGTGGAATGAAAAAAGGATTTCTTGGTGTTTCTTTTTTCTCATAAAACAAAAAAGTTTTAAGAGCTTATATGTTGAGGTTCAAGTTGTTATTAATTTTATAGAAGTTGTTGACTTTATAAAATTGGTTTAGAATTAAGAAATTTTGAACTTCTGTGGCATATCTTTACTCTTCTTAAAGTTTTCGAACTTGTATGGTATTCGATCATTGTCAATGGAAAATTTTTACGATTTACGTATACTATGCATGTTTACTAATGATCCTACTGACTAAGTGATCTTTCTTCGCATACAGTATAGATGGTTTTTTGAATATTTTTGCCTTTCGCAGTGAGATACTTGTCAGGTCCCGGAAGATTAGTTAGTATAAACCGACCATCTGTATTCACTGTGAATTCTTGTATTCAATGCTCTGATCACGTTCTTGAGGTGGGCTCTGCCAGTTGTCCTTGTAACAGGTTACAAAACTCGGAATAACACTTTGTCAGACAAGGACGATTCCACGATTATTGTACGTTACAGATATATTTCCACTTTACAATATTCATTAATCACTCGCCCTGTTATTAATCACTGCTTATTCTCAATTCGTTTTATTGTCCGTTTTCATTACTTTTACCATTATAATAAAAACAGAAACGGGATCTGAGTTGATGAGCTCATAAGTTGTTTCAGAAACATCAACGTGGACTCTTATATCGTGGAAAATTTACACATTCCCCGGATTAACCCTAGACTGTACTCAGTGTCCCCTTTGCGTAATAACTTTGATCGTTTTATCTTGCTTTCAACATCTATCTGCTTTCAGTGCGTATTTCTCAAGAGCATGCCATTAAACAGGAATCCAAAGAGTTTAATTATAATTTACGTGCAGTATGCACTGAATCCATAAAATGTCATATTGCACTGCTAACAATTAAATTTAACATTAAGGAATCGATCGAATCATTTTCCCGTACGGTTACGAGAGGATATGTTGACTTTGAGTTAATTAATATTTAATTCTATTTTTTAAAAATATAATTACTTACCTCGTTAATCCATTACTCCAACTGAACATCTTCCTTATTTTCTCACTTTGAGTCTCGTCCTTTCCAGTCATTTTTTTATTCTTTTGAGGCTTCTCAAAGTTCCATACGACGTACGCGTTCCCAACGAACGAATTTCGCGCGAAGCTCTCACAAATCAATCACACGTGATTTCAATGTGCACATATTTTTCCGGGCAATTACAAACATACCATTCCAAGATTAGCGGATCCCGTTCAGTGCAGAAATTACTGAAAGTGAAACCAGCTTTAGAGAACGCATCAAGGATTATCCTCTGCCTTTTCGAGAAACCTAATAGCCGATATTTTTTTTTCCAATTAATTATTGGTACATGTAATTGTATTACGTGGCATCGTGACCAATTTCTATAACTTTCCAAGAGACTGTTACACATTTGATCTTAATCCATATTAAAGAGGTTACATCAGCTTCCTGAACTCATGAATTCAATGTAAACGTCATTATGATATACAGTAATTAATAATTATATTTAAAGTGCATAATATTTTTTCAGCTCTTCGTCGAGCTCCTAATTAAATATTATAGTTGTGTAAAACAACTAATTGGCCGGATGTTCAGATATTGCATCGTTGCGTCGCAAAAAGATATTTCAATTAATAATTCAAGAATCGAGACTGACTCGTGCGATAATCGATGCATTAAAGAGAAGCAATGCTACATGCCGTAACGTCATCCAGTTGGATCAGTTCTAAGAGGAACTATTAGAAAGTATCCTGTATCTCTCGTTATTCCTACGTCATTGGATAAGTTTGTTGAACTTCAACCAGGAATTAGTTATCATTTGTCTTCCTTAAAAATTCAAATGCCACTACGTGGCTGACCTACTTCGTTAGTCAAATTCATACCGGAAATTCATCTGAATATTAATATCAATGGTGTCAATTAATCGTTACTTTCGTATGCCGTTGTTATAGGTGCCTAGACTTGCACTGCATTTTACATTCTATTATTAAAAGTCATACTTGAGTTATTACGGATGTTTTTCAATTAGCTACCATTTTGCATCATTTCACATTCGCAAGACTAGCAGTCGACCGGCATTCATTGACAAGACGCTAACGTTATAAAAAAAAAAGTGAAGACAGGATCCTTCAAATATTTACAAGCTTCCTATACTTGCCACGAGTGCGACAGAGATCAACTAATATCTGTTTCCGTGTGTAAGAGTGAGACAGACATACTAGCGGGTTCAAGTAATCAAACATCGATCGTCAAATTCGCAACACTGAAATTACGTCCTCGAGCGTTCACAGTTTTTACAATTTTGAAAATTCAAATAATTCACTAGTACATTTCAGTAACGTATTCCCAAGGATTTCAAAAGAGTTGACTTTATCCTCCGCAAACGATAAATTCCATTCTCACCAGCCGCGCAGACTAGACCATTAAAGCGTCGGAATTCAAGGCCAGTATGTAGCATCCAATAATCCACTCAAGTTCACAGGACAACAAGAATTCGTTAAGAGTAACGATCAAAGAGGAAAAAAGGGGTCCTGTCTAATCGAATAAATTAATTCTAATACCGTAAAGGTGCGTTTTCAAAAAGTCACAGCAAACCGTTAAACGTGTGTCAAATGTAGTATTGTTTTCAGAGCGCGTATTGTGTCTCACGTTTACAGACGCCCGAACCGTCTAGAAGTGTTTCCCGCACTGAGGACTTCAGGTGGAGCAACAACACAAGCACAAGTTGAGGACATCCACAACGAGAATACAATATATATATATACACAATATATATATATATATATATATATATATATATTACGGAACGAAGATGTCCGTAGACAATTTCTTAGGATCAGTTCCAAGCGATGCTGCGCGTAAACCGGCTTGGAAGGAATTCAAGAACCAATGGAGGATCTCCAGTGATTCCGAGGAAGCTCCCCTTTCTTTGATTTCCCTGAAACACCAGGAGGTCTTAGCGGCACCTCAATATCCATTTATGATTTTCCTCTGAGATGCGATTAACATTGGCAGCGTCGCGAAGCCTTTGCTTTGGCTTTGTTTAACGGGAAAGGATCAGTGGCGCCCCCCGCACGAACTATTTTAAGAAACGCGCGTCGTTTGTTTTCAACGTATTTTTCTCGACCAGGTAAACGCGTATGTATATAGTATGCGCGACTGCGCGACTCTGCACCGAATGAAAGTGTAGTTTGCAATTCAACCGCGATCTTCGACGAGAGAACCTCTCCTTTTACTTGGAATAGTCCTTATCCCCACTTCGTACAACACTCTCGATTAGCTGTTTCCTACCTGGATGGTTTCGATACATGTTTTTACTTGGGGATGATCTCTACTCTTCCTCATTTCAATCAAGTGGGATGACATCGGGAAACTGGATTATCATATAAAGAGAATGGCGATTCTTGCATCAGCAATAATACATGTGCATTGAAATCTTCTGATACTTAACTAATTGAGATGCTGTAATTTTTTATAAGGATGTTAAAAGTTATAAGGGTTATCCACAATCGTATCAAGTTTTGTATTTTATTATTCAATTTTAAATATATTATCTAATTTTACAATTTTATGGTATTAGTAGATTTATAAATATAGAGATACTTTGTCGAACATTTTATACTGGTCATGAGTAATCTATACCTATGTACACGATTACATCTCGTGATGCACCACCATTCGTACTTCATACTCTAATTCTTAATTAATAATATCATTTGTTCTTACAGATTGATCGCAAAAGAAAATTTTTGGAATCTTTTCTCGCATTGTTAATATGACTTTTGCGATAATCTCGTGCAGTCTAAATTTATGGTGAAATGATAAAATGTAATTTGATGATAAACTTAAAATTTTAAAATAAGTTAACCGAAATTCACTGCTGCTTTATATAACCCCAAACTCTTACTCTTGAAATACCACCATCTGGAGCCATTGACACTTTTACATGACTTATGGGTCCATGCCAGATCATGTCATCGTAACAATATTCATGTACCCTGTGCGCCGACAACTGTAAAACATTACATAGCAACACGTGTTATTATAAATGACAGATTGATGTAAAATAAAGATTTGTTAACTTCATAGCTATACGTTAACACATAATATCTCACTCTGAGGAATGTTATAAGTATATATGTACATATGTAATTCTAGCCACAAAAATATAGCTCACCTTCTTGGGAGTCATAACAACTTTCCAATTGGCAGTTCGAATGTCCTGTCCTGGTGACGTCATAATACCTTCAATTTTTACACTGTCTGGAAAATTACCCTTGAAGTGATTGGTGTCAACTTCAATCCGATGAATTTCCCCTACGTGTCCCAGTTTGAATATTGCCCATTCACTGCCAGGCACCTGTAACGAATGACAAGATTAATAATAAAAATTTGCAAAATATTTATGAAAATATAAATAAACAAGATATATCGTACCCGCAAAATGCCAGCATTGTCAACTTCTATAATCGGTGGTCTGTCAAGTCGTCTTGCAGTTTCCCAACCGTCTCCCATATTGACTCCTCTGCCTGGTTTAATCAAATTCCGAGGATGACCGTAATGAGCGTCGCTGTATCCTTCACAAATACTCCCATTCTCACTGGCAATAAGATCAATCTCTTCATTATGATTTATACTGTGCCAATCAGGTGACGCGAAACCATAAACGTGAAATCTTGCAATTCCACCATCTGGGTATATATTGAGACGCAAATGAGTCCAAATCTCACTGGAAGAAACTGTAAAATAATTTCGTCTCGTTTCTTCGTATCCGGCACCGAGTACTTTCATGTCGATGATTGTTGTCCAATTCTAAAAAAAAAAAAAAGATATTGAAACGTCAATTTATAATGTACGTACAAAATATTACGCATGATTTAGGCATTTATTTACCTCTGTTTTAAGAACAGACATTTTTTCCATATCCCTCTTATTAGCTGCAGCGCCAATTACACCATTTCGAGCCGGAAATTTTTTATTATCTGTTAATAAAAATGAGCAGAGTCAGCCACAGGAATCGAAGTTTTATAAATTAAATATATCCATCCTCACCTTTTTCGGAAAGCCGTGCAGCCTGTACAGAAAATCTTGGTGCGTAGTTTCCAGTGAAGAGTGCCGTATCTATACAAATACCTTTGATAACGGATGGACGACCCAAAGCTATGATAGCCCAATCATGACCAGTACAACGTTTCCTTCTGGTTTCCCAACCATCCATCCATTTTCCATATTCCGTGAATACTCCTTCCTTCCAAACGGGTTCGTGGTCCTAAAAATCATTGGAAAAAAAATATTCAACATAATTATTATTGAGACATTTGACTTTCAGATAACACAATATAACCTTTACGTATAAGCCACGCGTGCAACGCATATTCAATTCATCCACCCAGGCAACATATAAATTCTAAATTCATCTTTAATATGGGTATACGGAAAATTCTTTGAAAGTAGTTATACGAAAATAGTTTTTCGAAAATTTCGAAGGATACAAATTTTTGCAGAATTTTCAGTAAAGCTTAAGATGTCTACCTGAGAGACAATTTCGGTCGTATTGATACGTTTTTGGCATTTCATGGAATTTTTTATTAGTTAATCTACATAACTATAGATAACGGTAATTAAGTATCAAAATGCTAAATATTCACTGTGTATGTCCTGATAACTCGATAACCTTTGAACGTGCTTTATTATTTTGTCTTTTTAATTTTTCATCAAAACCCAACATAACATACTACTTTGCGAATTCTATCAGAAAATTGATACAGGTAGCAAAATGAATTTTCTGTCATAATCGTCATATTTGACTTACTTTGAGTAAATTTTCGGCATTGGCAAACCAATCGTCCGTTGCAAAAAGAATTTTTCCGCCATTCTGAAACATGAAAAATATTTTATTACACACACAACTGTAATATAGCTTTTAATATAATTTATAATATGTTTCACTTTTTCTCTATATAATATATGCTAAATCTTAAGGTCATTTACATTGTGTTCATTGAGATTAAAAACTGTGAACGTTTCACTGAGCGTGAAAATGGACGCGGGATGTAATAACGAGAGACACGCAGCTACGAACGCATACACCATATTTTCTCTTTAGTGAAATCATACAAAGAGCTAGTCCGGTACATGTGGAATCCGTATAATTAGTGGAAAAAGTCTATACAGACGTATATACTGTTTGAGGTACGTCTACATTTGCTGTACGGTGTAAAATTCGAATAAAAATCTTTTACCGATATTGATAAGAGTGATTTCCATTTCTGTTAGAAATGAAAAAAAGCCTTTGTTCATTTGGCATGTAAACGCGTTATATGTGCATTGGGCTTTCGCTTGAAATTTTCTAACGGCGTTTTTACGAATAAAACACATTTGCGACAATAAGCAATTTCGATGAATATGTATACACGTTATTGTGATTAAATATCTGAAAACGCAACTACAATTCGCGTAATGAAAGCCGTTGATCAAATTTCTATGTATTTTCACATTTTTCTAAATAAAACATAGAAATCTTATTCTTACACTTTCCGAAGCAAGTTCGTTCAATTCCACAAATTTTGGAATTGTGTTCAAAGTTCCTATGACCATTGTGACAGTGTTAATCTGTATTGTGAAACTTTGGAAAATTTCTCTTAAAACAGATTTACAATGTTTTGAAATATTCGAAGCAACCAGTGCACTCTCGCTAGTAGCGACAGAACTTCGACTAAAGTTTCTTGCGGATCGCCGTTTCTATATAACAGAAAAGCTTATCTCGTATTTGTTATCTCTTTCTAACTTCAATCAACAATGGCGTTATTTCAAATACGAAATATACGATCAGTCCTCGGATTGGTCAATCATAAACCAACATTACACCCATTAAAATATCTAGTAAGCGTTATTTAGTAAACGAAAAAAGAAAAATTCCACAGATCGAAAAAAGTAACTCCTACACATTTGACGATCGGATATTTTTTAAGTAAACAAGCGCGTGGAATATTTCCCCTTTTATTGTTAACGAATATTCAATGATTCCACTGCCGACATTTCGTACTCGATGATTGTAAAAAATTATTCGAGTTTTTATTTGTCGCTTTTTTCTCGCGAATGATACCGAGTACAGGCTGTTCTATACAATTTCTCGTCCCGCAAAAGTGCATCCTTCTTCCGCCAGGTGACACTACTGTATCCTCTCCCGTGTAAAGGTTCGGAAGAATTTCACAAAGTTCCGTTGAAAGTTACGGATGAGTCTATTTACACGTGAAGCCAGTGTGAGTAGCGAATGGCTCTTTCCGAATAACTATACCGTTAGCAAGTACTGATGCTCGGAATTTCTCGAGAAAGACAACCGGCCTACTAGGACTGATTGAAGAAAAATATATCATCAATACAGATATGCAATTAATGACGTATAAGGTTGTGAAGAAACCAAATTTTTTATTCAAGTACGTAAAAAGTTCAACGATATTTATTATTCTTTACTGCGATTGACGTAGATAAATAAATAAGTCTCTTACCATTCGTGCAATCGCATGGCGACCATGTATTGTTAAATTATGAGAAATAAAACTGTTGATGTTCGTAAGATATTGCAAAATGGCTGAGGTCATTGATTGCAATATTATTCGAATCGTGTATTCTATTATTCGTATATTTTTATTCAGTCTATATTAACGACGTACTGAATTTAATGTTTCTCTCAAATCTAGCGATATTAGGGCTAAGTATATATAATAAAAAAAAAATTTTATTTCTCTAAACAAATTCATTTTATATTCTACTATTTTTCATACTTTCTATAGGAAAATTTCGGCGTGACTTTGTAATTTGCTTAATTACGTTACTCATGGAGGAGGAAGGCAGTAGAGTGTATGTTTAATATACATAACTATCAATATTTACAAGTTCACTCACATATGCTATATTTAAAAATATACGCAATTCAAAGCAATATTGCTTTTTATTGAGGTATTATGCAATAAGGCCAACAGCTAACGGTAACGCTGCATTCTACTTCCATATAGGAGTATCTTCAAATTGACGGATATGGAACTACGTCATGCACATTAGTGCTAATTATTTCAAAATAACTAGAAATATTAATCTCTTATCTAAAAATTCTATTCTTGTACATCGAGATGTTTAAATGTATGTATGTATGAATATACTGATAAAAATTTTTATCATTTAAACAATTTCATGTATTCATCATATGTTACTTTTCATTTCTTACACGATACTTAAAGATAGTTCCATTCCTTCCTTTGGTAACGTTTCAATTGCACTTTATGACATGGTTTAGTATTGTTGAACACCATGATGCTGATGCGTTAAATAGTAGATAATTTCAATAGGTAATTTGCAGTAAGAAATGACAAGATGAAATTGGAATGTTCTAAAAATGGAATTGACGACAGGGATCGTATGTGTCCGAATAAGATATTATATCTATTTCATATTTTCTGTGATATTTGAAGACTGTTTTTCTTGAATTTATCAAACTTGTAGGTAATTCCCCGCCAGTTTTAAATTGTTCAGATTATTATTCGTCTGTTATCTCTGTCCCTTGATATACTTGCAGTCTTCAAATAGTCGCAGCATATATTTCCTCTCAGTCAGATAAAAGACTGCCTTTTATTATCTGTGCATATATTTCCACCATTCAGGATTGACATAGATTTAACCTTTCAAGTCAGTTTATTCCGCTCAAATCTCGTTTCTAATTGGTTAATTCTATTTCAATCCTACACGGTGAAAACATATGCTGTGGTTAAACCGGTTAATAACAATTTTGGTATCGTTTCACTGGCCGAAAATAATCGTTAAGTATTTGCAAGTGATGCGCAGCTTACTTACATTTATCTATTAACTCCTTTTATTCAGTCATTAATCTACATACTTAAAGGAGCTAGTACAGTAAAGTTCGTAAAAACAATCGAAAAAATAGGTTCTTTTTTATAGGTTCTTAAGATTTTAAATGATTATATAGGATGATCAGTTGACATTATTATAACTCTTGGTACTCATAATACTAAGTGGTTTTCCAATAAAATTTATAATTAAAAAAATCTTTATTTTTTTTTTCTATGTTATTACAGACAAAATTGAGCTTTCTTAAGGTTGGTTTCATACAACGAAATTACCTGACAATTATTTCAATCTTATTTTCATTTTTAGTCTCATGCGACGCGCCAATAATGCGCGGCTGCCTTAACTGGTTCGCTCCAGTTTTGCGATAAGTCCCCACTATGTCTTCCTTGTAGCGTGTGCCGGGGCGTTTTGTGCGATTTATTTAAACATTCGCGCATAACGCCACTATTTTTATTTTTCATAGCTAAAAAAACTAGTAGATATGAAATACGGTATCATTAATGAATAACGTGAATCCAATGGTAATATCAAATTGACGTATAGTATCATTAATAATTCACGTTTTAAAGTCTTTGTGTTCCTGAATTTCTTTTATCACTGTATCACGATCGTATAGAAAGATTAACCGAGAATTAATAATCCAAAAGCCTTATGAAACTGCAGGAGCAACTTCCGATGAGGATTACAGCAATTGAACGTGAAAGGCAAAGCCGCAAACAAAATGGATCGCGAAAGTCTACACTGAATAAAGTACTGCGGGAAGTGACGTTGACTTCAAGGTTTCCATCCATATTTATGTTTATTGTTATAAAGTTAAGATTCAGGTCGTTTAAAAATAGTCCTAAGCTCTGACGCAGCCTATCTGTATTATATTTAATAATTCATTTTTAATTTTTGAGAAGACAATTCATTCAATTGGCATTCTTTGTTGCGATTTTGTTTATGCGTCAGTCTTAAAAGGGAATACAATAATTTTGAAATATTACGTTTTTTCATTCCTTTATATGCGTTACACAGTCATTATATACTATTTGACATTGTGATATCATGTGATTTACTATACTTTAACACGATTAACATGCATGACTCGCGTGCTAGCTAATTGCAACTTAGCTGTAACGAAAATAGAACGTCTCATCTCAATAATCATATAAACTCATTTAATTAGTTTACATTCATTTTGAAAAGTATAAGTTAGGTAAACTATAATCAATGTGCACGCGTCTTTTGGACTTTAGAACTGCTTGCTTGATCGATCAGGCTCGATTTAACTGGTTTAATATGACTTCCACGATTATTAGATCAAAGGTCAAGTTTGATTCAGATT
This sequence comes from Cephus cinctus, assembly GCF_000341935.2. Lineage (NCBI taxonomy): Eukaryota > Metazoa > Arthropoda > Insecta > Hymenoptera > Cephidae > Cephus > Cephus cinctus. Next base: position 1,829,427 of record NW_014332865.1, read on the forward strand.
GTATGTTTATATTTCATCTTAGGACTGCCTGCTTTCAAATTCATTAGTTAATTTTAATGTTTTTATGATTAAACAATGCTTGTACGTATGTTATGTATTAAACTTGGATTGCAAATACAATTATTAATCCAATAATCCTGCTATTCGTATTCTTATTATCAAGGATTTACTTGGATAATTATGACCTAAAATTATGGATAATGTAACATTTATTTTGGAAATTCTTTGATAATTTTCACAAGGTCTCTGACTGATTCTTCATCTGTAATCATGACACTATCAGAATTTGCTGCATTTCCCATTTTGATCTTTGTGCCACTTGCAATTTTTCTTTTCCTTGCAGAGGCATGAAACTGGTTTGCTCCAGATTGTTTCTTTATGAGTGATAAGTTATTCGTCGTTATGCCAGCACCGGGCATTATTATAATTCTCTCGCGAGCTTGTTTAACCAACTGTTCGATTATCCTTATTCCTTTTTCAGCCGAATTTTCTTGACCGGACGTTAGAATTCTTTCGAAACCAAGGTCAATGAGAATTTCTAAAGATTTATACGGGTCAGAGACTTCATCAAAAGCTCTGTGAAATGTAACGGGACGCGGACTAGCCGCTTTAATTATATCCAGACAAAATTCCATGTTGATATCTCCTTCTTCGGTTAAAGCACCGAAAACGAAGCCATCCACTCCAAGTTCTTTGAGTATTTTCAAATCGTAGAGCATGGACTCCATTTCGTCATGCGAGTAAACAAAATTACCAGATCTCATTCGAATCATGGCATAAATTGGGACGGTAGAATAATTCTTAAGGAATTTGACTAATCCTGGACTAGGTGTTAATCCACCCTCCGATAAAGCCGAGCATATTTCGAGTCTCATTGCTCCGCCATTTATGGCGTTCCTCGCTGATTCTATGCAGTCGATACAGATTTCCATCTGAAACAGTCAATATTGAATTTGCAATATAATCTTTCTAGGTCTTATCGAATCTGCATGAATGCTTTCGGTAAAAATGCGGATATTTAATAACTTTGACTCGTGTAATACATCGATACCATTTTTTATGCACTGTCTGAGTAGACGTGTCTATCTTCGTGAGCAGATAATCACTGTACTCTGTACTGAACAGGCGTTTCAGTCTCAATGATTCGACACTGTAATGCAGTGGCGCTGATGCTTCAATACTAAATGTTTTGTTTTTGTTATAAAGATTTTTTTATTATTATATATATGCTTATAGCTTCATTATTGTACAATTTGAAACTGTGTATACAATTTTCCCTAAGCATGTTATGTATATAAATTGAAATCGGATTTTAATAATGAGGATATATAGGAATGTTTATTATCATACGACATAACCATACTGCATTACTTTGTATTGAATGCACGAGATGTCGAGTAATTAATATATACCTTACGTCATAAGTCAAGTGTGTCTTCCGTGAATGTATCTCTTAAGTAACAAAAAACATACTTACCTTTGCATATATTTGATTTTATAATTTGTTTATTCAATTTTGAACCACAGAACGATTACGTCTGGCAAAACACAACACGTAGTTAGCATGAAGTTGAATTAGTGTAACTAACAGAATTCGCTTCTGTCATTATTAAAGGACCAAGGATTTATAGAAAATATTTAAGTAGAGAGGTATAAATGATATACAAAAAGTAAATTCTCAACATAAACACAAGTTTTGATTTAATACTGACTAGAGAAATTAAGTAATTACAAATTATTATGACAACACTAATATCAATCACAATTAAGCCTAGTACGGTAATTAGTAGTGAAAATAATTCATTTTCTAGATCTTATATAAGTAAACGGTATGACGCCATGTTACACAACAATATTAAATGCCAATACAAGATGCTATTGAGTGTATATACCTAGTAGAACTTGATTTTTTCATTCATTAAAAAAAATAGTACTTATGCTTGAAACTTTCTAGATCGTTTTGCAATAGCATTGTTTACGCCATAGCCAATATGTTATAGTTTAAACAAATTGTGAACCAAAAATATGAATAATCTATACTGAGAGTTTAGTCTTACATTATAGTATTATGCTTCTCATTATGCAGTTATAAATATGTAATTTTAATATTTGAATACAAAAGCCAAGTTCGTTTAAAAAGCTTATAAGTTACTTCTCTTTTTATTTCGACAGAATACTCGAGATTTCGCGAGCTAACATAATTTTTCTTTCACCGCTTATATTCCATAAAATGTATATATATATGCAAATTCTCGTCGTTATTGCTCATATTATATAAAAGTACTAAGCGCAATTTACTAAAATAGTTTATTTAATTAGAAAAGAAAACTAAATTTTAACTTTCTTGTGGCTGTTATTGTAATTAAATAATTCATAGTTTTGATTCATAAAGTTAAATATTACAATTTCTATTCAAAATCAATATCATGGGTGGCAAATATTAATTTCATTGTTTTTCAAAAGTGAAAGGTAAATCAGATAGCTTGTTATAAATATAATTGAGATTTGGGTCAAACCCTTTAGCTTTAAGTGTGAAGCGTTCCAATTTCATAGTTGACGGCTTGTAACTATCGTTCTATATTGTTTTGTACTGCAAATATCGTACTTTTAAACAACTACCTAGAATGGCTATTTGTAGGTGCCGTGACTTGTGTCGGTGATGTTGTATCCTTACAAACCTTTGAGGTCATTTCAGCCAAAGGCTCCAATTCTTTGGAATTCACCAGATCGAATTCAGTGACAAAATAGTAAAAGTGTTTATAGCACGTATTAACATGTGCCTCCTGGAAATATTCAATATGAAAGATTTAACATTAATGCTTGTAGGAAAGTATAAAATAGTACTCACTGCTCCGATAGTCACAATACGATGAAAATGATGTATATATACATGTACAAATACTCTGAATAGTCGAGTTAAAATTTTTCTGCAGAGGGGTATAAAGGTCTTTGGGAAAGGTACATCTGCAATGAAAGACAGTAACTAGTTACTATAAAGAATAAAAGTTCTCCGTTGTGCCACAGTGAAAAAGAAAAAACATGACTCACCAGTTGATACAGGAAATATAGTTTCATTATTAATCTGAGCTTCAATCCAATCCATCAAAAGACTAACATATTGCGGTGCTGGCAGTGCTGTCGGTTTCTTGTACTTATCTCCATCTGCCCATAAGTATTCAAATCTTGATCCACCACTCATCGCAGGACATGATGCTGAGTCACAATATTCAGATATGGTACCATATATAAGATTTATTCTGTTAAAAAAATCTACCACTGAAATGAAAACAATAATATTAAATTAATATCACTGCATAATTACACATGGAATGAATCAATGAAAAGTATACATTTTTCTTACCATGCACTGCAATCCAATCATTCAAATCTTCACCAGCAGGTAATTTAACAACAGATCGCAAATTAATTCCAGAATTTAGAGAAGCTTGTGCTTGCTTATGCAGTGAATATCGCAGCGTTCCATAAGCAAACTTCTTTTTTGGTCTGAATGTCTAAAAACACAAGGGAATATAAACATATAATTTTTATATTCTAATACAGTATTAATTCCCTTAAATAATGCAACAAGGCTAAAAGCATAAAACTTTTATTTTACTACTTAACTTTCATGTAATAATTTACATAGAGAGTAAATTGGTTATAGCATAAGATTTTCACAAATATGAACAGTTATCTGAGCACACGCAACTCACCTTTCCTTTCTGGAAAAATTCAACAAAACCACTTAGTGCAGTCATTCTAAACTAAAAGACTGACAAGAAGAAGTTTATGAGAAATTTAACAAAGATACTACAGGAAGTGAATCGAGTGGCTTTATCACAGCGGATACAAACTAGGGTCCTTGGCCGGACATACTGCATAATCGGAAAACATTGAACTCGTCGTCCATCCAGCTAATCGGGTGTCCATCCTTTTTTCCATCAGATTGTAAACCACCTTAGATTATAATAGAATATAAACATTCAAACAAGAAATAAATCACATTTTGCATTAATTTTATGTAATTTTATTCTTTGTCATACAGAATTATCAGATTATGTTTGATAGTAATTACTATTGTAATAGTGATTCTTTTTGAATCGGATTACAGCCTCGTACAGTAACTAATGTTTTTTTATGAAATGCCATTGAAGAACATTGGATTCTTATATTATGTCGTTTTTACTATTATCATATTGTTTTCTGGCATATTTTCCCTATGGTTATCATATATAATTTACATGTGACACGTGCATTAATCAGTTCTGTAAATATGGATCTCGCGAGTTAATTTAAGAGTAGCTTCTCTTTACAGGCATATGCAAAGAGTTATATTACTGTATATTATACACTCATTTGCAGAAAATATTCCTAAAACCCCACTTTATCTTGCAGTGATAACTATAGAGAGAAATACTTTGTACAAGGCAACGATATCGGATATAAAAAAAATACAATATAATACAGAACAATAACATTTTTAAGATTTATCACATATCTTCATTCTCAGGCATTCTGTAGCCTTTTACGTATCATTCTTTATTACGATATTTTCGTTTGCTGTGAAATTTTCGTCTTCACTCACTACGCTTTTCTTTTTGAATTCCAACGCTCTTTCATTAATAGTCTATCGCTTCTCAAATTTCATTAATTGTTACATCAGACATATATACAGAACACTCTTGTGCTAATATAACCTAAGCTCCACAAACTGACCATTATTTATTCTTGCATTGATATTGCATCGGATGATTTATTATTCTCAATATGATTAGTATCTTCTTCATTTAAATGCATATTAGATTCGACTGTCCTCCTCGATTCAATTCCACGATCGCTCTTACTCGGTGAAGTCAAATCAATCTCCGGTATAGATACCATCTTACGTTCTATGATATTAGTCTTAATAGCATCTTCAATCTCAAGAGTATCATCTACAAGATTCTCTTGATACTTGGTCTGTATCCTAGGAGACATCTGAACATACTTATGCTCATTTTTCTCATAATTGAACACCTTAGAGGCTGGCAACTTTTGAGTATTTTTCGTTAAAATCACTTGCTCTCCCTTATCATTCTGTCCTATACACGGTATAGTGTTTCTTTTTGCTAAAATAATCTTAGTATACTTAATAGTAGGTTGTACAGTACGTGGAACATTCTGCATAGTAACAGCAGCCCGACTGATCGCAGAAACAATAGAATTTTGCGGTCGCGCCTGGAACAAAGCGCGCGTTATTGTTTGCGTGGGAACGGTTGGCCGTACAATTGTTTGTATCGGTGGATTAAGGATTTTTCCACATGACTGTTGTACCTTATCATGTTTGTTAGTTATCAGAACAACTTTTGTAGTGGTTCCCAGTTTAGGAACATTTTGACTCTTGTCATAAGAGTCTATGACAGTAGGCATCTGAGTAAGAGACGGTACTTTTTCCATGGCGCTTAAATTATCACCGTCCTTGGCAAATATTATTGGGATATCCAATATGTTGCCGAGATCGTCGTCCAGGTCATTTGCGAATTTCTTCTTCATCGTAGGCGACTGTGGCTTTGCCCTTTGGGCACGTTGTAAGTTACAGCTATTCACCGTGATCTTTGGTACTGGCTTTGTAGATTTTTGTGCTGGCTTCAGTTTGTTTGATAAAGGTAATATTGTTATCGGATTTTGACTTGTTATCGGGACTAACATCGATGAACTGTTCCTTGCATTCCGTGAACTTTCGGCTAGCATGACTACGTTGCTGCAGGATGTACTGAGTGGATAGTTTTTGTTGCTGGACAGACTTGCTTGAGAAGGCAGCAATGATACCTTCGAGATATCCAAGGAACGAGTAGAAATGGGCATCGTTCGATCGAAGCCGCTGCCTGCTGTTGTGGTGTCCATCACTACAAAATACAGACACTTTTCTCAGATATTGTCAGAGAAAAGGGCCAAGGAATGCATTACTATTGCAGTGGATTTTCTATTTGGTTTCTTATATGTTGATCTGCATTTCTTACAACCGGAGCACTAATAGAGTAATACAAAATGCAAGAGTTGGAGTACTTAGCAAAGCATGATAATTATGTACTACACAAAATTCCTTGATAGACCTATTTGCAAAAAGTGTATCTTGATTTCATAGATGTAATATGGTTCAACGTTAATATACTGTTTTGTACAAAAACAAGAATTAGATATGTCCTACTCAAAGAAAATGAAGTCAACGTTCATCCTATAAATTGAGAATAGAAATCTGATCGTGCATTTACTTTCGATGAGGATATTGGGGGTAGGAATGAAAGTAATCCGAATTACAGAAAAATATTTATTCAACATAAAATATAAAGCTATAGTGGTGTATTTACAGATGCACGCATTTATATCTGAGAAAATTCATAAAAGTGACATTTATAAAAGAAACTCACAGTTGAGATTGTAAAATTTTATAAATACGCACCGTTTTTTATATGTACATATAAAAATATGTTATCAAGTTGAATTCATTTTATTGATCATGCTTTGATTTGTAACAATCAATTTCAAAATTTACACTGCCTGTCATTTGAGGATAGAAATGAAAGTGTTTCTCTTTAATTGATTTTAACAGTCAGTTAATTTATTACAGTGATAAGTACAACAGATTCATGAGATATCAACGGTTAAGTTCTTTTTGCATCGTAAGAGGAAAGAAAGATTGCGATATCACGAATATTCAATTGCTACGAATATTAGTTATTGTATATTATTGCAATGAAAGCATTTGAATAAAGATTAGTGCAGCTTTTAAGTAAAATCAAGTGTATATACATGCTGCCTTTATTTACTTGCTACTGACATTAGCGCTATACTACACCATAAATTATATTTGAAAAATGTAATTTTCTCAAAGATTACATCAATTAACACGATCTACTATATACATCTCGTCATTGCAAAAAAAAATAATGATTACGATATATCGACTAATGACAAAAATTATTTTGAAAAAAAAAATGGAATGATTGTCAGGTCTGGTTTCTTTTTGCATTAAGAGCAGAATTACATAACATGCATATACTGTGACTCAATGTCTTTTTTCAACACTAAAAAACAGCATGATACTAAATACTGGCAAATGGGGCTCTTTTTGTTTGTATCAAATAATAGCAGTGCGCACGCACTCAATTTTTCTAAAACATCATTCCATTCCGGCATACTTGTTGCAAGGAATTTGTTGCCAAATACAATGACGATTATAAAGTTATAAAAATTGTATGATACTATAGTACAATGTAGAAATATTAATAATTATTGTGATTCAGCGGCACGTTTCAAGTATACAGAGTATCTATGATTATGTACATCTACCATAAATTTTCTTTTTGAGAGCATGGCCTCTTTGGTGTGTTTTCAAAATACGTTTTTTTTACGACAAATTTTATACTGAATGACCTGTATGATCGAAGGCACTGACTAATAACTTAAGTTTACAAAGTGTCAATCACTTATTCAAAATGTGGCTAGATAATAATATTCTACCTTTTGCAGCTGAAGTGGATGTAGTAGACAAAACTGTGTTTGCTGTGTTAGTGCTAGGAGTTAACAAAATACTGGATGCTGGAGTTGTTCTTCCCGTAGACTGACCACTTATTATCCCTATTGAATTTCTCCCAGATTGTAGCAAAGCCGTCAGCGCATCACTTGCGCTTCCAACCGGTTTACTATGCATTGCTAGAAGATAAAAACATTATTTTCAAAATTTATTTTATGACTAAACTTATTGGTGTTATTATAATAAATTGTATATATTTATAATACCTGTTGGCGTACAAGCACTGACACGAACTTGATTTCCAGCAGTTGTTAATACATTTACCAATTTAGTTTCTCCTCCTTTATCAGTAATATTAATGTGCTTATAATTGCCCGACATCACTTTCGAAAATCCTTTATTCGCTGACATCACAGTTTTCATTTTCGGTACAGTTTGCGGTGTAATACTTGTTGTTATCATTTTAGGCAATTTAGCAAAAGTAGTAGGAACCCTAGATGTAGAGCTTGTTTTCGCGGTAGTTGTAATAGCTGAAGTAACGGACGATGGAGCTAGTCGTATAGGTCCTATAGGAGCTAAGCTAGCAAGAGAGCCGATATTCAAAGTAATTCCACCATTACCAGTATGCGTGTTTTGCTAAAATCAAATATTTAATTAATACAACAAAATTCAATTTCGTCTAAACTTTTTCTCAGCCTCTTTAATAATGAATAATTTCTTACCTGCCCTGTGATTCTGGGGGATATTAAATGCTCGACCAAACCAGTTTTTTGATTAGATGTTATCCTGGATTTGCGTCTAGCGCCTGATGTATGATTAAGATTCGTTCCACTGACAGCAACCAATGTTGGCTGAGTTTCCAATGTTGCTGTTCTGCTAATAACGGTTGAAGTAACAACAGATCCTATAACGGTAGTCGATGAAATTGGGGTACCCGGTCTTGATTTCTTTACGTTCGGGGAATTTGGTTCACTCTCCACTGAACTACTTGTCGAATTCTTTCTTTTCCTAGATTCCTTCTTATTGTTCTTATTATCATAATTTGAAAATGCTGCGGGTCGCAGTGGTAGTGGATGTGGTTGCAAGAGTATGCTACCAACAAAATCACCAATTTCATCCAAAATACATCTGTCTACCATGCTTTGCGTGATACCCTCCGACATTTTTTTAGCGGTTGAGATTCTTAAATGGTTATCAGCAGTACCCACTACTACTAAGCTTGTCTCAACTAGCATTTTCTCACGTAAGTCCTCTAGATCATCTGGTCTCACCAAGGTAGCATGTTCTCCTATTATAAACATGACTGGACATCGAATGTCTATGAGAGTATCATCCGGTGCGCCTCGTTTTCCTTCCACAGTTATGAAAGGAAAACCAAGGCATATGACAGCAGTAACGTGCTCCATTTGTGCTACCTATTAATTTCGTAAACGATTTCATCACGTAAGAGAAGTTTTCTTAATCCGATTGGAACATTTTATATGAGATTAAACAAATATTTACCTGACAAGCAAGTGCAGCACCTGTATTGAAGCCTACAAGTATTATTGGTCTTCCTGGACAGTCTCCTCTGACATCTTGTATTTTTGCTCTAGTTGCTTGAACTAACTGATCGATGCATGCCATCATTGTCATTCTATTGGCAGCCAAGCCTAGATGAGTATGGACTGTAACCACCATACCAAGTGCACCTAATTGTGAAATCCATTTATGTTGACGGGAAGAAATACTAGTTCCAACACTGGATGGAGCTATTACCAATATAGGATTTCCCGGTAATTTTTTCTGAAATAATACAGTGTTAGTTTTCCAGAATTTCGAACTAGCCATGTTCGTTATTAATATTTGATATAATTACAGGTCTATTAGAGTTTAAGCTAGATGCAACAGGATCCCATGATCTCTTTAGAAGGGAGCCAAGTGTTTCCCATGTTATTGGTGATCCTTTAGCATTAATATTTGGTTGCACAGCAATCATTTTATCGATGAGCTGCGGAATTCTTAATCTCGACGTTTGCAAAATATCAAGGTATATTGCCAGGTACTCTTGTGGAAGGTAATCGAACAATAAATTGTGTAACCACTGAGCTAGTCGCCAGTCCCACCCAGCTGAAGCCAAGGTTTCACGAAATCTCCTTGCAGCTGTGTCTACTGATATCCTTCGAGAAACTGGTTCCATAACACTTTGTGCCTTGGCTAGTCTTGCAAGCCTCTCCGATGTCAAAATTTTTACAACCTTAGAAAATATTCTATTCTGAACTGGTGACCATAGTATTTTTTCAATCTTATCTTCCCAATCATCATTTTCATCTGGTCTTGCAAAATTTGATAATCTTTGAAATTCATCCATAAGATGGCGAGCTCTGGACAGATCATAGGGAGGTGCAGGCATATCAGTTATCCCTCCATCAACATCAATCTCATCATCCTGTATCTCTTTCTCCCTGATAATTTGAAAAGTAATAAAAGCTATATTGAATTCAGATACATATCTTTCTATAAGAGCGTTAACCAAATTAAAAATACCAAATGCTCCAAATACAGATAAACATAAGCAAAGAACTCCACCATATTAAAATAGAACATGACTTACGTTGACATAGCATTCTTCTGCTTGCTAAAGAATATCTTTTTGATAGGTTTCGCATAGACATTTTCAGGCTTCCAGTTCCAGGGTCGTGCATAACAATGATCCTTTAGAATAACGTCAACCTCAATCTCATTACAGCCAGCCAGCTGATGTATATATGTAGTTAATCGACTTGGATTCTCATCAGATGAATCCCCAGTTGGGCTTGGTAATCCAGAGCCTGTTGCAGATGTTGTTGGGACCACAGGCCCTGAAGATAGTAGCATCTTCATAATACTATCACGGCCAGAACCAAGTTTTGTGACATCAGCCATCTGCGACGTACTTTTCCCTTTAGGTTTCCTCAAAAACCTGCAACACACATTTTGTTTTGTACAACTCCACCCAAATCAACTTCCATCATTTATATCAGTGGTAATAAACACCTCAAAAGATGGTACAAGCCCACCACGGCGTTAGCATCTTTTCATTTCAGCTTCAATCATGTAATATACCAATTAAAACTTTACGCATTTTAAGAAAAAGAATATTACACGCGTTTACACTCGCGCACAGTACTTTATAAAATTACAATACTTTCACAGATATTTTCTTCTAGTTCCACATTTTCGGAGCATATTAATTAACAAACGCTGACTCAGTTAGTGCTTTTATTTGCTTATTATGGCAATAAAATCAGTGACTTATTGTAAAGCAACCTTTAACATCGTTAATAAATTGCATTGACAATAATGCAACCCATCCATTCGCCGTTGAGTAGCTAGTATTTTTCACCAACAACCAATAGTATCTTTTCTTTCATCGTTCTTACAGAGACGAGAGTAGGGAGATGCTCAACCCCATGATACAAATAGATGAGGTATAGCCACTAGCGAACGTATTTTGATCCGGATCGCGCAGGTCCAATGACTCACGTTCGAAGCTAACGTAATACCACTATATGCAACAACGCCACTGCAACAGAATTTTCAATTTAAATGGTTCTCACACGGTGGGTAGAGAGATGCACAACACTACGGTTTTAGGAGATACCAAAATCATGGCGCCAGATCGTAGCGGCGAGCACGGAAGTAGGATTCTGTGATCATCGCCTCCGTCGACAATGCAAATCCCGTCGTAGTCGAGCTAAACGTGAACACGATCGCGTAGCTTGGCGGGCAGAGGTTCTCCGCTACTCACCGCTGGTTCCCAAAGCAACTCTTAGAACGAGACCGGGAAATATAGAACTTCTCAAGAATTATTGAAAAAACTTATTGTTGAAATATTTTTAAGACATTCTTAAGAAAGTCCCAACTTGACACCCGTGTAGCACCTCAATTTTTACAAAATATTATTGGATCTTGATTTACTTTCAAAATTTATTCAAAATATAAAATTGAAGCTAAATAAAAATCTCGCAGAATATACGGAGTAGATAAAATTTGAATTGAAATTGTAGAATATAATTAAATCAATAAAGTAAAATATTGACACTCAGAAATCGGAAATTCAGGCCAAGCATATTTTAGAAGTACTAGAAGTTGCCCAAAGTTGTGTGCTCGCAAATTTGTCACGCAGGACTCGGTGAGTGGGAGCAGACGGTTCGGGAGGGGGGAGAGCGCTTGAGGCAGTGCCCGGCCTAGGAGCGCTCATTTTTCTTCAAGCCGGTCTCTTATACTGGTCTCTTGGAAGCACCCCTCATCATATCCATTTCCAGCCTTCTTCTATTTCTATATTTATTTCTTCTTTACTTCCTTGTTTCTTTATATTTCATTCTTCACTTTCTTATTTATCTCTTTCCTCATTTCTTCTCCATTTTTATAACTCTATTCCTTACTTTTCTACTTCATCACTTCTTTATTTCTATCTTCATTTCAGCTATGCTCCATTTTATCTTATTTGTAATAGCAATGACAAAAATATTTTTCTGTTTTAATGAATATTTTTAATCCATTGTATAATAGCAGCGGAGCAATTAGGAAAACATGAGGAGCATTTAAGGAACAATTTTTTAGGCATTATAAACATACATTTTTATCCTTTTATGCTAACTTTCCGATGGGAAAGTTTGTGCACTCACGAGGTTCCATTTTGCTGTTTTTTTAAACATATTGTCACAGTTCGCTTTCCTTTTTTATTTTTTATCAACGTCCATTCACAGATCCTAAGCTACTGGTACCGTACAGTAATAATAATAGTCGCATTAATATAATATTAATAAAAATAATAATCTCTAGCAACTAATCTCTAAAAACGCAGTACAGTACATACACGCAACCCGTAATCACTCGCAATCTCACACATTAGCGTCCCTAGTGGCATTATATTTTTTTCCAAAATTTGTTTTTTTGACATGTCGTCCTTTTTCTTCAAAAGTACAAGTAGATACATACATGATTATACACAGGTCGAACGTAAAGAAATAATGGAAAGTCGCATCGCGGAGAGGTAACAATAGTCTCCTCTCGTTATCTCGTGCCTTTCTTTCGGGTATCATATATTTTTTTTTCATTTGGTCGATGCTTTTTATTGTCACGCGAATGATAATAACAAAGAGTTCGTCCCTTCTTTTTTTTCGATATTGTTTAAATATTACTTTCTTTTTCTTTCTCTACCACCGATAAAAGTCGAAGGGGGTACGAAGCCTCCAGTAAAAATTATCTACCTTTTATTCTTCGTAAGTGCCTAAACGTTCAATCTGCTGCTGGGGGAGTAGGAGTGATTTAAATTATTGGACGTTTTTAACAAAGAGGACGGTGGGAGAGACAAATTAATTGTACGTAGGATCCGTGATAATGCAGGATAATCAGTGACTATACAGTCACGAAAACTCTGTAGAAATTTTTGGTCATAATATTCATATACCGATATGTGCATCGTTGTTTGTTCACCGATTCGACCAGATCAATTTTTAGCACGCGAGTTACACATATGATATACTTTTTTTTTGTATACAGGTAAGACTGATTGTTATAATATTAATAGCAATAATGATAATAAACACGATACCATCATGTGGTTAATTCGTAGTTACTAAAGCATATTGTTTACCACCTACTGATATTCCTTTGGTTTACAACTCATAAAGAACAATTACACGTGATGTAGTAACCGATATATCCTTTTGGGAATTTTTACCTAACTTATATGGAAAAAATTAATTGGTCGCAGAACGTTCTCGTCGAATCGGTGACGGGCTTCTCTTTTTCCTTAATTAAAAATCCTGTCTCGACTTATACGCATTCGTTCGCTCTTATATTCTCACTTTGTTCTGTTCTTCGCATTAATTTACTCTTAACTCGTGTGCAAGAAAATATTAAAAAAAAAAAAAAGTATCGGGCTTACAGGTTAACTGGAACACTGTTTTGGTAATGTGGCACGCGGCTAAAGGAGAACGTGACTTAATTTAACTTTCAAAATTAATGTCATTGGGAATGTTTCAAAGTGCATTGGATAATTACTACTCTTGCGTACCTTTTCGAGTATTACATTCAATTTCTGTCGATCAATTATATTCGATTATCATATCAGGCAGATCAGTTTCTCCTCGGTCGGTATACAGTATCTACTTACTTCTATACATATGTCCGATGGCTGTGGCTGCTATTGAGACTATTTGTACAGTTTCTGTAAAATACGTTTAGTGTTCTGTGACCGCTCTCACACTGATAATTAAAACTACATTTCACTAGTTGTATAGTTGAAATAAAATAAAACTGTTTAATTATTAGTGCGAGGTATAACTATTAAGCTCTTTTTTTAAGTCAGAGTGCACACAGAACAGCTTTACAAACATTCACATTATTGTCTGACACAAGATTTATTTTGACAGGCAAATTCCCTAGATTGGAAGTGGAAAAGCCTTGGTCTTGTTATGGGTAACAGATATACCAACCTAGGAGTCTGATGTCGCACAACGACTATAGTTATGAATGATTTAAATCGAGACTATGCATCGAAACATTCATTGGAATGTATATCAACCAGTTGAAACTTATGCATTGAACTATTATGCACTCTATTGTTGTTCCACTGATTCCATGTTCTTTTTTTAATTTCGTGAAATCGACGAAACGCATGGTTAGAGCTTCGTGCAATTTTTTAAACTGAACATTACATGGATTACTATTATTATCCGATATAATTAATTCGCACTGATTCAATCGAAGCACCTTAATGAGTTTTCTTGGTGCGATTTTATGACTCTTCCATTCGCAACGATTTCAATTGTATCACGCGGACATTCAACAATATCAACACGTAACAAGTAAGTATGCCTTACACCGGGTCAACCGTATGAATATATATATATATATATATATATATATATATATATATATATATATGTATGTATACAGAAATATCTGTATGTACATCAAGAAAACCATACACGATGTATGTAATGATTTCTTGGAGCACGCGTAAACGCGATGGCAAGATTTTTTGCAGCAAATTTCTCGACATCGCTGCGTAAGGACATTTTTCTTTTACACTGTTGGTCAAAATTGTCCTCACTGTTTGTACAATGATTATTACGATTTGCGACATTATTTACTGGTCGATCCGGTGGAATTAATGGAATTGGCTGTGCCGTCCGCTTTCAATATGGCTGCCTATTGTTTTCGGACGTACAACTCCTTAGTTTATATTAAATTATATTATGTTGCTTCGTTTTGTCGTGTTTTTCTTGCTCGTTTCTTTTTTTTTTAGATTTCAGCAATCTCTTGGTACAGAGATTACTTTTATCATCTTCGCGGCGTATTTTATTTCATTAGTAGACCAGTTTAAACCTGAGCGGGTTTTGACTTGCCGACGACCAGCATTATCTTCTGGAGGAACTGCGTGGCGTTTACTGCAACAGTATTTATCGAATTAATTATTAATACTACAATTATGTGGTATAATCATAATTGTTTGATATTGCTCATATTATTTAAGACTGTGCACTTTTTGCGATATACTTGATGTGTGTGCTGTAGTGGTGCTCATGTATATGATTCATCATGCAAAATCAAAGTTTAAAGGTGAATTCAAGGTTTCTCATTGCTTTTTGAAATTAAATTAATATTATTCGTACTTTTTATGATTTCAATCTAACGTCAATATTATGTCGTTATATCTCAATCGAACTGATACGTTGAATCTAAACGAGGAATGAACGTATAATTAGAAGCAGAAATATTTTTTATAAAATAAATTATATTAATTGGATTCAATTTGAGATAAATATTGGAAATTCCATATTTTGCAGGTACGGCTATAAAGCAAGGAAACAGGGAAAATAAATGCTGATATCTTAATAAGCGTGTAAGGTGATTTGAAATGATTGCATATTAAGCATAATATTGTTATAATCGATATTTAAAAACATGCGTGACATGAGAGAGTAATATATGTATAGTGTGTTCTGAACCTTAGTCTTTGGTCGGACAACCACCATCAGCTTCTGCAAAGTTTGGGTAACGGCGCCTGTAGAAATAAAGAAATTGACAACGCAAAGAACCGAGAAAATCAATTAAATTCAAATAAACGGATGATATCCATTATAAAGTAAAATTTATCTAATTATAAATCGTATAGGTATTCTTGAAATCCGCCAGTGATTTTTTTAACATAAAAAAATAGACACTCGTCATACCTTATGTAAACTGAGACACGATATTTCTTGAATTTATCAGAAAAATGTCTTCTGTGTATACTTACCGACTGATTTTTGGAAGAATTTTGGTTTGTTCTTCCACGCGATGAAAGCGAAGTATACAGGTACCGAAGATAGGATCATTAGGCAACCGTAACCTGCATTAAAAAAGTTATTATAAAGAAAGTTGACTAATGTAATGAATTAAATAAATTCATTACATGACAAATAAATACCTGTTTCGATAGGGCTTGCGTACATAGGCACTATCGTGACGAAGAGCGTTGCTAAAATGTATACTATTGGAAAGGCTAGATTCACTCTAATGGGTCTAGGTAAATTCGGTTGTGCCCATCTTAACCAAGGTAGACACAGCACGGAAACTCCTATGCTTAACTGGAAAAATAAAAAACATATTTCAGATATAACATATCACGATTAATCGCACAAAGACCTTTAACCGGTCATGTCAGGTCTGTGACTACGCAGTATATGTATAATTTGTTCAATATTTCTGTATCTCTAAATGCGAGAAACAATTTTCGAACGAAATATTGTAAATACTGCACGCAGGAATAATCATGCGCGATAGTTTAACGTAGAACATTTTATAAATGAAAACTTACCCAGGTGGCAAAGCCCACATAATTAATCAGTGCGAAAATATCCGAAGAGCACAGATACAGCATAGACAGCAGTGCCTGAAAGAAATATCTTTTAGTCTTATATTCAAATATAAAATCTATTATAATAGATATGTTAAATTTTTAAAAGCAGCAGATAAACTAGTACCATGCAAAGAACAGCCGGTGTCGGCGTGAGCCTAGAGACTTGAATCATAGTAAGAATTTCGGGCATCTGTCCCTCGCAGGCTCCGGCATAAAACAGTCTGGAGGACGTCAAAAGAATTCCATTAACGGCGCCAAAGGTTGATAATGCGACGAAGACTGGTATCGTCCACGCCATTACGCCAAACAGTCGATTAGCGAATGTCTACAACGAGAAATAATATACATAAATCAATAATGGCATATTATTATATTTACGATTAATTTTACGATTACGATTGATGCCTCATTATTATATTTACCAATTTGCATGGATCATATGAAACTGAAAAAATATGTAAAATGGATTCTTACCACAGCGACGGCTTCGCTACCCTCAATTTCAACAGGACTGAGGGTCGTATAGAAGGCGACATTTGTTAATACATAAACAATGGTTACCAGCGTGCACGAGATGCCAATGGCCTTTGGTAAATTTCTGAAAAATAAAAGTATGAAAGATTTACAAATGAAATTCAAGCTGTTTCTATCCGGTTAAGGTTAGGGTAGTAGATGAGCCTAAACCACGGTGAAGTTGAAACTCTTATGTGGCTTCTTACTCGGGCAGAACTTCCGTTGACAAGTCAATATACTTTTGGTCAAGTTACTAATTGTTATTGACTAGTGAATGTTTTTGCTTTGTTTCGTTTAATCAAATTGTGGTATAATTTTATTATATCATTCTTTTCTTTCTTTTACCCACCTTACCGGATCCTTAAGTTCCTCGATTATAAAGTTCAAATAATTCCAACCGTTGTACGCGAATAGGCCTGAATAGAAGCTCAACGCTATCGACGTCACTTCCGTTTTCGTATCTTTGAATGTGAAGTGCTCGGTGTGACCTGAAACAAAGGAAAACGTGAGTTCTCTTAACGAGAGTAATTTCGTCAAAAAGACACAATGGGATGACTTCAAATAATTCGTCGCTTTTTCTGAAGGCGTATACACAGGGTGTCAAATAATTTTCGAATATCGGCGACCATAACGTGAACAAATA
The DNA here is from genome assembly GCF_000341935.2 of Cephus cinctus. Taxonomy (NCBI): domain Eukaryota; kingdom Metazoa; phylum Arthropoda; class Insecta; order Hymenoptera; family Cephidae; genus Cephus; species Cephus cinctus. Next base: position 1,846,971 of record NW_014332865.1, read on the forward strand.
AAATCATAAAATTATAATCAAAAATTGACAGTAGCTATATTTATCTGTATCATGAACCATATGAGAAATTCCCATGATTGCGTATAGAAACTACAGAGAAAAAAAAAGTTACTGTCAGTAAAACTTACAAAAGGTCATTAAATGTATAAAGATTTAAATCGCACCGAGAATTCAGCAGGAATCGTTCCTCATGGTGAGAGTCTGATTAAGTTACTGGACTAAAGGACCATTTAGCCAGCTGATTGGTTCAATTTAACGATTCTTTACGCGCGAGTTTGTACCCTGTATTCTTCACGTATGTATTTTTAACCACCTTTCTGATTGGGCAAATTGTCTCGTCCGGCAAATGTCTCACAATCGAGCCAGAGAGACGCGGTCAACCTGAGAGCATTTTATGATTTCACGAGAAGCGTAGGACGTTCACAATGGGGCATCTTGCGACTGAAACATGCTCCCAATCGCTCAATGATATTGTATTACAGCGTTAAGCGTTGCTCACACGCACGATCATTGCGTGGGCGTTACACTTGACAACTTCACTTCCACTGATTGTGTACAATTTAAATCGAGTCTCCGGTGACACATTGAAAAAGGAAAGTTTACGTTACAGTCAAAAGAGAAAGATGCAATTAATCATACGTTGAATTATATCAAATAAAATTCAAAACGCGATTAGGAAATATGGCCGTCTATTTTTGCACGCGAATAATACGTATTTTGATATACAGAGTAATGACCGGTGAAAGGTACCCACGTATGACGCAAGACTATAGTATAGCTCCAATTACTTTTTCTTTCGAAATGATTTCTGCCAATTCTAAATGACTCAGCGATACAGAAGAATGTGACTGAATTTCAAACGTTGGAGGTCGGCTATTATTGGTGACCTATAAAATGGCGGATTTTTCAAATCATATTTCGACAAACGGTCGGCTGACTTGAAAAAAAAAATTCCGATCAAATATCAGTAGATAATAATGGTTTGAGCTAGTACATAAATTTTGCTTTGATACTTTTTGATAATCACACTAATATCAAAAACGCCTTGTATCCTGTGGTATAGATTCGAAAAGTAATTAGATAAGGTTATTTCATCAGACGATCAAAAATAAGATAAAATTAATAAGATAGTATCCTTCGGGCAAATTGTTATGATTATCAAATGACTTTTACTCTAATTAGGTCTTACTAATTTTAATAAGATATCCTTCCAGTACCAATGCATATATATACCTAAGGTTCTTCTCGATAACTTTTCTATACGTATATCAACGTACTCACACTGATATACTTCACAGGACACCTTGACACTTAAATCTATTAATTAGCAACAATGATTATAGACTCTTACCAGTACACAACTGATATACCCCGGTAATGATGATGATGAATAGTGCTAAAAGTTTTGCATAAGTGAAGACATCCTGTACCCTAGTAGCCCATTTCACGTCCCAGCAGTTGATGAACGCCAGAATGCCTGATAAAGACAAAAAAATCACCATATACATATACATATAAATAATGTAAAAGTCCTTAAGCGCTATTGCATAATTATTTTTTGTTAAAATAAATAGAAAAAAAATAAATAAATACACGGTGAGCGAACGAGCACTACGGAAAGCACCGAAGCCAATGGTTTTTGTCACATAGCTCACGTGACTGAATGTAAGGTCGATCCTGTTACTCAGCCCTGACAATTCTTCTCTTTCCCGTCGTACTCCCTTCAGTTCCATATAAACGCACAATTACGACTTTTAACGAGCATCTCCCGTAATTGCGTAACCGCACATAAAAATTGCGAGCGTGTGACAAAACCAAAAAGTATCCCGAGCAATTCTAAGAACGAGAGACAGTATACGCTAGGCAAAACCTTGAATATCGAGTGTCTCTCGCTGAGAAAGTTTTACTGGTAAATAATGCGTCCGTGGGGATTTCCTTAGGCACGTGTCACAGTGGAATTTGGTGCAGTAATTCTACAAAAAAAAAAAAAAAAAAAAACCCACAGAGACGCTAGGCTGAACTTTTTTTTAAGCATATGGATAATAATCCTAAACGAGCAAGCAAGTTCTACGAGCAATAAAGGAATGACAAAAAAAATATTATTTTTCCATTAGTCCCACTCCTATCATTTACTTTTATATGCACGATACTATACTCATACGAATAATCTTTTTTCCGTGATTTACTCGTACGTGCCTACAGTCCGTACAGAGTTTGCGTTTACGTACGGGAAAGCGGGTTTGCGATAGGATATGTCGATCAACCACCTGGCTGATATAAACGTTCGGAGGAGTCTGCTGGAATTGCGTAATATGCAGATCGGTAGACGCAAGTTCAGGGACGCGACACTGGGAGTCAGTATCGTTATTTCAATACTTTGTCAATGCATCGATCAGTCAATTGAAATTTTATGTGTCACATTTTTTTTTACACGACTTCACTACAACACACGATAAGCACTGTTAGCATGATGTGGTTCTTGAATTAATCACTTTTTGATTGGAATCCAGAAATAACCGTAGCAGCCTGATAGTATCTGGTGATAACTGGTATCTTCGTTTTATATATTATTAAAATATATTCAGACCATTTGCACTAATGACTTTTTATTATACTTTTAACGACACCCAGTATATTAACGGCTGATGACCTTTGTTTATCTGCTTTAAATTTTTCGGTCTGCATCTTCGATTCTGTTGGATCAGGTTAAGTTGGATTACGTAACAATAGCTTATCAATCCTTGTGTACAAATATTGTATCGTCGTACACATTACGGTGATTGAGGAATTCTTCGCGGGGGATTAATATCTAGAGAGAGAGATACAGAGAGAGTGAGAACGTGACAAATGATTAGAGAAACAGAGACGACACTTTAATCATCAACCAAACTGTATCCTTGGTGGATTTCCTCGTTTGATTCAAGGAAAAAGAAGGAGTTATTGCGAAGATACCACAGACGATGGTCTCTGCGGGATCCTCTGACAATATTCTCGTCCTTGTAAGAAGCCGTATTGTGTCATCGCAGCATCCCCGTAGATTAATTGATATTTAAGAACAGTACCAAGATTACTACCATTCCGCTAGCAAGTACCAATGTGGGCGCATTAGTCTCGAGAGAAATCTCTTAATCGATCAATTGCTTAACTAATTGAAATATCAACGTCACAATTTTTCAAGTTGGTCCTCACAGTAGGTGAAAGTCTTACGTGCCATGAAAAATCACACTTATTAGATACTCTCGAGTTCATTTAATCACAATTAATTAAGACACCCGTATTATTTCGAGCGATCCTAATTATGTCTGTTAATTAATTCTATGACCACGTATACACTGTAGATGATCCAGGAGCACGTGTTTGATATTCTAAATATATTGTCGTACATGACTTCATAGGTGCTTTTGTTCGTGGATCATTATAACCAGATAGCTAAACACGTGATTACACGCCAAAGACCCACCTAACGTGTCCTCGTGTACGGTAGCCAAAAATAAATCCAACATTGCCGCATCTTTTATACGCTGATTCCCTTCATCCATCACGAATCCTCATGAAACGTGTCCGCGTGCATGTCAAAGGCAGCAATCACGTCTCATTGTAATCTAATAGAATTTAATAACGTAACGACTGACGACCACAACAGCATAATTTGCCGAACATCCCGACGTTCGGACTCCGGGCGTCAATGTAACCGTAAGGGAGGGGACTGTAGGTTACCCCGAATACGTATAAAAAAAAATGTAGAAAAAAAGAAAATTCAAATGAACGTGTAAAAGAAAGAAAAATTATACAGTCAATCAAGAGAGAGAAGAATTAATAAAGGATAAAGAGAAGAAACAATGTATAATATACATATGTATGTGTATATATATACATATGTATACAGTGGGCTACATAATTGGTATCAGTCTCACGAGATTCTACGAGATGTTGCATCAGACCATACGTGATTTTTCGTGGAAGGGATTCCACTGTCTGTTACTGCACAGTCAGCCAAGGCCGGTAGACTGATTGTTTGTCAGCGATAAATTCCCACGTGATTGCTACGTCGTGTCAACGTACCGATCGTCCTGGTCATTAACGTCAATAGAAATCGGTCCGTCCAGCACGCGCGACCAACCCCCCGCGATTTAGTTCTTCGCGGGGGATCCCACGGACTTCTCACGCGTCAATTCTCCTATACGCTTTCCACGTGGGGAATGTCCAATAAACCCCTTAGACGCTTCTTGACTATGTAACCGACACTCCTTAGTGCCCAACCTAACCCTACTTGCGCCTAACCGTGGCGTGAATGAACTCGCCTCTCGTGCTCAGCGGTAGCTGCAGGTCGATAACCAACCAAGGAATCCACCCCCTGCGTAATTCGCGCGATATTGGATCGGTGCCAGTTTGTCTAGGGTGGACTCAGCCTAGGAAGCACCGAGACGGGATAATGACTCGGTCTTCTTGCATGGCTTTAACCTCTAATACTTTTCGAGCCTATTGATCCTGCGTATGAACGACGCTTTAAGAACCAATCGACGATCAAACTGCGTACCATTGAATGTTCTTGGATAAATTGTACAGTTTATTTCATGCCCACTGCAATCCTTGGGGATACAACTTCCACCCTTAGTTCGTATGGGGTACCTTGGACGTTTTGATAAAAGTGGACCTAGCTGACTGATAAGTATTTATGAGAGAGATTAGGTACGTATGGATGGAGTCAATTTTATTTAGTAGGGATAAATAGGGTAGCATATATATGTATATAGTATCACTAAGTTAATGTGGATTTTGAAACAACCCATATTTTACCACCGAACGCAATTCAATAGAGATTCTATCGGTTCTACTGTCGGTACTCCCTGATATATGAAATTGAATTGATTATCGGTAAGACCGTAGTATAAGATTTACTACGAGTAGTACAGTCGTGACATCACGTAAAGTGAACGGAAGTGGCTTTTATGGTGGACGACGTCTCGATAACGTGCTAGATGTAGTGTAAACAATTTTTGGCCTGATAGACAAAAATGACAGATGTGTCAGCTGTGTTGCGTTACATCGATTGTAACTAAAATAAAAAACTGAATAGCGTCACTCGCATTTTTTATTTATCTGAAAAAAACGTTAAACACACTTATTCCTTAGTGAGTTTAATTTTTTCACATATAATAGCTACTCGTATGAAAAAAAAATGTGCTAATTTTTACCAATCGAATTACAGCTGTATCGATGCAAAAATTTTTTACAATTCACAGCATTAATAAAATTGATAATCTTCACATTATCAAATTGGTATCCATGTCTCTTTGAATAATAATAATAGCTTGCAACCTTAAAGATCCATCACCGAAACGGGCTCACTGGGTAGTGTCATTAAGGGTAGAATCGATATAGAACACAGGTACACTATAGGTGAGTCAAAGTCAGAACCAATTTGATGGTAGAAGAAATTGACCTGGATAATGGTAACTGCCATGTGCTATTCAGCACGTTTGAATCCTGGACGCTCTTTCCTATTGAGGATAAAAATATTATCAATAACTTACATATACAGCAGGCTGCAAGCATCCGCACCGCGTCATCCGGTGGCGAGCAATCAGGAAATACTGGCTTCAAGACGTAAATACTGAAAGTTAAGGCTACTATGGCCTGACTGCAGGGTCGTACTATCATGCATTCGACCCAGAGCCTGATAAAGGCCATAAAAGGTCCGAAGGTCTCCATGATGTAGGCGTAGTCCGCTCCTGATTTCCTGATCATACATCCAAGTTCGGCATAACAGTAGGCGCCGACCTAATAAGGAATAAAATAATTAATATAATTAACGAAAAAAATAATTTTTCGAGTACCAATAAACAGGCATCTTGGATTGCTTAATTAAAATTATAATTATCAAATAAATTTTGAAATGAAATTATATTACATAATTAGGTCAATTTCTTTTGTGTTCATTATAACATACTCACCATAGAGAAGAGGCCGGATGCCGTCCACACCAGGAGACTCGCATTTACACTTCCGGTGTATTTGAGCACGCCCGTAGGGCTCACAAAGATTCCGGAACCTATGATGGAGCCGACGATCACTGTGACGCCATTGAGTAATGACATTTTGGCTTCCAATTTTATTTCGTCACCTCCGCCCTCGCCGTTTGTCGGCACCGCGTCGTAAGGACCCTTCTCGCCATCTTTTATACTGCCTGATTTCGACATTTCTTCTGAAAGAGAAAAAGCCAACTGGCGGTTTATATTCATGTTAATGGCATTGACAAGTTAATGGCAAATGTCATCGTTCTTTTAACGTCGATGCAAATTTTGACATTTCACAAAATATAAATACTAATCTAAAAGTAGTTTTCACGGGTGAGACTTATATCATAAATAATAACCAGTACGATAACATTTGTAACGTTAACCATTATAATATATTATCCATAATATCCATATTCGAAACTTGGACAATCATCTCTACACGCAATTCTGGCTTAAGAGTATCTCATTATAAATTATTACACATAAGATCATTTTCTTATATTCGAAGCTCGTCGAGCACGCGGAACTAATATGATTACAGCACGCAACATCGATTGGCATTGACGTATCATAAGATAATGATATATATGTTTGTAAATTTTATTACATCGTATAGTACAATAGATCCGCTTTTCTTCAATATCTTTTCAGGAGCCTTGTACCTATACTCATAAACCACATGGGTAACAGATACGACAGCATATGTTACACTTGTAGGATATGCATAAGAAATGAGATAAGAGTACGTGTCTTAAGAATCCCAATACTATTTTTCATTTCACCAAGAATTTTCACTCTTGAGAAAATTTCGAATAGCGAGAAAATTCATGAATTTCGGATCGCCGTCTTTTATACAGCTACGGGTTCTGCTTTGGTTTTCCTGAATAATACATATCCTTGATAAGATTAACACTCGGAGAAAGGTTTCGCGGTAACGAAACGGGATTTTATACGTGAGATAAAATACGGACCAACAACTTATTCTGTTGCCAACGAGGAAAGAATTCGTGTCTAAATTTAGCCGAATCAGTATTAAAGTTTTGGAGTTTTTACATTGAAAACTTCAGCAGTAAATTATCTGCTGATTTTTTAAAGGATCAAAAAATTATTAAAAAAAAAAATAAATCCCTATCTACTGCTGCTTTCTTTCATCTAGTCGTGGAGGCACGTCTCGTAGGTGCGTCGACGATTGTAAATGCGACTCCCTTCGTTCGTGAAAACCGGTTTCACGTCGAAAAAGTAATTATCGGAATCTCTATTCGAAGGACATTTAAAGGCAGGTGCGTGTCATGGGCTACTGGTCGACTCTTTTCGAGAATATTGTGAACCAATCACGTCGCCAGGATAACGTTCACGCCTCTTACACTGCCTATCTGCATCGATAGCACGCGTTCTCAAACAAGCAAGAAACCCGTTCCTGATGGCAATAACTCGTCTGAACATTTGTTATTTTGCAGAACACATTTACCGGATTCCAGAAATCGTTAATTAATTCGTTTAATACATGCTCAGGGAGTTTTGTAAAATGAAACGTCACTACACTCGTCAAAATTTATTTCATCTACGGATCACTATTTTAAAAAGAAAAAACTTTTATTTTTAAACCTGTACAATTTACTTATAAATAAGGTTGCAATACTTTTTTCTTCCGTTTTTTAATTTTTTTTTTTTCGTGAATCTTATAAAGTCCTGCTTGCCTCGCAATCATAAAATAATATACTATCTGGTAGAGCACAGGTATTCGTTTATAGTATACGTGAAAAAAAATATAAGTAATATATTATCGAGTTTGGATTCATAATTAACGTCATAAAGTGCACGATATATAATGAAATGAGAATCAGTAGTCAACCATTAAAATTTAATAGACTTCAACGTTTGAAATAACATAAAAATGCAGCTGGGAAAATTATAAATATAAGTAGACTGCAATAATATTGTAAAAAAAATGATTATATAACTGAAGATTATTTTTGCAGTATCTCTAAAACACAGCTCTTGTAATGAACCTACTGAAAGAAGCTTTTCTCTAGATGGAAGGGCTTAAATTAATTGGAAAGATGCTGTTTGTTGAAAATCAGGGAAAATCCTACTCCTCAATGTGTTGGTTCGAGGAATCCCATTTGCTCAAATTGACAACTTCTCAGAGGCACGTACCGAACTCACCCGGATAGCACAGTTTTCTGACTAAGCTACTGTAGCAAAAAAATATAATAGGATCCAACGAGATATTCTTGCGATAAAATGTCATATATTAATGACATATAAAAAATGTCAGTTATATGAAATTTTATTTTTAGTAAGTATCGTATATTTTTATTTAAATTAGTACAATTTGTTTCACAACCAGTTACGATCTTATTATATTAACAGACTCGCATTCCGTGCAACGTGATTCGATAAACGAGTTCTGCTAGATAACACTCGCAGCACTTTGAATGAGGAGTATCAATGATATGTGAAAAAGCTACACTTAGCAAACGTATTTACATCTGTTATCTTACCTGCGATTGTCGCAAAAAATACATTTTCCACTATAACCCAAAAGAATATTCTAAATATGAAATAGCAAGGGAGCAACAAAAATCATCGAAACAAATATTTATCACTAAGACTTTTCGTTCGTCCTATAACTTTGTAAGAAATAATTTACATAGTTACCAGATAGAATTTACGTTGTCCACCAACCACGATAACCCTTTAACGTTCCGTCCAGATCAATCACTGATAACCTTAACGCGGATGTAAACCGGACCCAAATCGACTGAATGCTTTTAAAAAGACGAATAAAATCATGCTTCTATTGTCAGGTTAAGAAACTTAAAAAAAAATTGAATAATAATTTTCAAAAAATCAGTCGAATAAAAATCCTCACAAATATTATAGTCGCTCACGCCTTATCGATCTCGATAGAGCAGACCATTCTACAAGGCTACATATTATATATATAGCAGTGTACAAAAAATCTACGAGAAATACCATTTGTAATAGAATTAATAGATATATTTATTTTCGAAATATATTCGACATCCTATGTATAAAACCTCAAATACATATCTCACACTATTAGTATCACATATGTTATTAAGAATTTCCTATGCTCCCGCTGTGCATTATGCATACGTTTCACCATTGAATAGAACAACATCTTTATAGGGCAGCTGCCGTTAGTACAGCCTGAATCTACAAAAATTCTCGAACTTTTCCATTATGTGAAACAGGGTATATATGTAGAAGCACGTGCGTGCAGGCATTTGAATATAAAAGCAAACTGAACCCCTAACTGACGAGCGCGTCAATTCATAGACGAGAGAATACGAGGGTTTCGCATTCTGCGTCCCTCAACGCAGTATACAGGGTGACCGTCAAACAGGGTGGTTGCAAGGCCATAAAGAGTACTTTGAATCAAGACTGTCCCACGAACTTTATATTCTATATAGACTGTCTACGAAAGTATGCTTAAACATTGCATCATCCCTTATTGATCTTAAGCTAACATCGACGCCCTCGCCATGTCAGAACGTGAACTGTGTTTAAAGTATTTGTCGTGGAAATAAAAAATCAGCTTTAATCAATTTGAATCTATTTGCGCTATACGAAGACCCTACGTGTAGTCTCCGATCGGATAGATCAATCTTCTTTTATATAATTGATTAAGTCAATATTTTGTTTTCTTTTTTTTCCTAAAAACGTTTATTACCGTTGTAGATTTTCTTACTGATCAAATTTGTAATGTTAAATTTCCCGCTACTGTTTCACGATACGATGTGTATACTATTTGTTTTCAAAGTAGTATCATATATGATTGATAAACTTTTTTTTTTTGACACAAGTTATTAGATACGTAATGACCTCTTATATAGGTAAAATATTGTTGTTTTTATGTTTACGTAAAGCATAGCCAATTTTTCAGGCCATGGTGAATAGTTTGAGAAATTTTTGATTATCGAGTATCGATATTCGAGTAGTATTACTACATAAATCAGTATCATGGACGGTATATTATTTCATGTAATATATCCCAGCTGACGAATGAATGTACATTGCTATCTAGGTACAGATAATACTTTTTTTCTCACTTTTGATATTTACGAACGCTTTCGTCGACCGGACTTTTTCATACAAGTTTCATTTGAAGTTATGATTACAATATTCATGCTGCGTAGACAAATAAGAGCTCGGAGTATCGAAAGAATCAGACGTCTATGGTCCGTTTCCATCGACAAGGCGTGGACGCGTTCCGGCGTGGCGCGTCCGAAAATCAATAGAACCACGTGGTTGGCTTTGCAACTTTTAAATCTTTGATACAATTCTCAAAAATCAACTATCTAGCTATTTTATAATCATATATTCAGTTTTTGTTAATAAATCAAGTAAAAAAAAAAAGGATTCTTATATGCAATAACACTTTGTGTTGTTTGAGGTTACTAAAGAGCATTCGCACAAGATAAATCAGGCAATATTCATTTTTCACAAATAGAAACAAAAACCATTAAATACGATTTGAATAAAATGTGGATCCCTCAATTACAAGATATTTAATACAATTATTTTACTCACCTGAACGCACAAGCTTTGCTGAACGTCGCGTCAACCTGTAAAAGCACTTTCGGCTTTTCGCTGGTAAAAACTTCGAGGGAATATGGGCGATACACCCCACTGATTTTAGGCCTCAAACAGTATGTAACATATCTGTGGTGTTATCAAGTCACGTATCACTTAGAATTTAAGAGTTTTCTCAATGGAAGCAAGTAGCGGTCCGCGTTAGCACACGACTCGACCTTCGTCTCGCCACTGTTCGACACTGAATGAGGGAGCCGAATCGTACGAACACGAGGCGCATGTCGATCCCTCCTTTTGCGTACCACTACCTATACATGTATAATATAGCTACAGTTCGCAACCCTCTATAATACAATACGACATAGCCACCCTCTAGGGTTTGGATATCGACCAGCCGTGTGGCATTCTCGTTCAGTCCTGTCATTTGTGAAGCAGCCCTAAATCATTTTTCTTTCAGTTTTAAATCTATTACTATTACTATTACGAATAATTTAAAAAGAATTTTAATCACGGCAGCATTATTTGCTTGTGAACACGGAGTAACAATTGAAACTGACATTGAGATTTGGATATAATTAATCGCAATGTTATTCGGTACATCTGTATTTAATGGGCATTCAGATATTGAGATATTTTTTGAACCTTTTGCAAGGTAACGTATATTTTTTCCATGCTGTATTTTTACAGCGCGTACATATTTCCTGAGTTGAAAATTAAAGAAAATGTGCGGTGTGCGAATCAGATAATTTTTTCTGCTTTATCTCCGTAGGTTCAATTATGTATGCCGCGAGATGAAGGCATAATACGATTTCATTATTTGTACAGCTTTTCCTTTACTACTCATACTATATATTGTTACTTGTACTATCATTGCATGAAGCATATTATTTTTTGAAAATTACTTGAAAGGGCGCCTAACGTACTTTCAAATTCCCGCTTTAAGTAACATATGATATACAGTGAATTAAATTATTTTACGACATATTACATTGATTGTTGATTAAAAATTCATTGTACGTAAGTACTTTATTTAATTATTAACATTATTATTTAATTTTGAGCGATTATTTTAATATTATTTATTGAAGACAATATATTCTTATGTGTGTGAAACATTTGACTTGTAACATTTATAGGAATCAATAAATCAATATATTCAAATCCGTACATGTGCCATAGACATGATGCAGGAATATATTCATTCCATCTCGATTCTGTATACATGTTGCTGAGTGTATGGGAAAATAGAACACCCAGACAAAAGATCACTTCCATTACCAGGCTCATGATTCTTAGAGAAGCGTCCTAGATGTTCAGCCATTTTTCCTCGTTTCGATGGATCGTACCAAATGAAAAATCGCCTTTCCAGGAATCCACGTTTTCTCAAATAATTAAATAAAGGACGCCTTTCGCACCGTATCCAAATCTGATATGGAAACTACGCGTACTCAAGTCGTACAATGTAAATGAAGAAAAATATACAAATATGGCTACTATTCGAAGGCTGGAATAATAGAAGAAAATTAAAAATTAAGTTGCCATAAACACACTGAGAATATCAGTAAAAATGGCATATATACAGATATACTGTGTAATAACGCAAAAGAAATATTCGCTTTCTTCATTAGTATCGCTTCGCGTGCCACGTTGGATAATGAGTCATTAGTCATTGAAAAAGACGAAAAAGTACATTAATTATAAACCATGAATTAACATTCAAGTTTTTCATATTAAACGGCATTACTGCAAAATTGCTTTATACAATATCTTGCCACGTCGATTTCGTATTACTGAAATATTGCTGAACTTGCAATTTAAAAGTGCTACCTTATATATGCCTAATGTTCCAAACAGATCCAATGACAGTAGGCATCAATGTTCCTAAATGGAGGATTCAAGAAATCTTTCATCCTGAATTGCATGCTCCAATGATTCTATTTATGCACGAGGTATGGTTTAAGATTTTGGAGAAACTCCTGTTAGACATTGGATAACCGGTTCAAAGACTTCCAAGTTAAATCATAGTATAGGATTCACTATAAAGAAGTCGGATCCTCTTGCAAAAATAAAAGATAGAAAGTTGTGGTCCGTTGTTCCGAACCCCGTTTTTGTTAGCCAGGTGCGCAACCGTACGTGCACGTGTTCCTTGTGCCTTGCAAACCTTATATACAAATTCACAGTAGCACGAATGGCTGATGAAACTTTCGACGAATATTTGTAATCTTAATGTGGCACATTTAGCCAACTCAAATTTGGTTATACAGCAATAAAGCTAGATACGATTACCAATGGAATATTTGGTGATAAAAAAATATTCAATAAACGCAAATTCATATCACAGCATATTCAATCACGATAAAATAAATATTTCACAAAATTAAAAAATAATGAAGCTTTGTACTAAAATTCGTTACACCACGAGAATCAAATTGAGTATTAAAATACACCTTTTAACGAATTTATATTAAATCTAAATTTTTATACTGAATGCTCGCGTCTTTGATCCTGCCTCGAGTGAATGTAAAAGCTGATAAAAAATGTGCCTACTTTATCAAACCAACCGAATTGCCGAAAATATGCGTGAATAAAGTATCTCATATATCTTCTTCATTCACAATACGTAACTGAATCTGTCTATGTAGAAGTGAACCCAGTACCTTCTTAAGAAGTCCTTGTATTCCCACGAATATCTGCTTTAAGTGAGATCTAGGTATAAGTCTGAAGGAGCGTTTACTCCTCCATCAACTGTTGCTCCGTGGTGAATGCGGACACCGCGAACACCACGTAAACCACTAAGGACTATCAATGAGAGCAGAATTTCCACTGGTGGTATTACTCTGTGACGTGATGAGTATCCGCCCTGTTGTTAAATCACATAACTTTAATTACAAATTTCAGCAGACGTTAAATCGATGTCAATTTCAAGAACTAGGAAACGTGCTGCTCTGCCGTGAGACGTTCTAGTATGACGTCAGAAAATCAATACTGGACCACAGGAGACTGGGTAACCACGTCACTGGTGACGTCCATGAAAATTCTGGGTTCTCCCCATTAACACTTTCCTGGAGACTGTATAGAGGATATATGAACTATGTTGAGAGTCTTGTCATTCCTTGACACTTTATCAATTTACACTACCATGGTCCTGAGACACAACAATCATGACCTGGTAACAAAAGGTAACGATGAATATGCAAATCCTTAATACGTGAAACTGTCAATGTTTACTTTTGCATTAGCCATAATATACAGCACAAAAAATGTATTCGTTTCACCATGCAACTAGAATGCAAATGAGACCGTTAACGCTAGACTAAAGTAAATATCCCCAGGTCTAGTTACACGTCTAAATTACTAGTTTACTATCGTGAAGGCAACAAGGTAAATATTGATCAATGTGGTTAGTAGTAATTTTCTAATTTGCCATAAAACCTGCGCAACTGGCAACTAATTCATAATTACATATATTGTATCCGTTGGTATCGTAAACATTATAGGTTACCTTCCTTGCGTTATAGGTTCCCTTCACTGCGCTTTGATATACATTTAGTGTCCAGACGCAGTTATTATATACATGTATAGCGAGCATTATCCATTGGACGGCTGGTGTAATTGTTTCCGAAAGAAACTAGAGCGAAAAAACAATCTGTGCGCTTTGCTATGGAAAAGGAATAGTTGCGCAATGTAATTTGGCATTCGAAAAGAGCGTGAAAGCGAGAAGGTCGCGCTTAGTCTGTCACCTGGTGGCCATTTAGGTAATTAAAGTTACCCGCCTACACTCGCGTTTTCGCCTACGAATATCGAATGATTATTGTAGTGACATAATATAAATTATTCTATTTTGTTTAACGTACTGACTGCATTTGGGAGATTTATAAAATTTCTTACAGAACTTTACAACTATTTCACAATAAAAGGAATGTATTTATCGTGAAAATAATATTTATCAATAAAAATAAAGATAGCGATTCAAGGATGAAGCGATTAATTTATGCAGACAGGGATTTGCTGCTTGATTTATATAGTGAAGTACAGATTTTCTCTGTGCATCAAGTTAATTCAAGGTATGGAGATCGATTTAAATTGACTGTGAATTATAGTGTACAGCAAAGAACGACCCTGTGTACTTTCCATTATATGCGTTATACGATGGATAATATTAGCATACGAGAATTGCCACGAATCATATCCTCTGTACTGTGGTACAGTAATTGTATTCTGTGAATTTTCCTCGTGCAAAAAAGGTACCTAGCGTACAAATTGACTGTGTATTATTTCTTTTTATATATTTATACGCGGAAGGCTCTGTCCAGTGAAAGTTAATTTTTTCATATAAAATTTTAATCAGTTCCCTGAAAAATCTGTTTCCTTACTCCGTAGTAATGCGGTCGATCTAAACAGCTTCCACGTGATTGCTCAAGTGATGATGCATGCACAAAATGAGGAAGTTGATCAAAATGCTAATTAGTAAAATATTTTATCATATGCAAATACCTGTATTCATTCTGCTTGAAAAATTATGTAGTCTTACTTCGTAGAATTTAACAAGACGCCTGAGCGACTGGATTTTTTATACTGCAGATGAAAAATTCCTCGATTCAATTCTGCGAATTGTCTGAATTTTAAAAGATCAGGACGTACAGCTTATCAGGATTTTTTTCTTGTGCTGTTTATGGAATTGTGATCATGGAATATGTTATAATTGACAACTTGGACACCTTGTGTTGCAATGGACCAGTAATAAATGATACGTTTGAACTATTGAAATACAGAAAGCATAGAAAGTTATTTGTTAGAACGAATTTAAAAAAATATTTTTTACAACGTCTCGCGAATTGTTTCGGTCGTACAAAATCGTACGGAACTAAGTAATCTAGTAAAACTGACAATTGGTAGGTGTACACGTTTCTCAGAAAAACATAACTAGGCGGAGGACATACTTGAAGAAAGTAATATATAAAATTGATATTGTTAGACACGATCAGGGAAATAAGGAGATTGTTATCGCTCCCGGAAGCCTTGTTTGGATGAAATAGATATTTTCAATTATTTATAGGTTTGTTTATTGCAAATTAAATTTTTAATTTATAGACTTTAATCGTGACGTGAAATGATTTGTTACTTGACAAGGTTTCACAGTAAAAATTGTTAAACGTATTAAATGTCGTATGATCTCATGAAACACTACACCACATTATATGCAAATACATTGCGAAAACGAAATGAAATAAAAATAAGATATTTGCGCTAATACAGATGGTCATAAATATGACTTTTATATCCGTACTATACCTGTTGCTTATGACGTTCACAAGAAAATACTGAATAAACACTACAAAAATGTATATCTTAGAGTGGCAGAGTCTTAGCACAGACTAGAACCCAGCAGCAATATCGGTCTCATTCTACCTACAGTCGTTAAGTATTCTCTACGTTATTAACCGGATGTGGTTTTCCAAGACATCTTTTAGAATGAAGTACAATTAGGGGACGAAGAAGACTTTTCTATATTACCTACGAAATTGAATGCTTTGGTTGTAGCACGTGCGCGTTGAAAAGCCTTTAACCTTAATAATATTTTTACTGGTTACTACTGACGAAATAGTTTTAAAGCGTAAAAAAATAGTTCTTAAAGTGCTTTGAAATTAAAATGGGAAAATTTGGACCACGTTTAGCAAGTCGGAAAAAAGCTAAACGCTGGGTAAAAGGACAAAGTTCGAGTTCGAACCCTGAAACCAAGAAACATCGTGAACAGGCTCGAAGTCGATTTTTTCAAGAAAATCTTGGTACGTATATTAATTACGTATTTATCTTTACTTATTCTAATTATTTATATTGATAATTATTATTTATAAAGTATTTATGTCAGGTGAACCTACTATACAGTACCATATGATATATTATTCTTTTCGAAACATGGATAAATATACTTTAAAAATGAGTTTTATTAATAAATTCATTATTAACAGGGTCTACTGGTTTAACTACTAATGTACTAAAGAAACATGATGCTATACAAGGGGTTCAACATGTTGAAAGGATTGAAGTTGATGACGAAGAAAGCACTGTGGCAGGAAGCTTTAATACGTTTGACACATTTGCTAGTGATTGGAGTGATTGTTCGAATGTTTCATTCAGCCGGTAAGAATAATATCCATCAATGTGTTTTATTTAGAAGGTATTATTATTTGAAACAATTATTACGCTGCATGTACACAGGTTCTTAACTCGTTTTCAATCGAGCTCCTTGGTTCACAAGGAAATGCTGGCTGTTTTAGCAGCAATTACAGAAGTTATCAAACAAAATGGTGGTACTGAATCGTCAACAGAATATTATGCTGCTTTGGTAAAAACAATTGTTTTTAATATACAATTATTACCATGTTAGTGATGACAGTAATTATTATTTTATTATTTTTTGATTGCAACAGATGACTGCATTAGAAGCAGCAGAAACTGACGAGTCGGTTGCTGCTATACTATCATTGTTAGCCATGGGTTTGAAGACTGTACCAAAAAATGTTATCAGAGTACAATTCAGTCAAGCCAGTCAAATCCTTCTTCAAATACTTACTAAGTATGCTACCAGTGAAAGTTTCCTGATTCTACGCACGGTATATAATTTTATTTAACTCAACCACCGTGATATTCTATACATCAACATTTTCTTACCATATTTTCGTATTCTCAGTGTATCGGTTGTTTGTCGCTATTGCTGAGGGCCCAAGAAGCAGCTGTATGGTCAAACTCATCAACAATACAAGTGCTAGATGCCGTCTTAGCATTTACAGTTCACGCTAAACCGAAAGTTCGCAAAGCTGCGCAGCATGCAGTTTGCGCAATTCTGAAAGGTAACGAAAAAATAAATATAGCTTTTTTTCTGGCACTTGACTCTTTAGAGCATGAAGCCAAAAAAGGATTAAAAAGAAGAAGAATATGGCTTTTTAATATTCGCCGTATATTTCGTTTTGCATTTTTCTCAGGAAGCGACATAATGAGAACCGATGATCCACCAACATATCATCCTGGCGCTTCTCAAACAGCAAAGCATTGCCTTGCGCAATTAGAAGCTGCAGGTCAACCTGGTGGAATAACAAGTACTCTGCATACGTTAACTTTACTCAAAGATATTTGTCATCAACTTCCTAAGTCCTACGTTAAGGTATACGACATGACCTACGATCTTTAATTACATACTCAACTTATTATTTCAATTGATTATAGTCAGTTTGTGAAGGACTACTAAGAATTATGACATTGAATAATGTCTTGGTGACATCTTGTTGCCTACAAACTTTTCATGGACTTTTTATATCAAGACCCTCGGAGTCAATATTGCCAGCACAATTAAATGCTCAAATTATAAATGCACTTTATGATTATCAACCTGCACCTGGAGATACACAACCAACTTTGGCATGGCTTGCTGTGATGCAGGAAGCTTATTGTAATCTGGTTCTGTAAGTAACTCTACTTTTTAAAAAGTCCTTATACTAACGATGATTACAAACTGTAATGTATTCATATTTTTATCGATATTTTAGGTTATCCTTGCCCCTTTGCGCAGCGAATATCACACGAATATTAGAAAAGTGCACTGAACTTTGGTTGTCAGATAAAAGTGAAGTATTGTCCGGTGCATCACATACTATCAAAACCCTTTTGCAAGTATGCATTACTCCTTTGTGTGCGACACAGGAAGATGCTAATAAGTAAGTCAATATAACTTTACCAATTTAGACATCGATTACCAATTGGTATTGATGAATTGTTTTTTTTTTTTTGAAGATACAAAACCACATTGATTAAAACCATTCAGTTGATACAACAAGGAATGAAATATCAATACAATTCTGCATGGCATCATGTGCTACATCTTTTAGCTGTGATCTTCCAGGTAGGCTTTTACTATAATTTGACTTGATTTATATTTTCTACTATACCAATATTAATTTGAAACAGATCACAGGACATTTTTGTAAAGACGAGCTGCTAGACATTCTCACTGCATTAGCCGAACTCCGGGATTCTTATAAATTTATATATAATGCCGAGGTGGAATATGCTGTTGGTGCTGCAGTTAGAACTATGGGTCCCGAAATTGTTCTACGGACAATCCCTCTGCAGGTATATTTCTTAAATATACTACAGTTACATTATTGAGATTCTAATAAATTATTGTTTTCTATAGACTGGATCAGACATAATAGATTTAAATAGAAGTTGGCTATTGCCTGTGCTTAAAGATTGTATTAGCAATGCTTCACTTTCTTATTTCATACAGTCACTGTTACCATTAGCCACCATGTGCGAGTACGTATAATCGTTTAATTGTAAAAGCTGATATTAATAAATTGGAGAATACCTACGATTTTATAATTCCAGGAGAAAATCAGCAGCACTCAAAGCTAATAACGATGGTATAGGTGCGCACAGTTATGAATTACTTACATCTCAGATTTGGGCCTTGTTACCAAGTTTTTGCAATAATCCAACAGATATTAAGGACAGTTTTAAGGTATTTAAACTTTTATATTTCTTATGCATCTGAATAAACATTCCATATATATTTCTCTCATACTCAACCATACAGAGTATTGCCAGGATTCTTGGAATGGCTATAGCTGAAAGAAAGGCTTTGAGATTATCAGTGATGGCTTCTTTACGAAAATTAGTCGCAAAGGCAACAGAAAATAATAATGCCGAAGATATAGCAGAGCTCGCACGATTTGCTAAAAATTATTTGCCACTTCTCTTCAATCTATATACAACTAAACCCAATGGATCGGACGAAGAAGGTCAACGTTTAGCAGCTCTAGACACTATTAGGGTTTGTAACTATATACTGCAAATACAAACAGCACCATATCAACCAAACTTTTATAGAAACATATAATTTTTATCCATGACTATAGGTTTATTTATCAATCACGAGTAACGATATAGTAGGCGAATTGTTTGATCGCGCTATGGGCAGATTGAATGATCCGCAAATCGATAGTTTCCTCAAAGAAAGTGTCTATGATTTGATAAGAATTTTAACACCGCATACTGAGAAGGAAAGATTAAAGGCACTCTATGAAAAATGTATCCCTGTACTGATGGATACTAA
This sequence comes from Cephus cinctus, assembly GCF_000341935.2. NCBI lineage: Eukaryota > Metazoa > Arthropoda > Insecta > Hymenoptera > Cephidae > Cephus > Cephus cinctus. Next base: position 1,866,666 of record NW_014332865.1, read on the forward strand.
GAATCAGAAAGAGCAAAAGAAATCTTACAGGTTTGTATCTCCAGATTCTCCAGTTTTTGAATATCATATCAATATTTTACATCATATTCATTATAGATCGTAGCCTAGCATTTATTTGCTCAAGAGGGTAAACCAGTCAGGGAAAGTAAAATAAAGATTTTAATAATATTCTTTCAGATTGTTGGAAGAAATTTGCGGTAGTGAGAGTGATGTATGCAAACAGTTCAGGCTAGAAAATCGTAAAGCTATACAAAAAGCATTAGTTAAAGCTCAAAATACAACAGTTACAACTAGTAAAAATGTAAGTATTATTTTTACTAAATAATGCATAGAATTTTAAATGATTCTGATAGGCATAATAGCTTTAATTAATAACCTTTCTGTATTGAAGGCACGTCTTCGATGTTTGAGTCATATCGTGAAAAATCATCCGCAATTAGAGAAGACAAAATTATTGCGAGCTATAGTTCCAGAAGCAGTTATGTGCATAAAGGAACTTAACGACAAGTGTAGAACCTCAGCATATCAATTGCTGAATATTATAGCAGATAAGCTTTTGAGTAATACGGAACACTTTAAGGAATATATTGATATACTTGTTAGTGGTCTTGCTGGAGCTCCCATATTTTGTAGTGCTACTTTATTGGCTCTTGCTTCCATCACGTATAATTATAACGGTAAGGCATTCGATTGACATTATACTGCTGATTATTGTATTAAATTTTAATCAGGCTCTATATATTATTTTCATCATTGTAGGATCATTGGGTGTGAAAACTGTTCATGAAATATTGGAACATGCTTGTGTTCTTCTTTCTGCACCAACCAGAGAAATAGTAATATCAGCTCTTTCTTTCATCAAAGTTTATATCACTGTGATGCCATCGCCTACGGTAGCGCCTACTTTACCAGCAATTGTATGTCATCCTGTTTCTGACTTGCATAGTGATATAATATTTCATTGTTATTGGACAATGTAATTATTCAGAATTTTTATTGGCAATACCAATTTTTTATTATTCCAGATGAAAGCCTCGAGTAAAATGACTGAGGACTGTAAGCGTCACTTTAGACTGAAAATTCGAGATATTTTAGTGAAACTAGTGAGAAAGTATGGAATTGATACAATCACGGCAATGGTACCTGTATCGGATGAAGTGATGCATAAGAGGCTGAAAAATATTCGCAAAATTCAAACAAGAAAACAAAAGGCTAAGGAACAGAAGAAGGCCCAACAGGGAGAGGAAGATAGTGATGAAGAATTCAATGTTAAAAGTAAACCAAAAAGGTAAGTTTATACCTACATACTATTATTTAAAATATAACAACGTGCTAATGTGGAACATAATAATTTGTATTATTATATTTTATGTTATTATAGTATAGAAGAGATTTTGGCGGACAGTGATGAAGAGGAGTTTGATGAAGATATGGAGACTGATCAGCCTGATAAGGGTAAGAAGCGAAAATCACAGAAGAAGACTTGGATTCAGGAAGATGAAGACAATATAGTGAACTTCGTGGACCCTGCGGCTGCTAAGAGCATAACAGGTCAGCAATATGCTAGTTCCACTTAATTTTTTAAATCTAATTTTACGTAAATTAATTTACGACATAACGTAATTAAAAAATATTAACAATTTTTTTTTCGTCTGTAGCTACTCTACCAAAACCTGTTATGCCTGGCCCATCTAAACAGAAGGTCAAAAATCATGGTTTTAAGACAGCTCCTGATGGACGTCTCATTATTAAAGATAATGATAGTGATAGTGACAATAATGACTCTAAGAAAAGTAAAAAGAAACTACCATTCCTTGGTAGTGACTCAGATGATGATTTTGGTAAGTCATATATAACTTTGGCGCAAACGAATTTAGATAGTTTAAATATTTAATCAATACGTTATAAATATATTTGTGTCGCGTAGAAGACGAGGAGACAAAATCTATAATTTCTGCTGCGACAGCTGAACGGAAACGAAGGCATAGCGGAAGTACCGATGCTGCAAGTACGAGTACTCGACCACCATTGAAATATCAAGGTAAACAGTTCAATACAATGTCTAATAAAAATAATTATTGTAGAAATTAATTATATTATACTCTTTGCAATGCTTCCAGCTGGGGGATCAGGAATTCATCGACCAATACAAAATATCAAGAAAGATAATACATTTGGTAGTGAGTATCGTGCCAAGAAAGCAAAGGGAGATATAAAGAAGAAAGGCAAACCAGAACCATATGCTTATGTACCTTTAACTAGAGCAGCTTTAAATAAAAGGTTTACAATTATTTATGTTTCATTGTTTGAAGTTATCTACGATATTATGATTCTATATTCATGATGGTATTACAGGAAGAAAATGAAGAATGCTGGAAGATTTAAGAATATTATCTCTGGAGCAAAGAAAGGCGCACGGGCTGGTATAAAAATTAATGGAAAACACAAGTAGGTTCAATTCTTGTAAATGTTGATTGTAAAATAATTTTAAGCTCTCATTAAATAAATTAATAAAAATTTCTATATGTATATATAACACTTTGAATTCTCTTCATTCCATTTCCTTTGCAAAGTATAATTTTTTTTCAGTATGAATGGTAGTAAAAAGGATAAAGTATTAAGGTAATCAATTTATTTATAAAATAATTCTTGTATTTGTAGAAATGCAGTTTCAGTGTTTGGCTCTTGCCAAAAATACAGCATTAGATAATTTTATCTTTCCATTGTTGAACATAAATGTAGTACTTATTTCTCTTTGCATAATAAAAAATAGTTCACAATGTACACTGCACTGTAGATACTGTTATTTCTTATACCTATAATGGAGTAGCAAGAGTTGCCATTGATGTTTTAATTTGATCATAAATATCTTTATAATCAGGATGCTCTTTAATGAGTACCATTAGACTGCCACGCTTAACTCCCATTGCTGCACCAATATCTTGTCTCGATGGGGTAAAGCAATAAGGAAGCTCTTTATCTTCACATACAATTGGTAAGTGGCACATTATTTCTATTGGAAATACATCTCCAGCAAAAACTACTATTCTGTAAATATGTAAATGGTTTGACTAGATAAAACAGTAAGGTATTTCATAAACAATTAAGGATATACTCCAAAATTTACTGCAAGTACAGTTGTGTTCTACTCAATTCCATGCAGGTAAACAGAGATACAACAATACTTGTATTGGCAGTGAAATATGGAACATGCCCTAAGTTAAAGAAATGTACGAAATTTACCCTCGTTCACCCTTGCGAATATGTTTTTGAACATCTTTTAGACCATTCCTAAGGTAGGTTTTGTGCTTTGATGCTGAAAAAAGTAAATACTTTATAAAAAAAATCAAGCAATATCACGTTATATATTTCTTACCTAACTGTACAATGTAATAGATATATTTAATTTACAAGAATTTACCTTTCTTTATACACTTGTATATCTTTTTGGTTAACTTCTTGGGTGCCATCGGCTTGGCTATGGTATTGACATTTTGTAGTTTTTCTTCATAACTAGACTCTTGAATCCCAGATGCATCTAAAGACTCCTCAGGCTCTGACTTGGAAGATTTTTCTTTCTCCATTTTTATTAATAAATTTTAGTTTTAAACAAAACGAACACTGACACGCACGTGTATGATCGTACTTTGATTCAACCTAAATGCGCTTTCCATGAAGATCGACAAGCAGTGAAATAATTGAAACTAAGGATGCTATTGGTTGTTGGTCAGAAGTAACTTTTCTTCTACCAATAACATGCTAGCTGTCACTATATACAGAAATTGCTATTGCTGCTGAAAGTTTTCTTTTTATTATACGAAAAAATATGGTTATATCAAGAACCTGATCATTCTTTCTCCGTCATGAAAATATCAAGAAACACAATAAGAGTATAAAAGAAAAATTAAAAGTGACATGCAAAAGTATAAATTTAATATTAAAAACAAGTATTGTGAGAAAAATATATAAGGAAGAATAATATTTTATTGTATTACAAAATTTGTTGAAAATTAGTAGATACAGAAAATCATTTGATGTGTTCTTAGATCTTGTGTTAATTTTTAATGGTACATAAGATTGGAATTGAATAGATTGATAGAAAAAAATATTATGTGTAATGATATTCTGATAAATAAATATGTCAGCTGTGGCAATACTAAGTAAGCAACAAAATGCTTTTAAACTTTTGTGATCCATGTCTGAGGACAGAAGTAAGCTGCAGTACAGTCAGTACAGAAGGATATGAAGTAACTAATCTTACAAAAGATAATTCTAAAGGTTTTTTAGCCTACTCTTGCATAAAACCACCTATACATATTGACTTAAAGTTCATATGCAACATACAAATAAGTCATGTTATAATTTGGCCTAGTGTTGGGGCTCAGAAATCATCAGGATTTCAACTATCATCAAAAGCAATTGATGACCAAGCTATACAACATACAGTTCTTGCAGCAGGGTATCTAAATTCAAACGACGTAGGAGTGTTATTCTATAGGAGAGATATAGATGAATCTGTGTCCAATACTCCTTACCATTTCTTACGAAGATATATAAAGATTTCTAACCAACGATCTGTGAACCAAGCCAGCAATCTTCGTATATGTATATTAAAGACAGAAAATTCTGTGCCAGCACTAGGTCGAATAGAAGTCTGGGGACGAGTATCACGTTGTTGTGGAAGAGATGTAATAGCAAGTATTCACTCCATGTGGATAAGAAAACATATTCCACAGGATTCACAATCAAATAAAACAACAGCTATTGATCCTATTTCTACTAGGAAACCTCAGTAAGTTATGTCTATTTATTATTATATGAATAATTACTTAATATATTTATAATGGTTAAGAACATTATCTTATCTTGTGTAATATATAGAAACAGAAGTGAGATATTGGTAAATGTACCTGAAGAATTTTTGGACCCAATAACATGTGAGATTATGATCCAACCAGTAACACTGCCTAGTGGAAAGATTATTGATCAAAATACTTTAGAAAAACATGAAGCAAATGAAGCTTTATGGGGTAGAACATTAACTGATCCATTTACTGGAATGCCCTTCAATGAATTTCGAAGACCAATAGCTGCTTCTGCACTCAAATCAAGAATAGATAAATATCTTTTGGAGAACAGTGACTTGGATGAAATAAAAAAACTACCAAGAGTCTTAGGTTCAAAATTCAAACCAACAGCACCACGTGGTAGACTATTAAAACTACCAGCAACTATTACTAAAAATGATACAACAAAGGATAATGTTGAGATTATGACAAAAACGCAACACAGTCTCTCCACAATTCAGAGTAGTTGTCATAAGAGGAAAGCTCATCACCATACATTACCAGTTGTTGCAGTGTGTTCTAAGCAAGCAGCAGGTCCATCAAAAATCATGAAAAGGGCCAAAGTTATAACATCAAAAAATAATGAATGTATTAAAACAATAAAAAAGGAACCTACAATTATAAAAATTGATAGCAAATTGGAAGAGAATATTCAGGACGTGTTATCGAGTCTGAAACGTTTTAGTTCGCCACAACATTCAATTTGTGAATTTGAAAGTTGTAGCTGTTGCTCGAATAGTATTCTATATAGATTGCCATGCAAGCATATAGTCTGCAGGAAGGTGTTAACATCTATCACCAGCTTACAATGTAAATGTTGTGGTACGCCGTATAAAACATGCGATCCAAAGAGGATCTACCAATAAAATAAAATGTATGCATTTTGTACAGAAATCAAGTTATTTATTCACTGATCCCCAAATAATTTATTGAGCATTTATATAGATAAATAACGTTATATGAAATTAGATGAATTGTAAAAATATGGTGAGAACGTCATCAAGATAGATAAAACACTGTCAAATATAATTTTAATTAGCCAAGTAAATTCTAATTTACAATAGTACTTCTACATTTTCATAAGATAATGTCAGCTGCCATGGACGTCGTCTAGGTGCTTTATAATATTCTCCGATTCTCACAGAAATCGGAGATGTATAAATGGTTAGATGTAAGTTTAGAAGTGTGAAAATGAAATGTTAAATCTTTATTTCTGGTTGACTTGGAGAAACGACAGATTATAATAAGTACTTGTTTCCGCGCCCAAAATTTATCTCAATCGGTAGTAGTAGATTTCGTTGTACAAAAGTTCAATGAATCATTTAAGTTACTTATATTCGATATTAATACATCTCAAATTCAAAGAACAAATTCATATCTTCTTGATAATTTATAGAAGTAGCATAAAAATCTCCAAAGTTTAATTGAATGTTAAATTCACAGTAAAAGAAAGTAACGGAATTTAGTTTGAACAGCGGATAAGAATCATCACGTGCCAGTGTCATATGACAGTAAACTGGTCAGGCGCCCAGAGTGCCTTCTGCTCGAGCCGAACTAATCACTCTGAACGGTGCATCGTGACAGAAATCATGTTGGGGTCTCGTTTTATTGTGGCCCTTGGGCTTCTGATTTCATTGCAAATTGTAACAACACTTGCTGGCGACACAGTACCTGTACTTTTGTGGGGAGGTGAAGCCACTAGCTCACCGTTATCTGCCGCGAATCCGCTCCTCAAGACATCTCCGGTTGAATTCGAAGGAATCTTGGCTGAGAAGGTGGGCGGATCCCAACCACCCGTACTTCTCTTTGTCAGGGATAATCTCTGTGTCGAGGATTTGAGCCATCACAAGAACGTATGTATTAAAAATTTTAGATTCGCTATATATAGTTATGTCATTACCGGAGAGAGAGAACTTTTGACCTAAAAAGTATTTAGGTTCATCGCTGAGAAAGTTTTCCTGGCGTCCTTTTTCCAATCTTATTTTTTATCTAAACGTTAAAATTATTTGATAATGATTATATGGCCAGTTGATACTTGGATATTTGCTACTAACGAATTATAGATGATTATATATATTATCCACTTCTTTTTTAGGCCTTCTTGGACTTGAATAATGGTGGTTCCCTGACATACTTGCCTGCAGTTGATAGACCTCTATCTGTGTTTGAGAATATACCAGCTTATAATCAAACTAGTGATGATACTCCTGAATTTATTTCTGATGGACAACTTGTAACTGTCTCAATTACCAACCTGGATACTATTCCTGAAATTTACAAGACAGTGCAAGAATCTAGTCCTAACTTGCTCATAGGCCTAACAGGCCGCTCTTGCAGTTACAGCCGTTCCGAACGTACTAGAAGAGAAGTGATGGCCCAAAATGATACTTATTTCTTGGTCACATCAGATCGAGTCCTTTTATATTCATCTGTTGCACCTCAACTCAAGGTAAGAATATGTGTTAGATTTGTTTCCTTTGCAATTGTATACATATGCTGTTAGAATAAAATCAGTTGAATGCAAATATATTTAATTAACAATATGAATTTAGGTTTCAGGAGTTGAAACGTATGTCAGTCTTCCAACTCCAACGAGTGTCTCAAATGATGGAAATAGTACCACAAATTCTGTGCAATTAAATATGGTCTTTGATATTACCATCGGTAACATCACAGAAGTTACACTTCGCTTCCTGTTCACAGTTGAAACAGCAGGCTACTACACGCTGAAAACAGTCGAGTACGAACCTACAGGCATGAGCGCTACTCTCCTTTATTCCAATACGGAAATTGTTTTCCCTTTTAACTTTTCATACCACTGCTCACAAAAAACTGAATTCAACAGTACCTCAGTACGTTTAAACATAACTAATATTCAAGTGCAAGTTGATGCGACATCATTTAATGATGCGTATGATTGTGTCGGTTTTACAACAATTCCCATTTGGATGGGACTATTTGTTACTGCCATCATGGCTATGATCTTGATCTGGGGACTAACAATGGTGATGGATATTCGTACAATGGACCGGTTTGACGATCCTAAGGGTAAGACCATTACCATTTCTGCGTCAGAGTAAAGGTCGGTACTATAGTAAATATACCATTTTATGTAAATATACACTCAAATATTTAAGTGCTGTATACTTTGAAGCTACAAAATATGAAAAGTAAAAAGACGTGTTCTGTTGATATTAGTAACGTTCTGCACTCTATTGCATACACCTTTCGAAGGATACTGTATAAGACCGATGCAACATCTATATAGTATTCATAACTTTGTTATTCGATACATCAATATAAATCAGCAACATAGTATAATGCAAGTCAGGTGGTGGTTTTCAGCGTCTATATAATTATTTTATTTTCATTGATACTTGATATAGCTGAAACATCTTTGCTTCATTCCATTCTCGTGTATGATACCACTATTTTCTATATTCATATCGTTAATATGAGTTACATACGTGATCTTGATCATAGTTTTATCATGTTTTTTCATAACTATAATATAATCTATTACGTGATGAACTAGTTGGCATACAAGTTCTTATTGGTAGAATGCATCGATACACATGTGGAAAGCGTATAGGAACCAGTCATAATACAAGATGAAGCGCGAGTGTCAGATTGCACGAACCAAGAATCATAGAAATTTCATTCTTTCATTTTATTTACATCATTATTACTTGAGTAGGTTTAACACATTGTTGTCTAAACAACTTTAGTATACAGTCTTTGAAAAATGTGGAAACTGTGCATTCGTTGTCAAATATTGTACCGATTGCGAGTACATGTCGTGGATGCAATGTATTACAATATACTCCTTGTATAAAGTATAGTTTTAAAGGTGTATAATAAATTAATAAATGAAAACTTAATTGCAGGGCCGAATCAAAGTACGATGTATTGCAAATAATCTTTTATTTACTCGGTTTAAAACTCGTCAAGTAACCGATATAATTGTTATTGCTAATATATCGAGAAGTAATGTATTTTAAATTACTCAAATAAGAAGGTTGCTTTACGTTTATAGTATTACAATTGCATATGCTCCCTAGTATACTTGATACGGCCTTGCCACAAATTAGTGTAAATGCCGTTCTTTTTATCAAAATACACACAGACCTTTATTACGGTATACGAAATAAGTGTATGCAATAAATTATATGTTGCGCTTCATTAATATAACTCGTTGACTAACGCGAGCATGCTGGAAAATCTACGCCATGGAGCACTAAGAAATTCATCGAGTACGGTGCAAGAGGAATATTCTGATTTGCATTAAATATTATCGGTCTGAAGGGTGGTAAGTCTCCATTAGATTGCAGCATCAATATTTCTTCATTAAGTTGTATTTTCCTATGCAAATATTAATGTATATAATTTCCTGAACTAAGAATCACACCTGTGATATATTAAGTCAAGTTGGACAATCGTGATTATATTAAAATTTTACATACCTGGATGTTAGTTGTTCAGAGGTCAAAGCATACAAGAATATTTTGACATTTCGATCGAGGCCTTGAAACCAAATATTGGTTTGAACCTTGTTTAAATTTATTCCATATACAGTAATTGCTGGAACTCTGTTGAGCAAGGCTTTCTGAGGAGTGCAATGTACGTATAGTCTTAACAGTTCTGGGTCCGGTGATACTATCTCCAAAACTATCTCAGAGACGAAATGTTGGAACATCACGGTAACCCACCAATCAGGATTCGGATCGAGATCCGGTCCTACCATAGAATAATTTCCACCAAATAATGATTGTCTTGTTACGCTATACACACCAGATTTAGCGCTATATCCTAGCTTATCCAGCCAAAGGAAACCGGCCACAAATCTGTCTGATAACCCTGGTGCACCACCACCATATGCTGTGCTGGTTTCCGCTGTGAATATTATAATAAATTTACAAGCCTTCTGTATAAAGTATTATAAGTCAGATTGAATGTTAGATTACAAAATTCATACATAGCCACATGTTAATTTTTTGTCCTGATGCATTAATCGCTTGTCTCATTGATTTGATTTGTCCTGGCAGATAATTAAATGTGGCAGGGTTTATGAAATCTTCGACTTTTGCTTCACGACCATTTAAATAGTATTGGTGCCAAGTAACATGATCCACACTGTTATTGTTGTTTTCCAAAAAAATTCTAGCGTAATCCTCTCCTTTGTGGTTTTCATCACCAACATGATTTACTTCCGGCCCTATGAGAATGCTGCTTGCATATCCTAACGAATCTAACAATCCTCGTAATACAATGTAATCCATTGCCAACTGTTGTGGTAAGATTTGTACATCGAATACGTGGTGGAAGGAATTAGGTTCTGCAATTTAAAATTATTTTTAATTAGCGAGTTGAAAATAATGGTAAAGTTTTTTACTCACCATTTCCTAATTGCCAATCCATTGACATTTCATGACCTTTAGCAAAGAGGATAATTTCTTTAGCATTAGTATAATTCCATGAACCATCAGGATTTCTAATCAAAGCGTTCAAATCAAAGATCATTCTTAATCCAGTATTATTTGCAAATTCGTAAACCGACATAAAATCTTTATTAGTGATCGTAAAATTACTAATGTCATTTCCATCTACGGGACTCGTTGGTTTCACAGAATGCATCGGTAAGATCTATTAAAATTATACACAGTATTAGGATCAATCAATTACTTTCGCTTTGATATGGTTAACGATTATTCACAAAGCGACCTTGTTAAAGAAGAGACAATCAGCAGAGGTTCCTCCAACCCTGACATAAGCAGGACTTAAGTGTCGAGCAAGATTAATAAATCGGTCATCTTTTATAGGCATTTTATTCATATTTCGAAGCAAAGAAGTATCCAATCCAAAGGATACAAATTTGTGGGAAGTTCTGCGCAATGGAGTCTTACTTGATCTCAAGATTATAATACGCGTATTAGGCAATTGCTCTTGGCTCAAATTCCACAAAGACATGAGCAAAAGAACAATACACAATCCAACCACAGTTGAATTAAGAACGGACCGCAACTTCCCATCTATAAAATTTATATAAGAAATAGAACTAATTTAGAGAACACAATAAAAAAGGTTTAATTTATCTGGAATTTAGCGCTTTTTTTAAACTATACTCTGTAGATGTCACTATCAACAGTATATCATATAATTTCCATGTGCATATAATCGGGCCATGAAAAATATCTAATCAATGAATGTATTATACGTATAATTTTATTATCTAATCCATTACTTATCATGTGATATTTATAGAAATCGAGAAAAATGGTGAACATAAGAATTTTCATGTATGCGTTGTACGTACTGTGGTAGGAATGAGTGTCACTCAGATTTTGGTATTGGTTTTTTTCTCCGTTATGTAGCACAAAGTAACTCATATTTTTTCTTTCTTGCAATACTTTTATAATGGCAGACTCGTCCCAGTTAATTCGCTATAGCCTCCGTGCTTATAATTCTGGCATACATCAAAACAAATGATTACTCTTATTCAACTGGCACAGCATCCGTTGATAGTCAACTGCATTCGATAAAATGTATTAGGAAGTGAGTCAGGAGCGGCTGATTCTGTGCAGGCACCTTTTGATGAATTTGAAAATTTTAACCTCACCGTAGTCCATCAGGTTTGCCATGTTCTTTAAATTACGGTATACAAACAAAAATAAATTTCCGATATATGTTCTTAGAATTCTACTATATCATAATGAATTATTGATATATTGTAGTTCACTTATTTTGTCTGGATTTAGACAATGATGACTTGGACGATAGATTTTTATCAATATTCTACAAGTCATGTAAAACATAAGTTTCCTTACTTAGTAAAAACTACCCTAACTTTTATCTTACCGTAGGCGTATTTGAATTCATTCTGTGTTTAGAGAGTACAGGATTTTGGTTGTCTATTAAAAAATTACTGTCAATCGTTGACTTTCTTAGACGTGATGACGAACAAGATGTTTTTTCTTGCTTAGAAGTTACGTTTCTATCTCCTTTTGTCATTTTTCCAGTAGTTAAACCTTTACGAAGAAGATATCGTCTTCGTCTCTTTAAAACTTTGTTCAAAATACAGCTATTAATTTCAGGTTGCTCATTCTCATGAATGATTATATTTTAATTTAATCTTAAGATACCTGATGGTGGTATATTTTGGTCAATGGGATCAGAACTTGAACTCGAGGAATAATAACGAACTGAACGACTCCGGTATACTGAAGTACGATTCCTGTAGGTTAAATTACGTCTTCGTTTTCTTCTGATTAACATATGCTGTTTTGATTCAGTACTGCTCAATTCATCTTCAGCCCAAAATTGTCGGTCAGTATCGTCCGATATTGGTGGTATAGGTACCGGAGGCTTGAAAATATGATTGTTATGCATTTATGAATAATGACATATTTTTTAATCACCAAATAACCGCAGTCACTTCGCATGTCATATTTGAAAAATTTTCAATCTTCCATATGCACAAAAACCTACAGCTTCTCCGGATGTACTAGGTAGATTAAATCGTTTGTGGTGCAGATGTAATCTTGACATCATTCTAATTGTATTAGTAGTAACAGTTGTATAGTTTTGGTAAGAATCTTCTTCCTCTGAAGTATAAATCAATTTTTTGCAATCGCCTCGTGCATGGTGACCCATTTTTTTCTAAACTTTATACGTTTTTATAGATTTTTTAAAATTTTCTTTCAAAGTATGTACATTGACTTGGAGAGACTAACAAATTTTGTTCATCTGACAGCTGTCTACATTTTTTATTGAAAATGAATGACTTCATTCAGTATCTTTTGTTGTCAAATGTCAAAATTAAAAATATTATTACATTCACTATATATATTATATACGTATATAAACATAGAAAACATACATATAGACAATAAAAGATACCGAATAGTGTGTATATATATGTACATATACTTTTGAACTCGTTTCAGCAAAAATTTAAAATATTTATTGATACAAACTCATAATTTGTAAATATATAAGAAAGTTATATTACAAAATTGCATTTAAATGAAAAAACATGTGTCGCAAAAACTCATAATAACATTGTTGAAAGGTCTTGATAATTTTATAAAATAAATTTTCTAATAAACATGGACATATTCTATTACGTTTTTAATCCGTGCAACGTTTGTATTGCAAACTAATGTTAAAGCTTAGATATAAATAAATTAACGTACATTTATACTATTGTCTTATGACTTTATCAAAAAGAACTTTTTTACGTTATCGCTCACAGTGATCACGTTATACTGAAACAAAGCTTTTACTGATTTACGTGGATTGAAAATAGTTGATATAATCGATAAGCGGAACGTATCAGATACAATCAATTATAAGCGATAAACGCATTACTTGTGGTACCAAAAGTACACAATATGTATCAGAAAATTGTTCATACTCAGTATTACTTTATACAATATAAAAATCACCACTCGGATAATTCACAGAGTCTCGACAATGCTTAATATTTCAGGAACATTATTTGAAAAGATAAAATAATTCGCAACAATTAATTAATCATTTTCAGACTTTCTGCGCTTTTTCGTACGTGGACTGTCAGTATCATGTGGACTCGGTGTAATGTGACTCCGTTTTCTCTTTACACTAGATTCACTAGCTTCACTACTACTGCTAGCAGCAGTTCTAGTTTCTCTGCGAAATGGCCCCTCGCCGGTGACTTGCACAAGAATCTAGAACAAAGAAACATAAAAAACAATATAAATTTAAAAATTGCTACCATAATAAACCTAAGATCCTTTAAATGTACCTGCATATGTTGAAGACATTCCTCCTGCATGGACACCGCCATTTTGTAGACAAACGTGTCGTGTTTATTATAGATTATGGCATTTTGAAACATGAGCATAACGTCTCGCTGAAAATGCATTGTTGATCGGATTGTACCATTGTCTATGTTCTTCTTAATAGTTGATAAATCCATTGGACGGAATATAACCGAATGATAACCAGGAGCCTGATCTTCTGTAATTGGTCTAAGAAATACTGAAGCATATTTGTGCGTAGCTAGGCGATTGTAAACCAGCATAACTGCTTTCTTCCAAGCACGATAATCAGCACCCTCTCCACTTCCTTCATTTTCTGGTTCACTGTCCACAGCCAAGGTTTGCTTCTTTGAGTAAGTCTTCATAGCCCGGCCACCACTAAGTTTACTGAGTCCTGATTCCTCTTCATCAAGATCACCTACGTCATCGCCGGCACTACCTGCAGATTCTGTTACTTCCTTTTTAATGATTGATTCCACTTTTTCTACTTCCTTAGGCTCTGCTTTCTCTTTCTTGATCTCCTTGTCCGCCTTCTTTGGCTCCTCTTTCACTGGAGGTGTTATAATCTCTGGAATTGCTTTTGACTCTTCCTCCATCTTTTGTGCGTTAGATTTTTCTGGTAATGTCGCTGGTAATTGTTCATTTTCTTTACTAATTGTATCTTCTATTTCTGCTTCTACTTTTAATTCTTCTTCAGGTTCTTCCTTTGTGTTTTCTATCTCCTCAAGTATTGTCGTTGCACTCGTATCCTGAGTTATACTTGATTGTTTCTGATCTTCTTCCTTTGGAGGTATTTTCTCAGAAGCTGATGCTTCTGTATCTTCAGTGGTATCTTTTGTATCCTCTTTCATTACTTCATCAATAATAGTCTCAGTAACAGTTTCAACTGATTCTTCCTGCTTCACTGTTGAAGCATCGTCTGTGACTTCTACATTAGGTTCTACCTTTGGCGTAGTAGATACTTCCGCTTTGATTGGTTCTAAATCATCTGGACTTTCCATTGTGTTCTCTATTATAGAAGATTCGATTGCTATTTTCTTCTTTTCACGATCTTCAGAACTGTGTGAACTCTCGTCATCCTCCAATATAAAACTAATGTCTTGTGATTTCTCCGTATCTTCTGCACTAGGTGCATCATTCGTCGTTTCCGATGAAACGCTTGCGACTTCCGCGCCGACAGGAGCATCCTCATCTCCCGTGATCTTTGCCAGATGTAATTCCAGTTGATCTATTTCCATGTCTTCTTTCTCTTCAATTTCCTCACAGGATTCTTGTATATCTATGTTGTCGTTAGTAATTTCCTTTACAGGGACTACTGTTTCTGTTTCTGTTTCTGCTTCTACTTCTACTTCTTCTTCCTCTTCTTCTTCTTCCTCCTCGTCTTCTTCTTCTTCTTCCGATTGTACTTCTTCAACGATGTCCACTGTGGATTCTTTTATGACACTTGGAACTTCAGTATCTTGTTTTGAATCTACATGTACCGTTTCTGGTGATTTTTCTTTTTCTTCATCATTTTCTTGCTCTACTATAGCTTCCTTCTCTTTGACGGGAGAATTATCCTTATCATTTTCATCCTTATCTTCTGTAATCGGTTCCAATTTCTCGTCTGACGTTACTGTCTCGTTCGAGACACTTTCCTCCACTTTTGAATTATCTTTGACAATCAAAGTATTAGGCCGCGTTTCAGTAACGATTATCTTTGCCTCTGCAGGTTCAATAGCTACAGTACCAATGATTTCAGCGATATTAGAAGTACTGGAGTCAATATCTTCAATAGCTATATCGCTTTGAGGAGAATTTGATAGTGACACAGGTTCGTCGACATCTCTAGGCTGTTGACGTTCTGTAACAATCTCTGGTGCTAGAGGCAAACTTAAACTTGAAACTACTGAGGCTGTAGTTGATGTATCCAGAGTTTGCGGACTTGCTGTGATTTCTTCTTTTATGAGTTCTTCGATGTCCCCAATAATCTCATTTATTTCATCCTTATCTATAACATCAGCCATAATATCTTTCCGTATAACATCGTCAATATGATCTATTATTTGCACCATGCTCTCTTGGTTAGAAATATTCGACGATGTATTAATTGCTGGCGTTTGGGTTACCTGTACTTCATTGATTGTTGTGATTTGATTAGTAGAACGGGATTGGATTTCAATATCTGTAACTATATTTTGCTGTGGTATATTTGCTATTGTAGTTTGCAAGTTTGGTAGAGGACCTCTCTGTGCATTTGCTGGGAGTTCTAGAAGTCTAGATAGGGTCGGTGCACTGACTGATGGTCTTTCGATTGTTGTATCTGCAATTGATATTGAAACCAACTGATGCAATTGGGGTGATACTCTTTGTGTCAATTGCGGAGTTGGTACTTTGGGACTTGATCCTAGGAGACTTGCAATAGTCGGGGAACTGACTTGCGCGGAGGTTGTTGGTGTTTGAATCTGTGTTGTCGGACTAGGAGATTTTAATAAACTTGTTAATAGTGGTGATCTACCACCTCTATTTTTCTTATCTTCTTCTTCAGTAGCAGTACTATCATTTAGTTCCTGACTCTCTGCCACAGCTTCTCCTGGTTTCCGTTGATTCGCAGGACTTATCGCTAGTGGAGCTGGTGCATCCTGTTTTTGTTGACGTTTTGCTAGCCATGCTGAATGAGCCCGTGATTTTTGTTCTTGTTCACGTTCTTCTTGTTCAATAGCCAGCCACATTTTCTGCATTTTCTCTTCTGATACAGAGCCTGATTTTAATAAATTGACTTCAGCCTTTAACTGCTGGTATTCATCTCTTTGAAATGCAAGGATTTGACCCAATTCTGCTATTCTTTCTTGAGTTAAGCGCTTCACAATAGATTCTCCAGTTGTTTCACCACTTTCTCGCTTTTTTCTTTTTGGTGTATCTGCATTTTCTAGTAAGTGCGCGTATTGTATGGCACATGATTTTTGAGAAAACCAATCTGGTGGTCTCAAAGCTTCTTTTTCGGCAAAGGGCTTTAATGATCTTGAGACACTTATCCAATTCTGATCCCCAGACTTCAGTACACTGGAAGCCAGACATAGTTGCTCTCGTGTGCTCCATGTATCATAGGATATACGTTTAAGTTTCAATCCTACAAATATATATCAATTTATACATGTAGTTTAGTTTAACAATATGCAGTATATGTGGTCAAATGAAATATAAATTATACAACGCAAAGTTTATTTGAATAATGTTAACGTGGTTTATAATATATAGGTGTAGTTTATGTTCCAAAATATTAAATGAAACTGTTTAATAATGCAACACAAAAATGATTTATACACAACATAATCACTAACCTTAAACAACAATATTAAATAATAAATTATGCATAGTGTAGTAAATATTGTTATATAATTACTTACTATCTTGAACGGATGCCATAATTTTAGTAAATCAAGTATCTCGATTCTTACAATCCACAGTCAACCAGTAATTATAAATATTTCTGATGTAGTTTATGCTGAAACAAACTCCATGTAGGCAGCCATGTTGGAAAATCATGACTTTCAGTCTATTTATCTATTGGCTCCCGGCAGATCGCGGTTTTACTACACAAGGGATGAAGCACGTGGAGTGTGATAGAAATAAAGTTGTTAGTAAATTATATTAGTTTCCAGTCGGTATTACGGTGAGTTATTAAAAACTTAATATCTTTAACATATTATATAATAAAGAGAAATATAACTGAGCATTAATTATTCTGTGACATAATTTGAGGTTAACACCAATATTTTATACTGTCGGAAAACAATAAATAACAATACTATTACCTGTGTAATTGATTATTATAAACAGTTATATTCTTCAATTATTTCAAATATATTAAAGCATAATGTATTTAGCGATTTATATTCTTTTTATCCTATCATTATTTAACGTATTTTTGAAGTTGGAGTTTTGGAAAATTTTATAATCTGTCGAATATTTTGTTCTGTAAAATACCTGTTTTAAATAAAGAATTGCAATATTATATCTTATATTAGAATTGTTGTTTCTGCAAACTGGTAATAATCAGTATAATTTTTATAATACAATGTGCAATAATTGAAAACTCCAACAATATAAGTGAATTTTCAATATTCATCTAAATTATTATACTTATAAGTATTGACCCAATTGTAATTCATTAAACTAATACAATTGAATGTTCCTGTAGCACATAACAATCTACAATGGTCAAAGTAAAGAATAAAAAGAAGAATTTAGCTGAATCTACTGCGAGCAAAAGAGATCAACAAAAGAAGATTTTAAATCCATTTGAGGTACATATAAATAAAGAAAAGCAAAAAGTGCTTGGACGAAAAAACAAGGCAGACCATGGTTTACCAGGTACTTCACGAGCAAAAGCAATAAATAAACGTAAGCGAACATTATTACATGAGTACAAAGTTAAAGACAAGGACAATGCATTCCTTGACAGACGTATTGGCGAGAAAAATGCAGCACTGTCGCAAGAGGATAAAATAATGGCCAGATTTGCGGCAGAACGAATGAAAGCTCATAAAAAGCAAGATATTTTTAATTTAAATGATGATGAAGTATTGACACATAGAGGTCAAACCTTGGCTGAAATTGAGAAATTTGATGATCCAAAAAGCGATGATGATGAGTTCAGCGATGACGAAAATAAAACTGGGAAACTGGATAAAAAGTTTGTTAGCGAAGCTCACTTTGGTGGTGGAGTGTTGTCTAAGCCAGATAGTCAAATGTCCAGAAGAGATCTAATAGATCAACTGATTGCCGAATCAAAGAAACGTAAAGCTGAGAAGCAAAAAATTCGTGAACAAACCATAGATCTGACAGAAAAACTTGATTCAGAATGGAAAGATCTTTTGCCTCTAGTAGCAGCTTCAAAGAAAACTGCTCAGGATTCAGAGGAAAAGTCGAAAGCTGATGATTATGATATTGCCATGAGAGAGTTGAAATTTGAGGCCAGAGGTAATCCAACTGACAGATTAAAATCAGAGGAAGAAATTGCGAAAGAAGAAAAAGAAAAATTAGAAGCGTTGGAAGCTAACAGATTAGCAAGAATGAAAGGATTTACTGATGACTCAGATGGGCAACCAAAACACAAATCAGCCGACGATTTAGATGATGGTTTTTACATGGAAAGTATTGAAGAGGAACCATTAGCTTATGGAGAAGATGGTATGCTAAAAGTTGAAAAGAAAAAATCAAACGAATCTGAAGACCATGACGGTTCAGAAGATAACAAAAGTTCTGATGAAGATAGCGGCGTAGATGATGAAGGTAACGCCTTAAAACAACAGAACAAACATATTGGTGAACATTTATCTAAAAATGAAAGCACAAAGATTGAACTTGAAGATGAGGAAAAAGAAGAACAAGAACAGAGAATACAGAAGTTGGAAAATAGAAGTAATGAAGATGTTGAAAAAATGGCAAAATTAATGGGATGGGATGTTATTAGTATCACATCAAAGTTACAAGAAAACGATCCTTATGACAATATTCCTGTATTAAAAATATCAGATGATAATGATAATAATAATGACAAGGTGAAAGTTCAGTCTGACAGTACACCCAGCAGAACAATAAAATTAAAAGAAAAGAATCTATCAAAAATAATAGAAGAAGAAGAAAACGATTCTCTAAATGAAACTGGTTCGGAAAAAGAATCATCGGAAGAGGAAGATAATTTATCCGACTTGAAAGAGTCTGAATCATCAAGTGAAGATGACTCCAGCAATAAAAAGAATGTTAGATTTTCCAATAGTGTATCGGAAAAGAAATCAGTTTCGGACAACGTAGATTCAACTCAAAAACCAAAATCAATTCTCAAAGTGAAGAATAATGAAGATTCTGGATCTTGTAAATTAACTGACGAAACAAGAAAATTAGAAATTAAAGCAGATCTTATGAAAAGAAAAGAAATAATGGAGAAAGCACGTCAAGAATTGCCATATACATACAAAGCACCAGACACCTTTGAAGAACTACAAGAATTACTGGAAGATCGGCTACCAGATTATCAATCAGTAATCGTGGAAAGAATCATTAAATGTAATCATCCTTCATTAGGTGAAGGCAATAATGAAAAGTTGGCTAATTTATTTGCATATTTGCTGCAGCACTTAAATGATTGTGCTTTAGGAGAGACTATCGAAGATTTAGTCAAATGTTTCCAAATTTTTGACAGGTATGATTCCAGATTATACTAATAATACTTTACTAGGATTCAATAATAAATTGCTTGTTAAATAGAAACATAAATCTTTTTAGATTATGTCCTCACCTTTATGATCTTGCACACATGAATCCTCTAAACACGAAAATTTGTATTCAAGAAGTAATAAAAGAGAAGCATGAAGAATTTGAGCGAAATAAGAAGAGGTATCCTGGTTTGGATACGGTAAGAAAAGAATATTTGTTATTGATATTTTATGAGTTCTTTTCTATATTATTTTTTATAACGATTTTTTCTTGCAGCTAATCTTTTTGAAATTGGTATCACTACTGTTTCCCACATCTGACTTTAGACATCCTGTTGTTACACCGTGTTTAGTATTTATGTCTCAAATTTTAACGAGATGCCGTGTTAAAAGCAGGAGTGCAATTTCCAAAGGGTTGTTTATTTCAACCCTTGTTTTAGAGGTAAATACAATTAGCAACCTGAAATAGATTAGCATAATATGACACAGTATACTTAATGTATATTTTTGACAGTATGTTTTCATTTACAGTATACTCTATTGAGCAAACGCTTTGCTCCATCAGTCATTAATTTCTTACGTGGAGTAATATGCATGGCTACAGCGAAACCACCTGTTCAAATTATTAAAACAATCCCACCTTTCAAATCGACTGGTGAATTCATTAACTTATTGATCCCAGAGAAAGAACAAACGAGTTTGAATATAAATCCAAAGGAGACTCGTTTGAATATAAATGATTTATTACAAGATGAATTAAATGATGAATTCAGAGTAAAAGCTTTGTTAGTCGCTGTGAATTTGCTCTCTGAATTTAGGAACCAACTAGAAGAATTAGAAGCAGTCTATTCGATATTTGAACCAATTGTAAAATTATTGAAGATGAACACCTGGAAGAGATATCCAACGAATATAAAAGAACATATACAAAAGATTCATAAAGATTTGGAAGAATTAAAAAATAAAAGACTGGAATACATGGTTCTTGCGAAAAAGAAACCGAAAGCATTAAGATTGTATGAACCTCGAATAGAAAAAGTGTAAGTAATGTATTCTATAAGACATACATTAATTGAATTTTAAGCTTTTTCGTCTGACTTTTTGATTATATAAAATGTATCTATGCAGGTATGATGGCAAGAGGCACAAACCGATGTCTAAGGAAAAGGCTGAAAGAGAAAAATTATTGCACAAATATAAGAGGGAAATGAAAGGTGCTATTCGAGAAGTCCGAAAAGACAGGGCATTCTTGGCTAAAGTACAAATTAAGCAACAGATTAAAAGTGATGCCGAACGTAAACGGAAAGTCCTGGAAATCTTTGGTGAAGCATCAGTCCAGCAGGGAGAACTTAATAAGATAAAACGAAAAAAAGCTAAATAATTTTAATCAT
Source organism: Cephus cinctus (assembly GCF_000341935.2). Classification (NCBI taxonomy): domain Eukaryota; kingdom Metazoa; phylum Arthropoda; class Insecta; order Hymenoptera; family Cephidae; genus Cephus; species Cephus cinctus. The sequence goes on from NW_014332865.1 coordinate 1,887,899, forward strand.
TTGACAATTATTACATTACTTTGAATAATTGTTTATTATTGTTCGAGCATGTTACATGTCTTTTACATGAAATGCGTTGTGTCATGTGAAATGCAGCTTTGTAATTATTGTAGAATAAAATGTAATTTTTGTAATCACTTATTTTGGTATGTATAGAATTATACTAATTAGTACAATTTTGAGCAATTACTGCTCGTAACGTAAAATGCCGATGGTGGTAATAATGTTTGACTGATACCTTTAGGTTTTGCTAATGTGCATATATCCTTCTTAAACTGGATGGGTGACTTTTGAAAAAATGGGGAACTATCAATATTGGGTTGGGTCGAATTTAAAGTGGATTCCAAACTGTAGGCTGAGAAACTTTCAGAAGATAAAGTTTTTTCGTTTATGTCATTCCTACATACATTTGGATTTTTACGGTCTGTTTGGTCAAATCTTAAAGATTCATATTCTTCATCTAACATATATGATTTATAATTGTCTTCATAATTAAATTTTTCAGCCGTCTTCATTATATTTGGGAAAGAAGCTGAGTTTTTTATAAAATTTGGTATAATGAGACGCGGCCTTTTCTCTTTGGATATATTTTTTCTTACAATATTATCCGTGCTAGATTTTTTATCACGACTTAAAGTACTAACTATTCTTAGCCATTTATTAAAAAACTTTTTCAAAATATCAAAATCTTGCAATGCATTTCTAACAATTTCTTTTTCTCGACTTTCATATCGCTCATCAATTTTGTGTAAGCAAATTCTAAAAATATGTCTAAGACCTTCCTGAAGAACTAATTTTTTATGAAATTCTTTAGCAGCTTGAAATTCCAGCTTTCTTTCTATCCTTACTTTAACATACTTTTTCCAAATGTTAAAGAACTTCTTTTTTAGTTTTATCTCGTAAATCACATTTGCCCAATTTTCCTTATCATGATCATTTAAGGCTCTTTGGTATTTTGCATACCAGATAGAGATGAATCTTTTTAGGAAAACGAATTGCGCTCTGTTAAATAACTTTTTCTTCCGCAATTTTTTGACTCTATGCTCCTGAAAAAATATCATCCAATGATGTATGTATTTTCGAGTTAAAAGTTTAACCTGAAATTCTTCGGCCTTCAGAAGCTTATGTCTCTCTCGTGCAACATTAAACAGAGCATTTCGCCATTTTACAAGATACATTTTTTGAAAATTCATTTTTATTTTTTCAAGTGCATTCTTCATATAGCTCAGCTGAAGTTTCTTTATTTTTTTGTATTTTCGATAAGCTTTTAATTTTTTCAGTCCCTTTGACATTAGTGTTTTTCTATAATGATTGCACGATACGAACATTCTTCGACGGTTACATTTTTTATGCACGACGTAAGATTTCCAGTGATATAAAATCTTTGTTTTTAGTCTGATTTCAATTGCTGAACAAATTGTTTTTATTTTCATTGAATATTCAATCAATTGAATATGATAGGCTTTCCACTTAGAAATTATTCTGCGCAAGATTTTTGTTTTATAAAAGTTATTAGCCATTTGTATATTTGTTTTGTTGTTCCTTGATTCAGAGACATTCTGAAATTGTTAATAAAAATATTTTGCAATGTCATTAGGAAGAATTGTATATGCAATCAAAAAGTTAGCATAGTGTAACTCAGCGCTCTCTAGTAGGACATTTCCCCTCAACTCTCTCTCAAAGCAAAACCCTAGTGGGGAAGATGTTATCTTCACTTTCCTCTATAAAATAGCGTACACGCTGTCATTCATAACATAACATAAGAATTTTCTGCGATACTAATGACGTATAGTAAAACGTGATGGGAGACACTCTAGTGTCGCGGAAGTCCAATTCTGAAAGCGTTGAGTTAGAGAGAGTTTATTGTACTACCAATGATAATTTTTTAAAACATTTATGCAATAATTGTTCTCGATGATAGTTTTGAGCATCTCGTTCTAAATTATGCATTTGTATATTTATATTACAAAATGTAATCCAAGCAACAACGATTTTGCTTAACAATTTTTTCTCGTAATACGCCACTGTTTGTTTCCACAAGATTTTGAAATTTATTATACGATTATGAGCTCCAATCCACTGTTTAATAGTACATTCTATCAATAAATCATGATAAAATGTAGTCGCCTGTATGTGAAGTTGAAAATACATATGAATATCAATATATTAGAAATCTAAACTGTATTTGACAATAAATCAAATTCAGAAAAAACCTTTTCTTCCAATAATGTATTTTGTTTTCTTCGTTGATGAATTATTTTCCAAATTCTAATATATTTATTGAAATATAATCTCTGGGAGAAATGAGCACTTACTCGCTTCAACCTCATTTTTTCATGTCTATTGGATATATTCTTAATCCAACAACGAAAGTATCTCCTAAGAATTGTTTGCTTATGAAAACATTTAGCCGTATGAACGTACCTTTTTGGTACTGAATCATAAAGATTCTGAACCATAAGTCTCCACTTTTTCCATGCATTAGATATCAACATTCTCTTATACATAAGAGTCAACTTTAGAGAAGCTAAATTAAGATTCCTCTGATAAGTAACATTTTGAGATAAAATCTCCAACACCCTTTGCTTTAGTTTCATCTTATAGTAGTATTCAGCTTTATACTTTGCTCTTGCTTTTTGTATTTTTCGTATTGTATACCGTTTCCAGTATTTAAAAGATTTTCTTTTAAGTAGTTTAGCGTAGAATAAATCTGTTGCTCCAATTCCTCCACTTTTAATTATATTTTTCGATCTGTAAACAAAGTTGAGTCACAATGACTCTACTATAACAGTCCAAGTAATTATTATACCTGTTAACAGTCAATATAATGTTTCCCAACATTATTCATCACAATTCCTTAACTATTTCATCATAAAATAATATTACCGCCACGATGAACTTCGATATATCGTACATGACCGAACGGTTACTCTTCACATCAATGATTCTATCGTTGAAGATCGACAACTTCAGGCGTTTCGTATCTGCTGCCAACATTAGCGAATAGAACAAATTGTTCGTATAAAGGAAACCTTTGACACTACGAATCTTCGAAAATACAAATTATCATTGAAATTCGTTGTAAGTGGGGCGATATAAACGAACAACAAATAGGAGTTTGCATTTCTTGTGATAAGTTCACCTGAGCGAGAAGCCGTGACATACGCGAATGCCGTCAGGTGAGGAATGCATTTTTTGTTCTTACTCTTACGTTCAATCCCACAGTGTACCTGATACATTTTTGTAATCTACAATTGCTGTACGCGTGCATTTTTATTGTGAAACGAAACATACCGTAAACACATGTCATGTTGTATCAGTTCATTTTACCAGTAGGTTTGATATAACCTTGTATGATTTACATACTAATTTAACTTGAAAACTTTGAAAAATCAATGGTAAAATCAAATCATTATCTTGACCTTTCGTTGGCATCTTAAAAATGATATGAATAATTGTGCTCTGCTTAATTGTGTCATCAACGATACTGTGTTTCTTATTAAAATTAATTAATTATTTTCATTTTATGATTTCAATTTTCTTAAGTAATTTACATTTAAGAGTGATAGCAATTTTTCATCAAAAATAGCATGCTAACTTTAATGTACACACCTAGAAATATATGTTAAACACATCTATATTGGTGTAGTTAAACTGCGACTAATATTAAAAAAATTATGGTTAAACTTTGAACCAAGATTATTCTTAAAAATTTCATATTAAGGGCATTTTCTTAAATTTCCTATCAGTATGTTGAATACTATAATGTTTCTATCTGCATGCCATTGAATGAAACCCAATTATACTTATAGCATTGGCAGTGAATTTTGGAATATACCCATTGTATCGGATTTGGAAACAGCTATATATATTCTTTGAAAACCTATGTACAATTTTAATATTAGTAATTAACTTCTAAAAGTACATGTATATAAATGAAATATAATAAATAAACTTAAACGCATTAAACTTTAATTCTGTCTTTGGAGTTGAGACTAATGAGAAACAAAATACAATATTATATATTTTTTCTATATCATATATCCCAATATATTGTTACTTTTGTCCTGAAGCTACTTTTTAATATATATATTATTTAATATCTTGTTTCAGATAAATGATGGTAATACAGTAGTGAAATTATTATTTTGTTTAATCACAATGTCTGACAATAGTCCACCACCAGTTGAAGTTGCATTTGGATTAGATAATCATGGTAGGGTAGTACGTATTGAATCAGGTGCAAACAGACCAAACATAGGACGTCTCGCAAGCATAGAAGAAACATTAAGACTATTGAGCAATAATTTAATATCAGACCATCCAAGCACTGAATCTAATAATGGTATGACCTTAAATACATGTGACTAAATACATAAATACATATGACTTAAATATACCTAATTGCTTATGATCAATAAGATATAGATAATAATTATCAACAAAAAATTTTGTCACATACCAGATACACAAGCTGCAACAATATCTTCCGAAGAAGAAACAACGTCGGATATAACAGGACACGAGTTATCAACTGATGTGACGGATGGAATATCGTCACCGAGTCATACTACTGGAAGTGTACCAACGATAAGTTCAGAAGAAGAGTAAGATCTTTCTGTATATATGAAATTAACTCTGTGCTTTGCATTAATAACGCATTTATCTTTAGTAAAAGGTACTGTTGGGTCTGTTTTGCAACGGATGAGGATGACGCAACAGCCTCTTGGGTAAAACCCTGTCACTGTCGTGGAACAACTAAGTGGGTACATCAGGGTTGCATACAACGTTGGGTAGATGAAAAACAAAAAGGACGTTCCGGAGCGGACGTGGCGTGTCCGCAGTGTAACACAGAATACATCATTGTTTATCCAAACATGGGTAAGTTACTTTTGTGAAAGAATAGCGTGCAAGAGCACGAAAATTTAATTCACTTTTATAGCTTAATTGTAAAAATGATGACATAAGTGCTATTGATATAATCTTATTTCGATAAGACCTATAATCGTAGAACATTAATAACAAGATTGATAAGATTGTTGCGGATCGAAAGAAAACATTATATGGTTATAATGCCGCCCATGCGTAATGGATTGTTTCATATTAATATAAGCTGCATGTAAATTCGATAATCGTAACGTGACTGATTGTGTTTCAGGACCTTTAGTCGTAATTCTAGATACGATTGATGGGGTTATATTCCGTGTATGTCCATTCATTGCAGCCGGAATAGTTGTTGGCTCAATTTACTGGACAGCTGTTACGTATGGAGCAGTAACAGTAATGCAAGTGGTTGGCCACAAAGATGGTCTGACCATGATGGAGCAAGCTGATCCTTTGGTATTGCTGGTTGGTTTACCAACTATCCCCATAATGCTTGTTTTAGGGAAAATGCTTCGATGGGAAGACCAAGCACTAAGTTTGCTCCGAAGACATGCTTGCAAATTGCCAATTTTAAGGCACTTCTTACCTAGCAGGTAAATATTCCATTATCTACATGGGCATATGTACTTACATTAACCATCACATGATTTCATATTCTCCTTTGTTATTATACAGTTACTCTGACGAAGATAGAGCACAGTCACAAGAAGTTCCACCGATGAATGATCCAGTGTCAGCAACAAGAATTCTTTGTGGTGCTCTCCTATTGCCCACTATTGCTAGCATCTGTGGCAAGCTTTTGTTTGAAAGCATGAGCTCCAATTTCCAGAGGACGTTACTTGTACGTATTGGCTGATTACTTTGCTCTTTATTTTTTCAATTAGAGTAATTTCAATGTTATTCAAGTTGGATACAGCTTAAACAATTATAAGTACTTGAAAAGTGCCGTCTCTTGGATATGTTCAGGGTGGCGTAGCGTTCATAACAATAAAGGGGGCTTTCAAGATCTACTACAAACAGCAGCAATACGTTAGACAGTGCCAAAGGCGTATAATGGATTATACGGAAAACAACGTGGCTAAATATAGGAGGCAACAAAATGCAGAGAGCAATCAAACGAGCTAAGCCGAATGTTATGATAATTACGTGACATACGTTATGCGGGTATGTGAGAGATGCGTGAATACTTGATTCGTAAAATTATCGTCTTTCATTTATTATTCACGGTATTTTTCCGTCAAAGGCGCAATGTTCGTTCTTGCACAGCAGACGCGGATTTAACTACTGCAGAAGCAATGACAATGCATGCAACTATACAATGAAAAGACAGTAAGGATTTGTAAATAAACATATATATCAGAGAAGAGCATGAAATGGATAAAACGCCGGTTAATTAACTAGGATAGGATATGGTGGTTAGAAGTGAGATAATCGAATTAAGAAAACAACTTAGGTTTCTTTGGACTCACTGATAAAACATAAAATAACTTCACAGTGATCTAATATCATGGCTGTTTGTATTACATTTATTGATTATCGCATGTGAATAGATTTTTGTTTTCATTAGGTTCAGTCAATTATTAGAAAAAATAACTTTGGCGGAAAGAAGTCTTTAAATAATTAGTTGTATTCAATAGAGTTAAGAATTAATTGATTAAATCAATAGCTGTGTGAAATTACTAAGGTAAAATTGTTCACACTACAAACAGCCGTAACAGCAGACTATGAAGTCCAAAGTACTTAAAATGAAAATGAAAAAGCGGCGCATTACAACTTGTTAAATTAAATTATTAAATAATCCAAGTTAGTCCGAGGACGATTAACAGCTTTTTATGTTTTTAATGATCGATAAAGATTGGCGCAAAGAACTAGCGTGATTGTAGACATTTGGGCGAGGTTTAGGAACTATTGAATATATTTTGTAAACGGACTTTATTTTATGTAAATGCTTCATTTAATGACCACTGTAGATAAGACAGGAAGTAAATATCTGATCAGATTAATTTGTGTTTCTATTTATCTGGCCAAGAGTGTGCCAATTATTTCCACCTTAACAATCCCATCCTCTGACGGTGCAGGGTTTCCTGATTATTTTTTATTAACATTCAAATTTACATTAGATTGATAATAACAATTAGATTTTTTTAATACTCTCTTCAGAGAAACAAGGATATAATTTCATCTATATAAAATAGGATTTTATAAAATGCTAATACAGGGGATGCTTTATATAACACGGTAGTCCTCGTGGAGCTGAGCAAATACGAATGCCGTAAGCGTTGCGCGAATAAATGTGATCAAGTAATATCAATAGATTTTCAATATTTTAAATGATACAGACTAATTAAGTACATTGAGTCTTTGTAATAGATCTCATGTCAATTTTAAATCTCAACTGATTTGTTCTTAAGTACTTTTGATCACAATCCTGGATCATATCGTTGGTTAGTAAAATTAAATCAGGTTATTATCAAAATTCACACCTTATTGAAGTATTATAATACATGTTTACAGCTTATAAAGTGATTTTACAATTGTTACATAAAGTTGCATAATGCTTTTCCTATAAGGAATATTCTATTTCTAACTTCACATACACACCAGTATTTTCTTTTTACATTTTGGATTGACTTCTTGTGATGCTTCAAGAATTAAAGAATTATGTAGCACCTACCATTTCCATCATTCTGTTTGGTACTACATAACAAGAAAATATCGTACTTAACAGTTTAGATAATTATATCTTAGGTCTATCTATGCAGTAATAAGATGTTCAATATTTACGTTGAGGCTCACCGGAAATTGAATGATATTAAAATACTGGTAGAATGGAAAAATGTACACGACTATATATTAAAATGAAGAACAATCAAGCACACTTTTCATCCATACTGGTTACTAGGATAGCATATTCATACTAGTTACAAAGACAGCATAGAAATATGTTTGTAGTCTCGAAAAGAAAAATATTTAGTGATGTATATAACATTGAAAAAAATAGTTTGCAGCAGAAATTCTTAGAACAGAATTTGGAAATTGCTATGGTTAATAAAATTCACAATTATAAAAGTGTATCAATGCAATCGCTCATTTAGATATAAAAAGTCTAATGAGGAAAGTTGTGTCCTGATCATAGTCTTAAGGTCCTATAAACAATTAAAAATGCTGGAAAGTGAAAATCACCTCAAAGGGGGTCCTAGGTACTTTAAGCTTCTTGAGTAAAAGTCTGGTGGACTATCTATAACCATTAATTGGACATTTTCCGTTTTCTCATCAGAATTTGTGGCTCTCTGGGACGAAATTATTCTGAAGAATGTACAAAGTCGAGACCCCTTACCATATTCATCCACGTTATATGGGGGACTTAGTATGTCCAAAAAGGCTGCAGGTCCTTCAACACATGATATTTCATGTAAATTTCTTTCACTTGGTGTAAGGACACATGCATCATCATTATCTTTGACAATTATTCCTGGATGCTTGACTGCTGTTATTTCTTCATTAGGCTTAATAATGTGATCACCATCTGCATACTGCATACTGTAGCTGTCTATTTTTATGACACCAGCGATTACCTATAACATTATATATTTGTTGTTTCAACATTTATCTCAGTTGCAAAACAGTCTAATGTAATGATGAACAGCCTATATATTATATATCTTTATACATATTATCATCAAATCATTGTATTGAGAATAAAAATATAAAGGTTAAAATAAGTTAAAAAGGTTATATAAAAATATAAATGTTATGTAAACTGAGCAGTAAAACTTATCAGATTATTAGCGATTCCACGTCATTAGTAAAATGAATCTGTATAAATAATCGAAATTGATAAAAATGTTTTCATAGCATCAAAATTACGGCTTAATCTCTCTAATCTGATATTATCTAAGATATTGAGACCGTTTATCTATCACATCTTTATTGCACGTTTTTTTCTACAGGAAAATTTTCTTGAATGGACGCAACAGCATATTACTCGTACCTTTAACAATCCATGCATTCCTGGATGATCATGCATTGGCATGGTGACACCGTGCTTCAATATAAAAACAGCAATGGTTATGTCCTGGTTTTCAAATATGTCAATGACGCACATAGGGGCTGATTGCATTTGCACGAAGTCCAGAACCTGTTTTTCTAATTTCACATCCTCAGCAGATATGTTATTTATGAGAGCACGTAATTTTTCAAAATTCTTCTGACAAAGCTTGAAATTCGCGCTGTTGCGACCGGAAAATGTTTTTAAAGCTTGCTTCCATAAGACTTCCATAGCTGAAGTCATCTTACGAGTTAGATAGCTGCGTGAGCTTGTTTAAAAAATTAAACCAGTGGATGTATAATGAAATATATATAAAAATTGTTAAAATTAACTCGGTACTTTGAAATTGACACACATTAAAACATCTTATTAACACTTTAAGGACGACAAACGATGTCTTCAATAACACGCGAACAATTGATTCTATTTGAATTGCCAGGTTATTGTGACATTACTTAACTGATGAGCTCAGAAGTTTAACTCTTATTACGGTTCTACCTAACGTAACAGTTTTCTGATTATTACTGATTACTACTGATTCTACTTCACCAAGGTCGCGTGTACGTCAAAATTGCGTTCTTTTATTGGCAGAACACGAATCGCGATTCCGAATCAACCATAACATTCTGTAGGCTGTGAAGTTGGTAACACTAGAAAAGGTAGTATCTCCGTTTTGTGGCTCCGTGTAATGCCGTGTACCTAGCACGCCACCTACAGTACAGGCTTTATTTATTTACTACCAAAAATAAACCTGGCCGTGGTAAAATCTTGTAGGATTATCGTAACATTTGTATCCACGAAAAGCGATTTTTGCTGATCGTAGCAGCTCATTTTACAAGAGGTAACACGTTTCCAAAAAACTTTTTCAAGTAATAGCACATTACTCTTCTTATAAAGATAAAAAATTAATGTGTTTTCGTCGATTGCTCTGTCAAGATTGAAGACTAACTTCAAAAATTTATTTCCTTTCCATGGGAAGTGTAGGTCGTATTTTTTATGTACTAAAATTGATCAAGCAGTGTCTGTATTATAAGTATGTTTGTATAAACATTAATATTTTACTGTTCTCTTCATTGAAAAAATATCCTTCCCAATTAGTTTTTTTTTGTAATGTATCATGTGAATGACAATTTTACATTAGTATTTTTAAAAAATTATTCTCTATTGAATTAAATTTTAATAATAGTTGACATGGATGGTAACTGTCAGCATCAATATTTTCTCTTTTACTATAGTAAACTATATATATCTGCAGAAATTAAGTTATATTTTTAAATAATTGTGAAGCCATGTTCAATAGATCCTTCATAAGATTTTTTTTATATAGTGTAGTAATCATTGATTGATAAAACTTAGGTATCAATATAAATATTTTTTCAAAACAGGAGCAATGTCAAATGAGGAGCGTCTACGCACGCTTCTTTCAGATTTAGGCAAAGCAACTCTTCGTGGGGTACGAAAATGTCCCAAGTGTGGAACTTATAATGGATCTCGTGGATTGTGCTGTAAAAATAAATATTGTGATGCAGTGTTCAAAGAGCCTGGAGAGAAACGAAAATTATCTACAGAAGCATGTAAACTAATAACTGGGTCAATAGCACAAGTGTTTTCTGTAAGAGTCAGGGATAAGGGACCTGATTTCAGAGGTTTTGTACAGTTACCTCTTATTAATGCCACAATTTCTAATGATATTACTACCCTGATATCACAAACGACTACACTGTGCTTTGTGGATAGCTGCGAGAGAAGTTTTGATGCAAGTGTTTTAAAATGCCATGTAAGTTAATAATAACATTGTAGTTATGTAAAATATTCATATCTATTGTTATCGTATGCCATTAAAATACATCTAGGGTAATTCATAGAAATAAATTGCAATATTATTTTAGGAAAAAGATACAGCAGATATGTCAATCTCAACATGTCAGCATATACAAGCAGCTCTGCGTTGCTATGCAGAAGCACAACCATTAACATTACGAAACTCTATTTTATCTTCTTTAAATGTAAACAATGAAACGAAACAAGAAATTTGGTTACTTGCTACTGAAACGTCCGGACCATTGGTACAAAGAGTATCAAAAAATATAATGGTAGTGAAATGCAAAGCTTCGCCAAAGCACCCATTAGGGTATCTTCACTTTTCATTCTTCATCACAAAACTAAAAGACAGGGTCGAGCATCGCTATTTCTGTAGTTGTACAGCATTTAAGGTTTGTACAAAATATAAATTTATGGCTATATTATTATATACTCTCCATACATTCCATTAAATTATAAAGATATTTATTGAAATTTAGACAACTTCAAAAATGCTGGGAGATAAAATTGAAACGACCTCAGCCGCTCAAGTTAAACGATGTGTACATTTTTATGCATGTATTTGTGCGTTCGCCAGTGATCCTAAGTTATCCGAAGAATTTGAATATTATATAAACTTAGACCAAGCAGATTTCAGTATACAAAAACCCTTAAGTACGTCATTTCAAACGAATGAAACTGATAAAATTGTTGGAATGGGTAAGGTGAACATGACACAATAATACACATGTACAATTATTATGAAAAGATCATTTTAAAAACAGATGCATTTGTGTTTCAGATTTAGAAAGTTTAACTACAGACGATACTGATACCCATCTTCTGATATTTCGCGATGATACCCTAACTGTACAAAATTTGGATGGTAGCAAATTGGATATGGATTCAATGAATTTAGACTCAGCAATGCTACCACATGGTATTGTGGAGAACATAGAAGTAGAGTGCGACCGCACCTTACTTGACGATACAAATATAATATCCCAGGTATATTGCATAGTATATGAAAAGTGAACTGAATATACCAACTTGTGTCCAATTATTAATATGAATACTCAATTCAGGTACATAACTTGGAAGTAATCGATCAGAATGTAGTACTTGATGCAAATGCAGTAAAAATTCTAGATAATCAATCTACAATCGATACCAAATATAATGTAATAAATGATAGTCAGTATCTCCTAGATGATAGTAACATAAAGATACTGAATAGTAGTGGTACTGTAAAGATACTCGATGCAAACACAGTACTAGATGCGAATAATGTCAAGTTACTTGAAAGTAGTACCTTAATAGATGGTAATACCGTGAAAATAATTGACGGAAATACAATAATACAATGTGACTGTGGTATAGCACCAAATGTCAATAGTATAGCAACAACTTTACCTACGAGTTCGGCAAAAAGAAAAAGGGATGAGAAATTAGGACGCGCGCCAAACACAACCAGTCTGAATAATCTGAATTCGATTGAACCTAGAAAAGCCAAAACGAAACCTACTATAATAAAAAAATATCAAAACACGTGTGAAAATTTAGATGAGGCTAATACTAGCCTATCGTTTATCAAATGGTTGGCTTCCATTACCGAGAGGATAAATCAGACAATGCATTTTCAATTTGACGGTAAACCTGATCCACTTGTCTTTCATGTACCGCAAATATTTTTTGATTGTCTACGCGAGCGAATATCCTGTGGTGGTAAAAAGAAACGATTACCAAACTCGACAACTGCTTTCGTTAGAAAAGATGGTGTACCGCTGGGTACTTTTACAAAGTACACTTGGCACATTACGAATATTTTACATGTGAAAAGCATCTTTGAGACGCCCATTATACCTCTGGAAATTACCAGAAGTTTTGTTCAAAATGCTGATGGGACATATGAGTTGTATAAAAGGGAGGAGACTGATATAGATCGGTTTAAAAAAACTAGTAATAATGCTCTTATTAAGCCACTGGAATTAAAAACATATTTAAAAGTTGGTGAGTAGATTGTTTGTTTGTAGTTATAACGAATATGAGGGATTGGCATTATCTTTTTTATTTCTTTAGGAAATACTTCACCAAACCAAGTGGAGCCCACGCCATTTTTGATAGAGTGGATACCGGACATTTTACCGATATCAAAAATAGGTGAACTTAGAATTCGATTTGAATTCGGTCACGTAAAGAATGAAACGCCACAACGTTGGCGAAAAGTCGCGGTAACCAAAAGTTATTATTAAATTTTTTTAAATATAAGATTCTCACTGATATTTATTTTTTTTTTTGTATTGATTTTGTATATAAAATACGCAAGATGTATATATTCTGTAAAGTTATTGAAAAGATACTGTGGCGGTTCTAATATCAAAAATCAATCGTTAACATGGAAAGAATTCCATTTTTAATTTTTTTTTTCAAATAACTTATAATCAGGTGTTACAAGAATTTTATATGATCTGTAAGCGTCGTAGTTAAGTTATCAGTAGGATAATTAGCATAGAGATAGCTATTAGTGTGAATTAACTAAGCAAAATTTATATTACAATGTGAATAATGATCTCCATTATATTGTATTCTATTCATACTCTGCACAAGACTAATGATAAACTAGATAGAGGTTTTAATTGAATTATGACAACTTTTATGTTTTATGTTGATAGAATTAATCAGTTATTTGACGATTATCTTTTAAATAATTCATGTCTTTTATTGGAAAAATTGATTTTTGTTTAATTTATCAATGATTTCTGCTTTTATCATCATGCACAATGAGAATTTCATTTGCCTAATTCACATAAGTGACGGAGGACTGAATCTACATTGTTTTATCGATATATGAGTATATGGTTCATTTAATATAATGAGACCATTGAAAAATCTACATAATGTAGAAATAGTGGATGTAACTTTAAGATAGGGCAATGATATATTTTAAATACATGTAATTTGACAAATTTTGTTATCTAAAATAACAAAAAGAAACATCTTTGTCTATGATATTTAATGTCATTTCTTCATCCAAGTGTGAATGGTTGGCACGACTCAAATTAACATTTCAGATTCTGATACAATTACATAGCATATTATAAATATATATCCCTCCGCCCCTCTGTGCACCTCTGTGATCATTGCTGCTTAATAATAAAAGAAAAACGAATAGACCTTGACAGATAATAGAGCTATTTAATGTTAATACATAATGTCTTCATTTAATGAACAATGAATTACGTTATAAAAATTCTAAATTATCCTACCAATCTAAAATACACATGAATCCTCACTGGTAAATTCATCAAAAGTACGTAATTTTATTGAAATCTTGGGATTTTTTGCTTGAGTATTATGTCTAATGTAGGATTGTCGCATGACAACATAAATCAAACTCGGACCTATTATTGAGCATTATAATTACCAATAGATTAAGTTTTGACACTCAATTTAGATACATAGCATCATTGCGAATTATTTTGAGGTGTTATACGTAACAACGTATTAGAATCCTAATGTTTCTTTAAAGTAAGAGAGTATATTGAGCCATCATCAAAAACGGAAATGGCGCCTGGAAGCGGAAATTGCCGTTAGTGTAGTGGTATAGAAGCATACTTCCATTTTCTCGACCCTTTCGGCCAACAGCGAGCACGTGTTTAGTTGCCGGCCGCTTCGAGCGCATTTTTTCCCGTGAATTTCCGCGTTACGGTAAACCACGGGACACTATTGATTGCTGCTCCAGACTGAATTAATCAAGAAGGACAGCATGAATCCTGAAAAATTGAAGAAGTTGCAGGCCCAAGTGCGAATCGGTGGCAAGGGTACTCCCCGACGCAAGAAGAAGGTACAACGATTATTCGATAATAATCATTCATCGTTTTTCATGATTTTTCTTAATGAAACTCATTGTTATTTAATTTTATGTCACTAGTAACGGTCAAAGAAAACGGCGTCATGTTGATCAGTATGTAGATGATTCCGCGCGTATCTTATTTTGGAGTGACAATTACTTTGCAAAAGATATGCGTGGTAAAATAATAGATTCGTTATTATATTTACGTCCCAAGATGTCGACGAACTTTACTTAGAATGGTCACTTTTATAGATTACTCAGTAATCTCTAATGATATTAAATGCGTGATCCTATTTCATGGTTTATGGTCATAAAATTCCATGAGTAATGGAGAACTAACATTTGATGTAATTATTGGGAAATCATTTAAACTACATGATTTGCATAATTATAGTTCAAGTCTTAACTAAATAAGGCTAGGTTTCAATAGTACAATTTTTTATGAGTCATTACTCATTATGATTATATTTTGTGCTTTACTTTGTATACCATATAAGGAAGGTAAGTAAGTAGTTTCTCATTTGCAACATTATCTATTCTTATTTTTGATAGTAAGTTTTTACTTTATGATATATAACAAGACATGAGACTCTAAAGCATTTTTATATTTATGTAATATGCACATAGTCTAATCATATATTCATTTAAGAATTGAAATTTGAAGTAGACCATAACTATATCTATATTTATAACTTTAATAGGCTGCAACGGAAAGATGTCAATTATTCATATTGCCTAATATTGAACCATGCAACTAATATGTTTTAGGTTGTACATGCAACAGCAGCCACAGATGACAAAAAATTGCAGAGCTGTCTGAAGAAATTATCTGTAAATACCATCCCTGGCATCGAAGAAGTTAACATGATCAAGGATGATGGCACTGTTATTCACTTCAACAATCCTAAGGCTCAAGCTAGTCTATCTGCTAATACTTTTGCCATTACTGGTCATGGCGAAAACAAACAAATCACAGAAATGTTGCCTGGAATTTTGAGTCAACTTGGACCTGAGGGTTTGACTCAATTGAAACGGTTGGCCAATACTGTTGCTGGTAGTGCAGTTGGCAAAGCTGCTTTGGATGATGACGATGAAGTGCCAGACCTAGTCGAGAACTTTGACGAAGCCAGCAAAGAAGAGGTGAGACATAATTAGTAATCGTATACCACATTATTATCTCTTATTTTTTATCACCATTAAACAGGAAGGACAAACATATTATTCTAATACAAAAATCCATTTCAGAATTTCCTATACCTTTAGTATAATCTTTAGTTTAAGGATCCTTGAACACAAATATGAATGTTAAGAAATTGTTTCAGTACATAATTTTTTTAATTCTTTGAACGCATCTTTTTTATCAGGTTGCGCCAAAAAAAGAAGTGGAAGAAAAACCCGTTGAAAAACCTGTTGAAAAACCCGTTGAAAAACCCGTTGAGAAACCCGTGGAAAAACCCGTAGAGAAACCCGTAGAAAAACCCGTAGAGAAAGCAGCCGAAGAAAAAAAAGAACCGGCCCCAGTAGCTGAAGAAAAGAAAGATGCGCCCTTAGCTAAGCCCGAAGCTTAAAAATGGATGAAGATGGTGAGTTAGAAAACTTATATAAAAAACATTGACGTATCGAATAAAAAATGACGACCATGTCCTTATTAATTATAAAACAATGTACTTTATTTTTACAGGTGCTCGACAAGGAGACGCAGTTCCGATTGACGAGTCACGAGTCTCATAAGCGCAGGTATATACACGCGCATAATCACAAAGACACAACATACACACGTTATAAACAATTGACACACCCTACGATACAATTATATGAGTAACATTGAGAACAAAAATAAAACTATTGGAAAGCTCGAAGATTTGAAGTGACATTGTATTTTACTTTCAGTGTTTCCGTCAATAAATACTGCTTCAAATCAGTCAAATTTTCCTCAATTACTCCGTTTTTGAAATTATGCAATTAGAATCAGAATAAAATGTAAAGAATTATAAGATATATAGGAGCACTCTATACAGCATGACTGCGGATTTTAAATATTAAAGACAGAGCGTAAAAGTAAAAATATAGTTATTATAACATAAGAGTTCGATCATTACTTCAACTCAATAACGAGCAAGCAATTTGTGTATTGACGAGCCACTTAATATTTACTTTCGTCCTTTTACTTCATGGCGCCTTCATGAAAAGTATGTTAGACATTTCATATAGTCATGTAGAATACACAGTATGGTAAACAAACAAGGAAAATTGTTTATCCAACTGTCTAATAATGTTACTTCACAGGAGAAAGTCTATGTAGAATATAGTGCGAATCAAAATTGCCAAAAAAATAAAACGTCAGAGAATAATTACTGTAGCGAATTAAGTTAGTGTGACTACATTTAAATGACTATAGTTTTTACAATTAGCAGCTTCTCTGTGTAGAGTATCTGATACAATGTTTTGTAATTTTATGGAATAAACTTTTCTTTTCTCAAGTAGTTCTACCCTGTGCACTACCTGTGCACACCCTGCGTCCCGCGGAAATATTATTATAAAAAGCTAGCGTTATAGGACTTTGTAACTGACGGCTAGCGGACACGGTGGGTAAGGGAGATATGCTGAAACCAGCATAGAAGTTCTAAGGGGAGTAATTTAATTGCCATACAGTTTATTTAAGACAGAATATATGAGTCCTAGCCCTCTTTACCAATCTCTTCTCCGTGCCCTGTGTCTACAAAATATCATATATGGTATTAACTATGCATGACACAACAGATTCATGAAAACTTTATAATTGAAACGTTTTATATGAACGGAACGAATACCTTGTTAGTATTTTATTAGTATTTATCAATAACTTTCAGAACTTTTTATTCTTAAATCAAAATGAAAATACGGTAAAATCGTTCAAATTCATCCTGTAACGATTAAGACTTTGTAAATATGTCTGCGTTTATCTAATAGAGCTATATATATAATATGGCAATATATAAAATGGCAAGTTAATCAATGCACCGTATATATTAATAAAATCTTCAAAGGACATAGTATACAAAGTTTGATTTGTCATATGCATATACATAGATTACGAATAAAAAGTTTTGCAATACGCAGTCTCTAATGGACGGCGTGGGAAGAGATTTGTGTTGATGGAAAGAGCGTCCAAGAGTTCGAAGGGATGGCAACGTGCCGTGATCTTTGTGTATTTTACAGTAGAAACGGCGCAAAGGGAATAAGAGTATATGACTGGTCATTTGATTGTAAATCTTGCAATAATTATAAAATTTAATCAATCAAGTGTATATGCTCCCCAGCTCTGTTTCCATTGAATACAGCCCTGGCCTGCAATGTTACAAGCGCGCAGGTAGGAAAAAGTGAAAATATCGTGCGATTCTTCGCTGCAACTTAACACGTGGTAAAAGTATCGACGTGGGCCTTGCGAAGATTTATCCGCAATAAAAAAATCTTTAAAATATTTTTCGTGTCTTACCTTAGCTACAAAGATACCTATATAAGGTACAAAATTAAATAGAGATGTGACGGCAGTTTTGACAAGTGGAATGTATGATTTGTCTTGACGATAAACTTTTTCTAAAAAGTTTACTAACAATGTATCTAATAAGTAGACTTAACAATGTTGATATTATTGAAAGTACTTAAATTAATTGATTCTCTTGATCGCTTAAACTAACAGAGAATCGATACCACAGCGTGCTGGGTTTGCTGAGTTTGCTATGTTCGGGTTAACCGTTAACGAGCAGTAGAAAGTTTGTCTATGAAAACAAACACAGGCACAGAATATATTTCTGACAATTATTTATAGCGGGGCAGCAGAGTAAACGAAGGATATTGTAATTTAAATTGAAAATTCAAAGACAATACATGTCTTCTGAATGATAAATGTGAACTGCATTGCCACATTCCAAGATCAAGCAGCCTCAAGATGAGCATCTTATTGGTACTTGACAATTTTCTCATAAGATCAAAAGTCAGGATTCAACTTGGCACATTTATATCCTCACAGTTATGAGTTTCTGAGATAAAAAAATTACAATTGCTCTGCTGTGCGCGTAAAAGGATGAATAAACCCATGTGTCCTGAAACAGAAAATAAATTAACTGTCACAGTAGAAAAGTCTCTGACATCGGCATCCAAATATGAAGACATTAATTTAAGCAGAATATTTCTAAGAAATAAAAATTATTGAAATTGAAATATTATTTGATGAAATAATTTTTGAAAGTTCTGCCGTCATTTATTGTTTCATAAAAACACAAAATGAACCTTAGACAAAATATTTTTGTTTGTTTTACGGCTACATGCACTGGAATAATATGATAATGCACACCTGTATTTCCTTTAGGTCTTCGCGTTATAATTATATACAGGGTTATTCAGTAGAAATGCACCACATGAAGTTAGTGCTCGCATTTCAGTCTTATGGTAAAACCATGTCCAGGTGGTGCCTTTCAGCTGTATAACCTGGTATATAACTGGGTGTGAGGTTCTTGTTTATTCTTGGATTTTCTTTATCAAGATACACAAGCTGTATGACTCTAATGTATATGAATATATAGAATTTAGCTTGATACACGGGATTTACATTTAGCCTTCATATAATGGAAATAGCTACTCGGTCTTTAGTAATGGCTACAACGTGCATTCTTGACTTAATAATCCGAAAGAAGGTCAATATCACATATTTTAGATGATATTTTATTATTATCGTCGGTTATGTATGAGCTCTTACGTAGACTTTTACTTTGGATATTCCTAGAGTTTCCTTGGACTGTTTTTAAGACAGCCGCTCCAGACTTACAAACAGTAGTAAATGTGGCTGTGCGTGATAAAAATGAATAATTAGAAATGTATATTGGTGGATATAAAAAAAATGATCCGAAGCTCCTACTTGATAATATAAAGGCATTACGACAGGTTGAGTATAAGCTTCTATATGTACATATATCTGTATTAAATGTTAAAAAAATATATTTCAATACGTTTTATGCACGGAGATTCAAATCGAGTTATTGGATTTATATTTTATTAAAGGGAATAAATGCCATTCAATATATTTCTATCTCGTATTCGAATTTTGGGAGGGTATAATTACATATACTATATACCTATACTATAGTAAATTTAGAGTCCTGAAGTACGATGTAAACATAGATAGTACATATATTGTAAACGATCAAAGCACTATGTTCATTGTTCACTTTTAAAAGCACACCTAGACGATTTATAGTAGCGCTTTAAAAGTTTTTAGTCTTTTTTCTGGTTTCTCTACATATCTTCACGCTCTTGGCTTTCTACTTCGTTATCCAGCTTTCCTAGTGTTTTAATATATACACACAGTCATTTAATCATAATGATTTTGTGGAACAAATAGAATCAATGATTTCGTATGACTAATACGATTTACCAAATTACCATTCATGCTTTATGCAATGGACTATATTAATTCAGCTTTGTACATATCAAGTTTGCAACGAATCAGTTGGCAGTTTACGGGAGAGCGAGAGTGCTGCTTCTGGTTTGATAAACTATATAGAGAATGTCATAAACGTTTCCCTAGTTTATATAATAGCTTCGTTGGCACGAACTTGGACGTAAGTTCCTTCGTCTGTTATTCCGATATGTTTATTTTATAGAACGCGTCGATAGTACAACGCGCCTCGTTAAGCTGCCAAAGGATGTACAAGATTGATTACATACTAGAATTTGTAATCCATATATTTCTCTAGTCACAATCATTAACTTATTTTCCAAGCAATGTTCCATCAGATGCATCAATTTTATACCATTGTTTCATACTGTCAACGACATTTTTAATTCATTTTTAAATATCGCGGTATATTTTAACGTCATCTAGTTTTTATATACTGCTGCGTATAAGCATTGCGGGAAGTACGGTCTGGTATAATAATCCTGTGTCTCAAGTTACTCATCCATGTAGACCTAGCAAAAGGTGTGTTAGAGGTGAATGTCATTTGCAGAAGTAGCTTTGCTCTTTCTCGAGAAACGAGGGGCAAACTTTTAGTCGGATTAAAATGGTCAAAGCTGTGTCTAGTATGTATGTAGAGATATATACAAGTACGCAATGATATTTTATGTGTCCCTTCCGAGGATTCGGATGCTTTCTGCTAGTAACGAGGAACAATATGGCGGCGTAGAGAAGACGTTTGCTGTCGGAAGTATTTGTGTCATTATTAATCGGATTATGAGCGTGCTTTGTGACAGTGGGGACATTTCGTCAGGAAGTCAATACGTACAATCTAAATTTGAGCTTGAATGCATTTGCTAATTACCGGCTATATCAGTTTGTGTTACGTAAATTATTGTATCGCAATGTATCATGGGGTGCGTTCCGAAATGTACTGACAGTACTGTAAAAGTAGAGACATCTCTCTAAGCTGCGTATGGAGGAATAAGGACGCAGCGTTGGTTACAGTACTGGCAGTACTGTCAGCACATTTCGAAACGCACCCACGGTAATTCGAGCATCATAGCTACTTACTGTGGTGGAGTTTACCGGTTACGATGAGACTGCTGGAACTTATTGTCCTTGGAAGAATAGTGGATAGGTTAGTTGTAAATATCGTGCATATCATCTTACGTAGCAGCAACGTAACAATTCAATTGGAATACAAGGTAAGGTATGTCAAACTGAAATATTATTGAATATTCGTGTATTTATCACGAGAGCAGTTGCTTGGTATGTCAAAGATTGTGTCGGATGAGTAAATGAATGTACAGAAAGGTTATGATCAGGATAAAGAATGAATTTATTAAACGCATGCATTTTATCATATTTATATGTCAGATTACACATTACATATGATGGTTCTATTGCCTTAGAGTAGAATACATATAATTAACCTAACAGGATCCTTCTTACTTGACTGCTCGATCAGATGCTGTGGTTTTAAGTAGAACGTGAACGAACTTTGGTAATCGAATTCGGTGTTTCTCTTGGCAAGTTATTATTTGAACCTCTCTTTTTTGAAGAAGAATTCAAAGCATATCGTTTATCCCCTGTTATGCTGTATGTACACACAGCCATTAGGGGCGTTTAGTTACGTTACTTCCGTATCCAGAAATTGTGAGTCAATATACTTCCCAGTACGTACTTTTCGTGTTTTTACCAGAACAACAAAGTTTTGTTGATGTCGTTTTTGTCGACTAAAAAATTTCTTCTATCGCGATATGCGTTAAATGTCTGTATCCTTCTTATTTAAAATAATCGACTAGACGTAGAGAAGCTTCCTCACGAAAAAGTATCTTATTAATATGCATTACTAAGCTCAGCAGTTTGCTATCGTAATTACTGAATTTCACGAGCGCCTGCTACGCAATTTTGGGCTTATCCTTTGAAATTCCTTTATGCCAGCAGCCTTTTTCATTATGGTTACACAAATTTCATTTCTATATCGTAGCTGGGAACTTTAAGTCACTAGCCAAACCGTGTAATTTGCATCGTCCTAGCTTAAAGGCAGTTTTATCGTCGTTAGAGGAAACCGTAAAGATCCTAAGCCTGAGATTATTCACCGTAACAGTTTCAAGGTTTGCATGAAATTAGAATTTCCTTAAATTCTTCGTGATGTATTAGGCTTGGGATAATAATGCGGGCACAGCCTTTCTATTATTAACGTACTATGTATATAGATATTTTTATTTCTTTCAGAATACTACCCCACAAGGCGTCCCAATGCCGAGAAGTATTAGTCGTCAAAAGTTAGTGCTGATAAGTGATAACCTTTTACCAAGAATATCGTAAACTTTTGTTTCTTTAATCTTTTATGTATTTTGACTGAACGACAATATATATTTATTTTGTTTGTAAGTTCATGTTTAAGGGTCCTCGCGTCGCATCCCCAGAAACTGAGTGACCGACATGTTTCGTTTATAATTTAATTCGACCAGCACCCAGCAGAGGTTGTATTCATAATTTTAGTTGGTAGTTCTTACAGCGATTTTTCGCTATAAAATTCGTTGTGAACGTAATTGGAGTAGTAGAAGAAGAAGAAGAGTAATTGATGCCCAAGAAGATTATTAAGGGTGAACGAAGGACAAGCCATAAAATTTGTTTGTCCGTTTTTTTTTCTTTTTCTCTGGCCGTTTGCTGTGAGAGAAACGGTTTAATTGCCTGATACATAATTCTCTTTCTTCATTCAGAAGGGTCGACCCACTGTGCTAATTTGTTTACGCACGTGTATTTTTAAACGCGTGCTACAGCAAACAATGGAGCTGCTTTTATCGTTGAGGTATAAATCTTGGAATCCTCTTGATCTTTCTTTCTGTACACTTGACGTATGGTAGACAGTATTATAATGCGTCACTAGGCGCTTTTTAGAAGATGGACTGTATACCAACCTAAAGAGAGAGAAAAAAAAAGGAATCTTCCTCTTCGATGGTCTCCGAGAGGCAAATTCTTAGTCGCTCTTTTAATATTGAAATTTAAAGGGGAGCTTTCTCTATTCCTTTTCCGGAAGGGATCTGTGGATTTTACTTTTTACTCATATTATATTTGACATTCCAGAATACGATGCTTTTCTCTTAGTCAAGATTTCCGGGCTGTTTGATGTTTTAGAGTGATACCCCTTATTGAATAGAGACATGGAAGTTACAAAGTACGACTTTCTATGGATCTTTATAGCTCAACGGACTATAGTCAAGTCGTAATATTAATTGCAAGGGACTTTTTTGCATTGTATGCTGTCAGAAGATGGCCCCTGAAAGTGGAATTGATCTTGAAAATAATAACGGGTAGAGATATTACGTGTCGAAATAGTCAGGTATTCATTTCCCTGTGAAATTACATTTCTTTCTGTTCAGGTCATTCTCATTTCGAATCTTTTCAATTCGATGAATTTCTTTTTTTTTTTTTGAAAGACTGGCCTAAAAATCTCATATCTATGCATTTTGATTTCAATCCTGTTGTTTGATATTCATTTTTTTCACCCGATATTGGATCATGTGACTCTCTTGACTCCTATCTCTCTTTAAGGGTCGATTCTAATTTCTTTTGATTTGCACCCAAAGTCCCATTTTCGTTCCTCAACATTATTCTTCCTTTAAGCTTGAAGGGTAAGAAAACTCGCAGTATTCTTATTCCTTTCAAGGACGTTATACGTATGTTTGATAATCTTGAAATAATGTTGCAATCGATTAAGGGGTTGTCTGTTTCTTCTTTTAAATTGGGCTCATTACACTTAAAAGGACTGTTAAAAGGATCATTATTTTTTAAAGCTGTACAAGTTTAATGATTCATAAAAGAAATGTGTTCAATTTCGTTTGAATGTAAATACTAGACATTTGCTTTGCTTGTTAAGTGGATGTTTCAGTTTATACATTTTTATTACACATTTTTTCCCCAAAATCCCGCGCATGATGCACAAGCTTGCAATGATGGTATTTTATCAGATTATTACTCGATTTGTCGAAATGGCCAAATTAATTCTCAGCATGATTTCTGTCGAATTTGTTATCAATGTAAACTCGTTACCGTCCCTCTTGTATCGCATCAATCTTCTCGTCCTGTGTTTCGTGTGATTTTCATTTTATGGAAAAACGTAGAAGTATCACGAAGCAGGAGAAAGTATCACGAAGAAATAAATCATCGTCATACCGAATTACCGAAAGCGCTATAATGGTGGCTGGAGACAAAAGAAAATGAACCTGAGTTGTTATCGACATTTTCACGTAGATATAGGTATATTACATCTCATTGTTTTATACGGGGCTGCTCAAGTCAGATGAACTGCCTAATGTTAGTCTGCCCGTTTGATTTCTTTGGCATAATCCAAATGGTTATGCGTTCGTGCTGAATAACTCGGTATACAAATATTATGAATATTTTATCGCATTAAAAATTAATATAGACGTAGACGATCGATACCGCAAAACAAAGAGGTAACAGTTAATTTTTATCGTTTGTAGAATGAAGCAAACTCTAGGTATAGTTGTCAATTTATTTCGATTACTCTACAAGCTCAAACTGAAGGTTAACCGATTCTGGAAAATAAAAAAAAGTTGCTTATTACAAAATCATTTTTTAAGTTTATACGAACAATTCTTTTTCAACAGCTGTTCAGTCAGGTCTAAACATTTGATATTGAGGTAGGCCCAGTTGCAAAAGTTTTTGGGGTACTGCTTGCACCACGAGGCGGGTGCTGATTATTGCTACAATAATTATCCCAACTTCGAAAGTCATTTTTTTCGTATACATTTTAAATTGGAAAATGATATTAAATTTATAGTTTGATATTTCAAACAACCCTCGATAAAAGTCAAAAACTCTCGATACCCCATTGAGCTTTACAATACCTCTAGCGAGACCCGTTTGGACGTTAATGGGTTAAAAGCGTCTCCGCCGTTAATGGGAAATTTTCATCGAATGGAAAGACTCGGAATAATAAGAAAAATAAATTCAACAAAAGTGCTTAAAGTCAGGGTTGCCTGTATGTAGCAGCACCTATTCAACGAGCTGTAATACCTGACGGCAAATCGACACCTTCAAAGACTCCAAAGGTATTATTGAACGGTTAAAGAAAGCGCCAACCCTCGTCCACCATTTTAATTTTAGCGTCCTTTCTTTAAAAATGCCTAGAGCACACTGGGGGAAAAATAAAAAAACTTACAAACTAAACGCGAGAACGTGATATTGGAAAGAGCATCTGGATACTTATCTGCGATCGATATCTTTTTATTCGTGGCAATTCGTTTAATTATTTGCACAAGGTACATCGTTGTTAATTATGTTATCTTGAGCTTTTTAAGCTCCTATTTATTCCGTTACTCGAAAGCTTTCCCACCAAGTCATGGTTCTTCGTTGCATTCTGACGTAGAAAAAGCTGCCTCGCGAAGGATCAAACAGATGAGAGGACGGTGGCTAAAGTGAGAAAAGCTCTTGGAGCTTTCGTGCTTCTAGTGGAATCCATAAAACAGTAATGGAGGTGCGCGACCTGACTTACCGTTTGACTCTGGTACATCCCAGCCTTACTCACGAACCTACCTGATATATATTGCCCTGGTATGACAGTCGGTGATGCAAAAGCGCAATACTAGAATTTCTTGTTATATTATTACGAGATACATAACCTTTTATATACGTGCAATCTATGCGTTTGAAAGGGACCCCTGCGAAGTGGAATTCAACAAATTTATACGTAATTTGTTACAATTTTCTTTGGCATTGTGAACCCGGGTTATTTCAATAGCAACTACCTTTTTTTTTTCTTTTACGTACAATCCCGTTGGTTATATTTTTCGTCTATCGGAATACAGGTAATCAATAATGTTTTGCCAACGTACGGTTCTCCCTTGGTATTTCATATATAAAAGCTCAGTATTTTCGTTACGAAGTTTGCATACGTTAATACGAGAAACGTGTTAACCCATCCGTACCATGTTAGAACATATTGGAAAATACCTGGAATAACTGAAAATAATTAAAATTACCTATGTAGGATTTTCGCTTGGTCGTAATAAAATTTACAATGCGTGATCTTTATTTATTAAAAAAATTTTGTTCAACAGTCATGCAGGATATGTAGCACTTGACAATATATGGACAGTTTATTTAGAAAGTGATGTAAGTCCATTTAAAAAAAAATGAGATATCACGTAATTTATACTTAATTATTGACAGATATACTAACCTTTAATTTTCTCGAAACAAGAGAAAATGGACTTACACCACTTTCAAAATAAATAATCCATATATTATACGACAATATCCTTTATTCAGTTGGATAAGTGAAATTACGTATAAGCCATAAGATCGACCTCAGTTAGATTTCATTCACGTACTCGGGATTGAATTGAGTAGGCCTATACCCATCGTAAAGGTGAGTTCACAGGAGTCCGTGTTACTCTTATTATAGGCGCAATCGATTTTTCGATTAACGTTCGGCCAAGGAAAAGCTGTAGTTAACCCGAAATCGCTGTTGGAAAAAGGGATAGAAAAAGGAAGAAATAAGAAAAAGAAGAAAGAAAATGACCCATAAACAGTTGGGAAGAAAATATAAAAGATCCGGAGGAGAATCCTTGGAATACAAGTTTGCAAGAAGTCACGATTCTTCGACTTAATCGACGATGACATTGAGTCACCCGTCTCAATAGAAATTCAATGACCTTGAATCATCTACAGGGAAAAATTCAATCGCGCGCAAAACGTGCTGAAAATAATGTCTGATCAATCAGCGGTGAACCATGGGTCAAAGCACAGCGTGTTGAACTTGAAAACCTTTTTGTCAAACTTTTAGCTACCCGAAAGAAATCAAATCTAGGGGGTGCGATTCTGCTTAAGACTCTGGGGTAGCTATCTTTCGATATCGCCCAGCACCCTTCGAACTTTTATTTAGGAGAATGAGAAAGCACGAGTCTCTCTCTCTCTCTTCTCATAGCTCTGCTCCTGTTCGTGTGCCCGTATACCGTTCGATTGTTTACGCATCAGAACCTCACGGAGAATTCTCACAGCTTCAAATCCCCAGAAATTGCATTTTCACTCTCGTCCTAGTGTTTCGGTCGCTCTCTAGCCTTTGCCACGAGAACGAGCAAAGGGTTGGATGAAACAAAGCTCGAACAAACACGATGAACGAAAATTGGAAAATACTCTCTCAGTAAAAGTAAAGGGCCTTCCATGCTCTCTTCCTGTTGTACGTATCAGACCTTTCAACTACGTGCTCGTAAATCTTCATAATTTAACGTAATGATATTTTCGATCGAGTCGAGAATGCCGGCATGCACAGTAATGAAAGATACCTTCTTTGCTGTCCAGGCTGAAATTCTTTAGGCCGAAGCTCTCGCTTATCCGTTTATCGCCAGGTTAATTTTTCTATACGCCGTCTTATTTACATTGGGTTAACGGGAGTGTCTTTCATTGTGCGCTAAAGCTGCGAAGCTCTTCCGTGCTTTTTTCATAAGAAAACGTAGGCATTCCGTATACCTGCATTTGAATATAATTTTTTTTATGCTTCCGCCTCTTTTAAATTCATCAGACCAACGGATATATAGATACAGAAAGTAAATTGTATTACAGAGCTCTTATGCAGGGAATTCCCACGTATGGACTGACCATACCCAAGGCTAATTGGTATGGTGGAAAAACGACATTTCGTTGTTGGAAACTATTTAATGTTATTCGCAAAATATTTTTTTACTTCTTGCCATTATATTTTATACGATTTTTTTTTCCAAAGGAATTACTCGTCTCGAAGGTTACTCGTAATTTTGCTTTGATTTATGGGGCCGTTCAACATCTGGCTCTAACACAGGCGTATACGAAAGCACCAAGATGGGTACGTTCCTTTCAGCAAGGGATGACTTTTATCCTGTGTTGGTATAATGAACGGTATTTGCGTGACGCTTTTACAAATGGAATTTCCATGATGTCTGTTTTATCGATTTTTGCCTTTTTTTTTTGCTTTACAGCTACATATCGACTGTTTGTATGTACTATCAGAATGAGGGCGTATTAGTTAAGCACGAGTACTTGTTCGCAGGGAGAATTATTTGAGGGCGAAAAAATGTTGGTCACGACCCAGCCTGATCGTCCTCGACTTAGGAAAACTGTCTTACCGCAGTTCGTGATCTCTTCAGGAACCATCGCGCGTCAATTACCTGAGAAAATGGCTGTAATACAGCTGTAATCTCGTGTCCGTGCCGTGAGGTCTGGATAAAGTCAGGAGCGTCATCAAGCTTCATGACGGTGAAGTGATAATCTTATCTTTCCTCTCAAGGAATCAGGTTCGACTTTTCTCGAGCGTATATGAGATTTCGAAATTCTATCCTATCGCCCTCTTACACTCCTTTGGATTATATGGGTACGAATGTTATGCGCGTGCGTGTTTACTTGGAAAATTGAATTTTTCATATAGATTTCGCAACCTGAGATCTCAGAGCTTCGCGCTACGCCTGTATATCTTTGCCTTGATATAGTACAGCCTTTATTTGCGATATAAGGTCTCTGGAAACGAAAACGTTTTTTACTCGTGGTGAAAATATGAATTTCTAGGTAAAAACAATTTTTATAAATTGATTCTCCCTCTTCTCGAAATAAGGTATGCTTCAGATACATTCGAGGGTGTACGTGTATAAGCGTATTTCTGTATTTATTTTTTTCGACTGATCTTGTTTCACGTACTTGTATTGTTGTTTGTAATAAATTTTTATGGTAAATATTGTATATTAAAATTTAGAGGGAAGATCGAAATACTGTAGGATTTAACTGGTAGATCTCTCGTGTACCGCGTGGTCTGGTTATAATTCAAGTGTGCGAACGTAGCGGGTTCTTTGGTCGTTTCAGGCCATTAAAACAGTCATTTTTTATTGGCCACTTTATGTAAGCACGCCTGGTAGGATTTATTTGAGTTTTTTTTTATAACCTCACATTTGTTTATAACCAGTGCCGACTATCTTGTCAAGGATGTGTCAAGTTCTGCGTGGAATAAAATCCTGACTGAAGTATTTCTTTTTTTTATGGAAACTTCAGTTTTTTAGTGACTATATTTTACAGGTCTGTGACGTAAGCATGGATTTATGGAAGGGTAGGAAAGTCGCAGAATGCGTTTTGGATGCTTTCGCATGAGACTGAGAAAATACGTTATGCTAGGTAAGGAACGATATGACGGAGAAATCTAGTGAAATTTCATATAAAATTTGGAATTTAACGAGAAAAATTCGCACAAGCGAAAATATTCGCACTACCCTTGCTTTTTTATTCAACGTTACATTTTTCGCCGTAAAGTTTTACCCTCGTTTCTGTATTGTTAACGGCTGAGTATTGAGCAACGAAAATTTCTTTTATTTCCTTCTTTTATCTACTGACCCCTAAAATTTCAGCCTTAATTCCTGTCGCGTCATTTGAGAACGCGGGAGACATTCCACAGGGACGCAGATAAACATTTTACAAGGAATGATTGTGGCAGTGGGGAGTAAGAGAAAAAAATTAAATATGTATAACCAGAAGTAACCCTTTAACCCCCCTGTTAACCCTTTCCCGTTTAGTCTGCTATCCTTAATGAGTGACGCAAATCGCGATTACGTTTGTAAACGCCCCAAGTGCCGAATCGATAAGGGGATGCGATAAGATGCTGGTACCCGTGAAAAACGTTACCTTTAGGTAGCTAAGGAGCCTCACCAATTTGAAATCCAAATGTAAAAAGATATCTTTATCATAGTCACAGGCTTGATTAGCTCCCCTGTGCTATTGGGTGATTCATATATCAGGTGCGACCCGAAGATGGTTCCATTGTAGGAATTGAAACGGCCAACTTCAGATGGCGCTACAGTCCTGAATAATCTCATATGCATATACTATTTCCATACATCGAAGGCAACACAATGCTTCCCTGAATTATTTGCATCAAGTACTTCGATACGTGTTTGAATAGTTCACTGAAGCGAACAAGTGGACAAGTTCAGTTAACATTTAATTAAGGACGAGATGAAGGGAGCATAATTCAAGGGCGACCTAGCAAGGGTCGTTGGGATGAAAAAGTTTTGTGAAGACGTTGAGTAATTTCATCACTGAGCGTATTAGGTTTTAATTGAATTGCCAGTAACGTTTACGAAATATCATACGTTTCGTAGATACTTCCAGCATCGAGTCCATATCAAGCCAATTATAGTGGTTCCGTAGGTAGAAATTAATTTATATAAAATAGACGGCTACCGAAATTGTTTTCTTAATTTTATTTATATTTTTTAGGCTTTCATGGCGACCAACGTCTGATCTTTATTCTGCGGTCGCATCCTCATAGTTATAGATCTAAAAGATCCGCCACTGGACAACGTGCACGTATGTATCGTGGGGTTGCAATATTTAAATGCACCTCACGAGGCTGGGGAACGATCTGTGTGAAGTGCGGGTTCCTTTTTGGTGACCTTTTATTTCTGTACTACCTTACCTACTATTCTTTGCTTGCGTAGGCTGGTGAACGTCAAAGTACATAACTACGTGATAAAGCTTCATGGTTTTTACACAGCAAACCTACCGAGACAGCTCCCTAAATTAACGTTTAATCTTTTTAAATTAAGTTGACTGGGTTTTGCTCCTTTTACAGTGTTTCTGCATTAGCCACACGAAAAAGAGGGATAACTGAGGAAAATGGTAAAAAAAAATTTCTCTTTGGTTTAACGTATCTCGATATGGATCACGTGTATTTATACGGTTGTACAGTAGTAAGCTTGTGTGGAAATGTACGTACTTTCCACCATATGCGTTAGCTGGCAACAAATGTTTGCGGTCCTTTCCCTCCGTATGCACATTTCCACGCATGATCATCAATGTATATAATTGCACTGATATGTGCAGTTCGCCATTTAATTTTGAGTGTAGTGTATGCTTTCTTTTTTACAGCTTAAGAAAAGCTTACAGTATACGTCACTGTACGACGATAACTCTCGTTCTTAAACTGATCAGTGTCATTCCTGTAATCCCGTCGAAAAGGGAAATTCAGCATTCCCTGGGGAAAGCGTCTTTAAGACTTTCCCTAAAGACGCCGTAACCGGAAGAAAGATTAATCACGATTAAGGCTGAGGTGCGTAACGAAGCCAAGGTATGATGGATGCTGCAGCAGCTAGACGAGGTATGTTTGATGAATCTTTTTAAGTGTCAGAATTTTCATGTAAAACCTGTGAACTTCATATCCGTGTTTCTTTGTATTGGCAGATACAGCTTATCAAAATTTAACCGTTGCACGCTTGCCGAATCACAATCCAGTGAATTCGATCAGCCAGAAGCGAAGCTACCTTCCTCTTTCAAGGTACACTCTTCCCAGACTCATTCTGTCCTGATGTATCTTCTTCGACCCGTAGATCAGCGTCAAACGATGAATAAATAACCAGCAGACGGGACCAGAGATCCCCCGTATATCTCAGGTATCATGCGGATTACAGGAAGACGTTATAAAACCACCGTTCTTTCCTCTCCTGGTTTTACGAGCTTCCGAAGTCGGCAGGAGAAGATAACGAGGTTGAATAGACGGGGGATGCAAGAGGGAACGAAAGAGATAACGAGATCGAGTTTAATAATTTGTGAGATAAATGTTTACTTATTACTCATTAGTATATTTTTGCATCTATCTTGGTTTTTGATAACACTTCATTTTTTTTTTGGTTTTTCATGGAAATTAATGGGTGTTAAGTTTCTCATGTTTATAAGGGTTGGATCGTGTGAATTATAGGGATGCTCTCGTATTCTGTTGTATATTGTAAATTATATTTGTTACCTCACTTGACGTATGTAATCACGGTTGCCATAGGTCACGTACATAATTTAACGTGCTTCTAGGCTGACCCCGTGTCCTGGCTGCTCGGACCGTCGTTTATCATTGGCAAGATCGTGTTACGTCTGCTGTACAGGCCGCTTCAAATTATTGTGTCACTCAAAACTTTGTGTTTAATAGGGTCGAAAACCCATGGGTTTGACCATATACGCTTGTGGAAGAAAGGGCTGTCCCGAGTAGGCGATGGACCCTTTAATTGAACAACCATCTGAATTGGGGTGTTGGCACGTGTAAATTCAATGTTTACCGACCATCCGATGAATCGATCAATAATTCACAGCGGTCTTTATTCGACTGTAGTATTTTATTTGTGTTTGGGGAAAACAAAAGTGAATATACAGTGGTTAGGGGTAGCCGGCCTCCTGAGTAGCTTGCAGAAACATCCCCACGCTTGACAGCTATTAATATTTGTTTTCTCGCATGAATAAATAAATCTCTGCCAATATTTCAAGTCAGTAAATATATACCAGTCGTGGTCACTGTTGGTATTACGAAAAGGATATACGTTTATGGAAATTTAGTTAAAAAGCAGAGAAGGTACAAAGTGTTACCAAATACGTAATAGCTAGACGTATATAGAGCGGTAAATATTATATTTTTTTTAGATATTAACGGCTCTTTGTAATGCTAATGAATGGTTTCGATACGTAAAAGTAACTTATTGTTCACGAAAGTAACAGTTACAATTTGAAAACAGTCAGTCAACAGAAAACGATGGTCGCACTCGATACAGTTGCTACTCGCTTTAGAACATATTGAGCTTTTATTATATAAATATTGCGCGAGTGATCTTGAAGTAGAAAACCAAGGGAAAAACTAATCTAAAGAAACAGCCTCACTCGGTGATAATATATTGAGAAGGGACGAGTCGTGGCTCTTGGAGCTTGTTCCTATCGTTGGAAATTTCAAACGTGGAAAGTTGAGAGCCAGTCGCTGTTTTCTTCCGAATAGAAATATTTTCCCAAGGCGAATGCATAGCATTACACGACTATACGATTCACGCTGCCGTGCTTAAAGGAAAAGCTGTTTGGTTTAATATCAAGAGACTCGGGGGAGTCTCTAAGTAGACGTCAGATACTCCGACCAAGCTTCGCTTTCATCTTCCAGTTAGGATAAAGAGGCAAAGGCGACAGCGGCAAAAGCTTCAAAGGGTTATGATACGTCGGTAGTAACTTTTCTACCAAATAAGTAAAAATATACGAAAGACAGTAGCGATACATGGGAAACTCTTACCAGGAATAGATATAAATATATAAGTAGTCTTGGAATTCTGTAATTTGCTGCGTATAGCTACTACCTTAAGAGTTCAATCTTATTGGGTTGGCAAATTGATTCTAAATCTTGCAGCAGTTGTGAAAATTCTATCAACCACGTGTGTTTGCTTCCACTGAACTGCGTCTGCTGAACGCAGTCATTGATTTCCCAGGTTTCCTGTTTCTCAGGTTGGTTGGGATCCTCGCGAAATAAACAATGGGATAAAGCGCAGGTACCCGGTTATACCATATAGAACGGAAATGCTTTGAAATTTACATTGGACGGATGCATTTTCTCATAGTGGAAATTGCAGTGCCGTAAATGGCAACTCGTTTACAGTTACACGTTAAATTAGCCAGCGGAGTCTTGCGCGCTTCTATACGTAACAGGCGGAATTCAGTATCTGGACCAGTAGGTAAAAGCACCTTCTTTTACAGGATTACGTAGATATAATTCACTCGAGAGTTCTCTGCTCCGTGAGAGCATTAAGCGCTAGTCGGGTGGTATGGAAATTCGATACTCCCCTTATTAAAGCAGAGAGTGGGTAGCTACTTGAAAATAAAAGTATAATGCGTCGTGTTCAAGGCTGACAGGGTTTTACAGTCTAGTATTAAAAGTAGCCAAGGGCGCAGTCGAGGTTGAAGCTTAGTCGAGGATGTAAATTTCTTCAGGATTTGCAGAAAGAATTTCGGATGTGAACATTTGCACCTCTTGACGAAGGCTTTGGATTTATCTTCCAAGTGCGAATGCTGGTAGAAATATTAGTCTGGTATGGCCGTTGCACTTTAGATTTCTATTCGGCAATTTATTCGGGAAATATTTTATTGTGGGCTGCGACCACCCATTGGTATTACTTGTCGTGCGACGTCGTGGGGCAGAAATGAAATATCGTTGGGTGGAGAATAAATTAAAATCTGAAAATGAAAATTCCTCTTCATACAAACTTTAAACTCGTTATACCTTTGGATATGTTGATTGATGCTGTTATGGGTGTCATTTTCTGTAGGATGTTATTTCATTGTAATACATCCTAGGTATGGCGTACACTTATGGTACGATTTTTTAGGGTGATACGTGACACGTCAAATGTACCTAATTACTGTTTCTGTTGTATTATAAGACGTTTATTAATGTCACGTCAATAATGAGGTTCATTAATTTTTATCAATTACTCATATATTGCCTTGATACGATCATTTCAGTGTTGTCTGACTGGACCCTGCGTTGGGTCATCTTACGTAAATATTCGTTTGACATTTTCATTATTAGATATTATGTATATCATTTTAATTGTATAGTGGGAATTGGATAATTCATCGAACTTTGTTTATTAACCTAGTATGTAATGTTATAGAATGGGGGGTAAATCAAATCCAGTTTATCAAAATGGATCCATGGCTTGTACTCAAGAGGCAAAATTGCTTAAATTTTTTCTTTTCAATACGTACCGAATCTCATAGGTACCTTTCATTTTGGTATCCATTATGATCCACGGTTACGGAGAGCATTTCTTTTATGTTTGAATCCTGCCATATTGCAATCTCGTGTATCAAGATCGGAAAGCGTGAAGAGGACGTAATTCAGAGCCTCATGACGGCTGGCAATTTTATACGTGTTAAATTCATCGTTTCGCACGGCATTGTCGAACTGATTCACAGTACGATATAGCTATCAGAAATGGCCTCTATTGTACATTGATAATTCCATTTAGTTATACAAGTTTTCAATATCCGGAATCATGTCGGACTATAATTTGACATGAAACTGTCTCAGTCACGATTAGTCGTAAGAAGAAAAATCAGACCCTTCGTCGAATTAGTAAATCTGAGCTGCTGGAGTGAAAGTGATATTTTTAGATCTCATTAACATAATTTAATGGCGACCATGATACCTTGTTAAAGAGTGATATTTTTATTGAGGTTAATTATAAAAGTTTTTAAATGTTTTTGATACCTTATCGGTAAGTCATTAAGTCTCAGTGAGTATAATATGCATGGAGGGCGAATTATTTAGCTTTTTGGGGACGGGTGGATTTTTTAATGACTTCTACAGTTTTGCTCTTGGAAATTTAATACGTATGGTAAAGTGATAATGTAGGTAAAATATCGGACTGACCTAGAGTCGAAATAATCGGCTTTCCGTTTTCTAGGGGGTTAAGGATAGGCTCGTTGGGCTGATCGGGTGAAAAGAAATGGGTTTAGATGGCTTGTGCGTGATGAATTTCTAACAATGAAATTCTCCTTGGTGGCATTTCGATCGTTATAAAGCAAACCCGCCTTTAGGGGCTTTACAAACCATATATTCCATTACATATACATTTTCTCATAGCGCCAGAGCGTTATATTATCAAGGGTTGACACCTTGTTTTTCGTTTATATTTCCACTTGGTGGCGAAGGCTGCCATGAATTCTGGCGATATATCTTCTCCTGGGTCAGACCACACGATACACATGGTATTATACATGTTCTCATATACATATAACGTCATATAGTGCATATTCTATATTTCAAGGTATTTTGAACCAACGCGGATGATCCATCATTCATATGGGAATGTTATAGCGTGCGAATAGTTGTTGCATGTTTTTTTTTTTTTTTTTTTTTTTTTTTTTAAAAA